>NC_031774.1:18557142-18678288 GCF_001522545.3 Parus major | reverse complement strand
AGAAAGAAGAAAGAAGAAAGAAGAAAGAAGAAAGAAGAAAGAAGAAAGAAGAAAGAAGAAAGAAGAAAGAAGAAAGAAGAAAGAAGAAAGAAGAAAGTAGAAAGAAGAAAGTAGAAAGAAGAAAGAAGAGGAGACTCGAGGAGACTCAACGAGACTCGAGGAGACTTGAGGAAAGGAAAGGAAAGGGAAGGGAAGGGAAAGGGAAAGGGAAAGGGAAAGGGAAAGGGAAAGGGAAAGGGAAAGGGAAAGGGGGAAAAAAACCCCACAACTTGTTTTCTCTTGCTTGTTTTCCTCAGAAAAAAAAGGCAGCTTCTCAAGTAATAACAGAATGTAAAAATAAAATAAATATTTGAAGGTGTCTCCTGCTGAAGCAATTCTGCTCCCTACCACTGGAGCAGATGCCAGCAGCAGGTGAGGAGATTCCCCTTCTACACCAGATCCATACCTGGTATTGTTCATTATCCATGCTGTGAATCCTGCATTGGGCAAAGCTGTTGGCTGTGAAGGATCACTCCCCCTCACAGCCAAGGGTCCCCTCCCTGCTCTCTGGATAACAACATTTGCTGGTGGCAAGGAGGTATTTTAACCCACACATGATATTAAATGCCACATCCACCCTGGCCTACAGTCTCCATATGTACCAAATAAAATTGTCAAAGGGGTCTTAGCCCCTCAGTGGACAAGGGGGACTAATGAGGGCAGAAAGACCTCAGACTTTGTCCAAAAGCCCCTAGAACACATTAAAGCCTTAGTGAAAGCATAGCAGCACCAGCAAGCGACCAGGACATCAAATTCTACTTTGCTCTCAAACCACCCCTGCAGTACAATTTTTGGGAGCTCAAAGAGGAAAATGCTGATGAGCAACCAACTTACCTTGTTTTAGTGGTTGGGTTTGGGGTTTTTAAACATAGCTCTAACAGTTCTGTTAGGTTTTAAAAAAACCTGGCTGTTCAAAGGGAGGCTTGCATTCAATTTCATGGATCTCTGAGATGCAGCCCAGTAAGGCTTTCACCACTGTACTTTACAAAAGGAAATCTTTCACTTGAGAACAGGTCACATAATACAAGGAGTGAGACACAGAGCAGCTGCACTAAGCAACTGCAGGGCTACAGAGGACTCATCCACAGACCCTCCCCACAGCAGCGGTGCTGTGACATGACCAGCGCCGAGCAGCTGAGTGGGACCCAAGCACCTGGTATGAGTGATTTGTCCAGGGTCAGATCAAGTTTATGGCTGACAAGACATTGAGTTTGTCTCCTGGCTCTCACACCTCTTCTGCTTTGTACCTCATGCAGTCCTCAAGAGAGGGCAGAGGCAGCCCACCTGCTCTTTCAGGCAGTTGACAGGATAGGACAAACACGCTTCTCTGTTCTTGGTCCAGACACTCATGAGTGTAAAAAGCAGGCAATTAAAACCACATTTTGCCCTCTCAGCAATTTCAGGAACAGTCTTTTTCATATATACGAGTTCATCTGTTTAACACACAGTTTAGTGCCCTCAGAAATGTGTCTCTAACAATAGCTTAGCATCTCCTTAGCACAATGTGCACTTTACCTTTTGATGGCTGTTTGCTTGGAGTGGCAAGCTACATTGGCCAGTATAAAGCAGGGATAATGAAGAGCAGTCCTTTTCCCACACAGCTGAAGAGTTCTTAATTTTTTATATATTCAGCTGACACTTTTATATATTGCTAAAGAATATCTATTTATTTAACATCCCAAACCAGGTCCAAATATCTCTGCTGTGAAATAAGAAACCTCAATAAGGAAATGATAAAGAGACATGGTGTATGAGTAGCTCTGCCCAGCAGGCCTGCAGTGTGAGGCTGCCCAGTCATAATTAACACTCAAAACATTGACATGCATATGCCAAACCCATGCAGTGTGGGATTAGCTGTACCTAATCCCTGCTGCTTCCTGCTCTGCTCTACAGTAGCTGCAACAAAAGCATGGGCTCCTGCTCTGGTGGTGAGAAACTCTCCACTATCTTTCCCACAGTCCCTATTCTCCTCACAACTATTTTCATATCTGCTGCTTCTTTGGACCTGTTTTCAGTGTATTTAGTCTTCTATTGCACTTAACCTTTGTTCCCCAAGTTCCAGTCTATTCTCCTGTAACATTTACCCTTAGGTTAACTAAAAAGTGTGATGTTTTCCCTTCTCGAGCTTCTCAAATAGCTAGAATTCTGATGACTTCCCTTACCATTGATGGCTGAACTAAGAGCCACTTATATTCCTTATCCTTATATTACCTGTGAGGCAACCCTCACAATGCTTCCTCTTCCTGCAACTCAATCAGCCCCTTCACCACCTTTTTTTGCCTTTCCCACTCAAGCAAGGGAAATCATACAGCCATCTGCACAATTCCACCAAAAACTGGCAAAAGTCTTTTTTCTGCTTTGTCATTTCACAAATGGCACTATCATATATTGCTTCTATGTGCCTGACATATTAATAGCACAGCTAATTATTCTAGATCACTTCAGCCAGATTCCTCTAACCCTCCCCCCACTTTACTTAATGAATTAATCTGAAATTCGTGTTAGAGCTTCTAGTATGAAGCACTTTTGCAAGTGGGAACACTGAACAAGCCACTTATTAATAAGGAATAAGTACTTGCAATAGTTATTCTTAATGAAAAATGGAAGGTGGTAGTGGTAGGAATACTCAAGAGCTAATAATAGTGGGTTTAAATTACAGCAAAGAATATTTTAAAAAAAAAGATATTAGGAATGGGTTTCTAATACTCAAGGTAGTAACAGACTTGGACTGACTTCCCAAAGAGGCTGTGGAGTTTGAAGGTTTGCATTACAAGGTTAGACAAATATCTGTTTCACAAATTTTCCTGTCTTGAGGGAAGGGCAGACTTTGATGCTTCCTGGAATATCTTTCCATCTGAATTTTTTTGAGGTTTCTGTGTTCTGCTCTGGCAGCACCAGTGGGATGGCTGTGGCAGTGGCTACAACCTGCTGCAGACAGCCCCCTGCAAGCCCCACCGCCTCAGCTCCTGCTCTCACTAGAGCCCCTCCTGCTATCACAGAGGTGTGTCTCCTGTAAAAGCAGAGCCATGGTCAAGAGCTATTCTGCCATACCACTATGAAGTAAGCAACACTACAGCTTCAGCAGAAAAGTGGTGGTGGCTTAAAACCAACTCCTGACTGAGGTTTGAGCAAGGCAAGGCAAGACCTGCCAGCCATCCCTCAGACAAGTCTATCTGCTGAGATATTAAAAGCCCTGGAACGCAGGCTAAGCAACCTTGACACAAAAAATGTTCAAAAAAGCAGCATGTTTGCAGATTGCTTATGAAGTGGTCTGGCAGTGGGGATCCTGGCTAATCTCCACTGGCTATTCTCAATCCTGAACAGCTAAGTTTCAACAGCTAACTTTCAGCCCCTCAGTGTGAGCTGTCTCTTCGCTGTGCTTTAACCACATCTTAAACAACTGCACACCTTTTTCATCACACATATCCTAAAGTAGCCACAGGATTCTCCAAGAATAACACGACAATTTTAGTGGGGTTTTTAGTTTGGTTTGTTTGTTTTGTTGTGAGTTTTGGGTGTTTGGTTTTTTTAAAACAGCAATCTTATTAGCTGCTAAGAGCTGGAGAGAAACAAGTGCACTCCACACAATTACAGAGGAAGTGGGTGGTTGGAAATGACACAAGGAACTGGGGGCCTTCATGCAGGCAGGCAGGCAAGCACTATTTTCAAAGCCTGATGTAGAATATTTGTTCTGCTCAGAGAAAATCCATTCCCCCACACTGTGTCATACCCACTCACTTTAAATCAAGACTTCCAACACTATCCATCTACTCTTTCTGTAGGACTGGGTACATAACTTCTTCATGGGAAACACATAAGTTTCAAACACTCTGCAAAACAATTTTTATCTTCCTGTAAGAATTTACCTCCCAGTTGCTTTCTACCAGGACTGTCTCCAGCACACTAATGAATAATATTTTAATCTGCACATTAAAAGCATGATTCACCACATCTTTTTCTCACCACGCAACTAACACAAGTGACAGAGCACTGGTATTCAACCCAGCAAAAGGGCATTTTTAAATGATGGAAGGCAAAAGGAGAAAAAAAAAAAGAGCTCATTTTCCACCGTGTTCCTCTATCTCCCAATACAAGGATTGTTTCTGTGCTACCTTTTGTACATTTGAAAGACTACTGAGTAAATCAGCCTTCTGCAGGAAGGGCAGGATGGCTACCATGTGGATGTTATGGATAAAAATAATATGTGTTCAAGATCCTGAGGCACTGACACTGCAGTCTTCAAATCCTGCTCCTGCAGAGAGCCTGTGGAAGTGCACCAGGGACAGGAACTGCAAGGACAGTGCACCACTGACTTGACACAGCCTGGGCCCCAGCATCACCCCCTCAGCTCTTTCCAAGTTTGTCTGCTTATGAGACAGACATATTGTCCCTGTCACTTGCTCCTCCGTCGCACCCTCCAGAGCAGTGCAGCCCCTGCTCCCCAAAGGGGACAAGCTGCCATGGCATCACTGACCTCTGATTCTGAGAGCTACTGACCTGGCCTACTTTCCCCTGCAGCATAGACTGAAACACCCTCAACGCAAATGCAGCTAAACATGACTTCAGAAAAAATTCCAGCTATCTCCTCCTCAGTACAAACACAGCCTTGTGGATACTATTAGCACTGGTTTTTTTTTTTTTTTTCTGTGGGAAATTCTTAACTGATCAATACTGTATGTGCTATTTTCTAAGAAAATGAGTACTTGGATGAATTATATACAGAAGGTCCTTCTGCTGACCCTATCCCTCATCCATTCTTTCTCCTCTGAATAAATTCTGCCTGCCAACTTAGCCAGTGAAAGATCTCATAGACAGAATAAGATTCATATTTAGGTATTTATCTTCAAGTAAGGCCTTCTCAATTCATTAAAAAAAATCAGGGCTAAGTCTCCTCCTCTCCTTAATTCAAGTCAGATCTTTCAGCCCAAACTGGGTATGGGGATGTACCAGGAGAGAGAAATACTGTCAAATCCAACACTTGGACACTTTATCATTATTATCATAGTAAAGCTTTATATGCTGGCACTGAGGATCCTAAATTAAATGTCAAATACTATCTGGCACTAGGAATATGAAGTGTAGTCACCTACAGGGAAAAGGAGCCTAACAGCTTTGGTCTGCTTGTCAAAACAGCAGTCATCTCATTCAGCTCTTCAGGCAAAAGAACCAACATTTGGAAAACCAGAAGTTACCAGAATTAACTAATTGATTCCTACTGAGAAGAGGTGCTGGTGATAGTAGGGAGTAAGGACAAATCTTGAATCCTACACAGATATTGAAAAATATTAATCTCTCCAATGATAAACTGAAGATACAGAGATACCTTTCAAAATTTTTTAATTTTTTTTAAAAGTTGAGGTTGAAACAAGGTAATTAATTCTTCTTCTCTTTCGGCTTGCCTGTGTCCTCCTCACCAATTAAACAAAAGAAATGCCCTGAGCTCACTTCCCTCCCAGCCAAAGCATCTGCTTTTTTGAACAGACTCCAGAAATCTTGCCAGCTGAAGTTTATGAAGTCTAGTTAATTGCTTCAGCGTATTGATTTCATGTTTGTATGCGGAAATGTATAATTGGAGACACCCCTAGCTGGTTAGTCCTACAATGGCTGGCACTACAGTGCAGCCATGTTGCAAACCTTCCTCAGTGGAAGGAGTCCTCTAACACAGCAACTCCTCCTGTGTCCAGAGCCACAAAATCTCCAAACATCCCAAAGCCCACAGCATCGCTGCAAAGGCACATTACTAAGCGCTGCTGATAATCATCAAGCTTTTAGAGAATGTTGCACCAAAAAGAAATTTTGCTTTTGGAAAAGCAGAAAAATTTAGATACAAACTTTTCCTGATTCTTCATCAAGGAACATTCTCTGCTCCCACAATCCAGAAATGTAGTTCTCCCTGTGTATAGGGAGGAGGAGGAAGACTGCAAGCCAGAGGAGGACACAGAGAAAACAGCAACTCCCAGCTGGCACAAGTGGGCACACCTGCATGGGTAAACAGAAGCTGGAAAATATAAGGTAATTATATCTGTTTCCCTTATGCATCTAATTCATTTTAAGTGGGGTGTAAACATGGGTTTGGGATGTAAGACTTAGGCATACCAGGAAATAGCTATGGTGTATGGCGTGCCTGACTTGGGGGAAAAAATCCATGGAGACAGCTGTATCCTGGTCATATTGAAACACCATGGCCCTGCTTGAATGTGCAGAGCCCAGGAAGAAGACCAGCATTCAAGGCACAAGAAAAGAGAGACACAAATTAATTCTTGACATTTCTTAAGGAAAAAAAACCAAATATCTTTCCCAAGTTTGTACTTCCACAAGTACAAACTCAGCACCTGCTGAAGTCAAGCACTGATACGTGAGTTACAGGAGGAAATTGAAGAGTGGATAAACACATTAAAGTAGAAAATAACACAAGCATCCACTATGAAAGTTGTGTTGGGGTGCTCACATGCCTAGGCAACTTTTCTTCTCCCAGCTCACCACAGAAAGTGCTAAAAAGGCTCTTTCCAGGATGAAGGTCTGCAATGTCTGCAGACAAGAGCTCAACATGCTGAACTTCAGAAGGGATGAGGGACCCACTCTGCCCCACAGTCATGAGGCAAAACTGCTGGCTCTCACAGCTCTTTCATTAAAGAAATAAAAGGCAATTTGGAGTATTTGGGGGGATGTTGGAATCCATCCAAGTTGTAGAAGAGATAGGAAAAGCCACGAGATTTGTAGGAGACAAAATCATAAATCTTCCTCTACCCTTTGCAGAGCTCTAACATTAATGCTAAAAATACCTACAGCACCCGCGGGATCTCAGCATTTGGCTTAATCAAGTCTTACAGAGCTGTGGAGGGGAAGTGGCAGAGGAACAAAGGATTTCAGGACCTGAGAGTATTGACAAGGACACAGGGACAAGGCGTCCAGAGAACAAGTGTCTGTTTCTGGCTGGGGCAGATGTTCCATAAGGGTTACAGCAGGGAAAAGAAGGGGAAAAAAAAATCAGGCAGGCACAGAAACACGCTGAGAAATGGGTCAGGCTAGAGCAGAGCTGTCAGCCTTTCCCAACCATAGCATTAAAGTTTAATTAGTCTGAGATCTCTTATTAAGGTCCATGAGCCAGGAGAACCTATCTAGGAGCAGCATGTTTTTAGACACAACCTTCCTCCATGGCCTTTCAGATTTTGCAAGCTTTGGCTTGTAAGTGCTGTACCACTTCCACACTTCATGCAAACTTCACAAGCACTGAAGTATGAGAGTCAGCAGTTCCAAACAGCAGAAATCACCATTGTGCTCCACAGGAAAATAGATGCTGAGGGCTAAAGATGGGAAAGACCTATTGGGGTAACTTGGCTAGTCTCGCTCTAGTCCCTGGTTTATGCTATTATTTTACCCTGTTCAATTTATATTGAAACAAGGCAGCTAAGCTTCTGGTGTCTTTCTGAAAAGAAATTACTGACTGAGGTTTGGGACTTTTTCTGTAATGTGCAAGCCCTATTTGTTTATCCTTACAGTCATAGAAATCTTGTAATAAATACTGTAATCTCAAGCCTACCAATATGCATTATGTGACAAATATGTTGGGGACTAGGAACCACCTCTCTTCTTTTAGGGTTGTTTATAAAATGATAGTACTAGATGGTGGCTTTGACTTCCAGCTTCCTCTCTCCTGATGCCTCGGCAGAAGTTACAAAGCCACATCGTTTGAAACTTTCACTTTTGGATTTTGGTTGGCAAATTACAATTTACACTATCTGTAACTATTGGTGGCTCTTGTGCCAATGTCAGATAGAGGATCCAGTACTCCAACACTCTCCTATTTACAAAAAGACCTTATGGAATGATTTGTCATATTTGCCTGTCCCGATCATGTTAGCACTAGCAAGTTTTTTGACATTGCATGAAGAGCTAAGAACAGCATTGAGCTCTCTGTGATCCTCCAGTGTGACCTTAGCTACAGCCTGGTAAGGTCTGGACTTTTCATCTGATGCTTGTTCAAAGCCATTTTAAAATGAAATTTAGCCATTAAGGTAAACATTGGGGTATAAGTTCATTAAGTATTTGTCTGCAGTTCAGAGAAAAATGAACAAACAAAACACAAAACAACAACACACCCTCACAAACCCATTACATGTTCACAGTCAGAAAATTGAGGGTGAAAGTACAACTTACTACTAGGCACATTAGAAGGCTGCTTTCTGAGTTTTTTTGATTGGCAGGCTTAATTAGAGTTTAATGCAATGTTCAGATAGGCATTAACAATACACTGTGCTTAGATCAAGGAGAATGAAAGGCAGCAGCAAGCAAGCAAACGCTCGAACAAGCAATCATTTCTGTAACTTACTTTTGGGTCTGTGAACTTGAACTTTAGCCTTCCCACTATCTCCAGCCTGAACAGGTTCCACACAACAGGCTCTGTTCTGGCAGGATGGGGAGCAGAGGGCACAAGACAGCACTCATTTCAACTCCACAAAGCACAACAAAGATTCTCAGTAAACAATAGGAGGCAGCATTTTTTTCAGCTTATTTTATCAGCCAAGTTGCAGCAAAACTATGAATACATTAGCCTGCCCTTGTGGGACTGCTTTTGTTCAGTCAAAAGGACCAAGAAAGAATGGGAAAAAATGAAAGAAAGTATGAATTGGTGAAAGAGAGAAAAAAAAAAAAAGAAAGAAAGAAAGAATAGCTGCCAAGCGAACAGAGAAACCTAGAAAGAAAATTAAATGTAATTGCACAGGCAATTCATTTTTCTCATGGCTTTTTTGCATCCTTATTAATGAAGCTGGGCTACAGGAGGTGCTTCTGGATGCTTCACTGCCACCAACAAAGTCAGTGGCTGAGGAGTTTGTGGGGGGCACTCATTCCTTGCACAGGTGTTAAATTTGCTTTTCTAGGCTGCACATTGAGTGCCTGATAAATTAATACTCTGACTATCTATTTTGATTTATTTATAAATGGGAATGTAGAGAGATTTTAAAAGTACTAATTAAGGAAGCAATCAAGGATTCACACTTCAGGAGAGAAAATGTGAAGTGTGAGGCACTTTAGGAATACCTGAAATATTTGTTTAATTTGCTTCAACAAGTCCCTGCAAAAAAAAATGATTGCTCTTATTTGAGAGGCAGCAGCTTGCTGGCAAATGAAAGAACTGAGGCAAAGTCTAATGGAGCTGTTTTCCAGGAGCATTTTCTGATTTCATCTGCAGCATTTAACAGAACAGAATCCAAAAAATGTCCTGACACCTTGCTAGAGGGAGGCTTAGATAACTAAGCCTTGATTCAAATGCTGACTTCCAAAATGTCAATGCTCAGCTCCCATCTAATCCTAAAGACACGCTAGTGTCTGCCAACAAGATACTCTAGATATTCTTTTTCCCTCCTCTAGTGAGGAGACTGCCTAAGTCTCAGAGACCAAACAGCCTGGCAGCAGCCTTGCACATTGTTTTCCATCTAAATAATCCACTGAACCATTCCTTTGCCTTTGCCACAGGCAGGCCACATGTAAAACAAATTTAACAGTGCTTTCATGATTGCCTTTCTTGCGTAGCCGACGCTATTTTAGCAAGGATCGGGCTCAGTGATGCTGTCTGTTTGAATCCAGGTCCTCTCAAGAGAAGTGAGACAATGCTTGGTCTGCTGGCCCTTCTGGGCAGCACTCAATATCTCAGTATCTCTTCCTCTCTACCTAAATAGTTAGTTGGCATTATAAAAAAGGGAAAAGATTCATTGCTGTATTTCCCAAGATGAAACAGGTGTTCTCCTTGGCATGGAAGACAAAGGATAAAGCTTAAACTATATATTTCTCCTAAGCATCTGTCAACCTCATGGATCCACATTCTGGGTTTCCTAAATTACCCTCTCAGGCAGTAACTGTTCTCACACGTAACAGGGGAAGCTTAGGCCCTAAATCAGATGAGCGTTTGGTATTACAGTAGCTGCCTAATGATTCCATTAGAATCATGGATGTGACACTTGAGCTAAGGCTCCTTGACAAATCTAGCCCCTCACAGATATCACTCTTGACAAACTCCCCCTTGTTCACACATTGAAGAGCAGGAAGAATGCTGGACGTCCTTTTTGTGTTTCTGCCAAGTAATCTAGACCATGCATTAAGAAGACTACTGGATTTTTACATCAAGATGCTGCTGTTTGCTTTATTCTTCCACCATGGATCACCATGAACAAGAAACTGCTACACCAAACAGGCACTTGGGTTGTTACCTCCTCTCCCAGTGGGAACAAAGAAGTGGTGTAGATGCCATAGTTATCCATGGTTTCAGCCTTCCGGGGTTTGTCACAGCACAGTTGAGGGTAATCAGTGCTGGTACAGAAGCTTTCCAAAGTGAGTGTGGGGTGAAGACCAGGCTAAATTAACTGTACCACAGGAGACAATGAGAGGAGGGAAAGGAGATTCATCCCCCAAGGACGCTGATGGCTTCCAACAACAGAACCAACAATCTGGGGTTTTTTGGATATACCTTGTTTGACACTAACAGAATTCCTTCTGATGCAGGTGAATGGCCTCTTGCCATACCACCAATTACCATTACCTCAAGATTTTTTGTCTTCATGGTAGTCATCCCACTTTTGAACAGCCCTTCTAAACTTAATTTACCAGACAGTCACAAAACAAATTAAGATCCCATTTCACATGTATTTGGTGTTTGGTGCATGGAAATGAATGAACTTCTGCTGATACTCACCTGCCTTTCTCACCCTGTCAGGATGCTTCTGGAGTGCCAATCACTACACTTGCTAAGAACTGCATTCTCCACTTTGGACAGCACAATTATCTCTTGAGCAATCAGCTTGTGACATAACAAGCATAAATAGCAGCAAGAGATAAAAATCAAAAGCCACAATGTTTTCACACAGGTGCCCCAAGTTGCCAAGCAAAGGAAACCATAAACTTCTAACAGATGCTATGCTGGCAGAATTCCTTCCAAATAGATACTCTTTTTTTCCAAGCAGCATTGGTGTTGAGTATCCTGATGGACTGGCAACACTCAAGATAGAAAGCAGAATGATTTAAATGAGCCAAGAAGAATCCAAATAGTCCACTAACATCCCCCTGAAGTGGCTGATAAAGGGAGAAAACATGAACCCTTTCTCAAGAGACACTGCAGACAGTGAACATGAATTCAGGGAGATTTATGTACAAGTTCCACCTGACTCCTGTTTAAGCTGTGACCTGGCTCCACTTTGGCAGCTCCACAGCTCTGACCACTGATCAGTGTGAGGCACCCTCTGCACCCTTAGTTTCCCTTGCTATAAGGCTCTTCTGCAAGATGAAATACTGTCCCAACTGCTTTGCATTACTGTTCTCCTTAAAGGAAGCATTCATAAACTAATAAGTGAGCACAACAATATGCAGGCACACTTCTTTGCTAGGACAGGAGGTGAGTCCCTTAGGCTTACACACACATATGTTACAGACATTGTGATCTATCCCAGTACTCAAAAATGTTAGCCATCAAAGCCTTTCCAGCACAGACAAATCTATATTATTTGGCCTCCACCTGACCCACCCTCACTCCACTCATCAGGATGCCTACCAACACACAGATGTGGATGCTGTCCTGCAGAGTGCTTCTAACTCATATCAATTTTACCTGAGTGGCCTTAGTCACAGCCCATCTCACACAGATGATGCAGCCAGGCATCGGGGAAGGTGTCAGACGACACATGATGAACACCAGCTTGTAAACTCATTCCAAGAAAAATGGTACTCTAAGGAAATTAAAGCTTTAGCTAGCAACTATTTATCTTGTCAGTAATGGAGATGGGTGGATAATGATTAAATTTGGGTAAATATAAATCAGTTACACTCAATTAATTTAACCTGTGTACATTATAAGTAAGAGTCAGCATGGATCAAAGGCAGATTATGAACAACTTCCAGGGTGCATGCAGTGACAGAAAGGACTGTCAGTAATCTTACTGCAACACCAAGCCAGGCAGAGGTCCCTTTGTTACAAATCAGATTCCAGAAAGTACTTTAAGAAGGTGAGGCTGTCTCAAAGCATTCTTCTAGTAGCATCTAGTAGAACCAAAGCACAAAATATAACAAGGGATCCTTGCAGCCTCAAAAAAAACCCAACTCAGCTAGCCAGGTTTCTCCCAGATTTTCTGGAGTTCTTGGTTTGCTTAATGTCTAAATGTAGACATGGACAAACAAGAACACCCACAGCTATATAGAAATCTTGCTTGAATGAAGAGGTCTGTGATGTGACACCTCCTTTAGAAATAAAGGAAATCTGTGATCTTCAAGAGTAACCTGATGCATTAAAAAAAGACTACAACCTACTCCCTAGATGAAGACTTCATGTTACATTTCTTCAGTTCCCCTAGATAACAGCCCTTATTTCCCAGAAGAAGTTTAATATGCCTAATTCCCACTAGAGTCACAATGGATCCTGGGCACAAAACAGAATCTGTTCCTTAAATCCTGAAGACTGAAATCCCAATTTTACATAGAAAATATGTTAAGCAATAACAGCATGTTTCCAGCTGGAAAAAAGCCCCTCACCATTAGCCTTTTTGATAACCCTGCTTGTTGCTGAGGCAACACTTATGGTGTATGCACTACCCATAGCAATCATCCCATGGCAGCAGCCGCCTGTTATGGTTGGGAGCAACTTGAAGGCTTGAGGATTGATATTTTGCTAACAGACCACCCTGAACCACTCCATTCCCCTCCCTCACTAGCACTGGATTGAGGAGAAGCTTCCTAAAGCATCCAGCAGTAAAGGAACATGGGAGAACACAGGGAATGCCAGCTTCTTCCACTGGCCTTTTGTCTGTTAATGAACATGACTGTCAGCCAGGTAATGAACTTCCATTCCCTGGAGCTTCATCCAAATATCCTCCCAGCCCATGTCTATCTAGTTAGTAGTCTAAAGCCTGCCAATGTTATGCCCTTTTATTTGACTTCCAGGAAAGCAGCCATCAAGCTACTTCTAGGGAGACATCGCAAAGACACCTACCGGGTTTATGAAGCACCGTGTGCCAGCAGGTTCCTGGGACAGCCCTTAAGCTGCCACCTGTCTGGGCAGGCCTGCAGGCTCAGCCGCTCCTGCAGGGACATGGTGCTGGGCTGGTGGTGCTCGGAGGGGCTGGCTGGGTGGCAGAGACATCCAGGAAAGCACTTTAGTGGTTATCAAGGGCCACATGCACTAATATGTTATGCCAGGAGCTCCCAGCTGTTCCCCTCACAGAAGGCACCCATTGCTGTTGGGGGTGACATTTTCCCTCCCTCACAGGCCCAAGCTCTGCCTCAGACCTGTCTCACTCGGGGCCACGGCACTCCATGATCCCCCGCACCAGCGTGGGCCTCCAGGCCTTACACCGGGAATGCCACCTGCCAGGATTGGTGGGCAGAGTTTGTGGCGAGTCCATGGCTGGCAGAGCCCGACACCCCCAAAATTGCACCCCAAAACATGCTACATTCTGCAATGCACGCACTGACACCCAGTTTCACCCTCACAGAGACTCCTCAGGGACTGCGAACCCGCTCTGCATCACCAGGGACTCGCTGTGGCTTCGGAACAAACAATTATCGTTAATCTTGTTGTTAATTATCTCTGCAATTGGCATGGCTTTTCTCAGCCATGTCTGGCCTGAACATCAGGCAATATAGCAACATGCGCTGTTAAGTCCTTTATTATTTTTGTAGGGTAAGTTCCTCCTGCAGCATCGCTATCCTGTTTGCTTCAGTTTGCTTCTTACTGCTGATTGTTGTGTCCTCTAATTTTGTTCTTGCACATCAGGGAATGAGGATGGTGCATTCTCCAATGGCAAAATCCATCAAGGAAAACTCTAGGGGAAAACCAGTCTTTAGCAGTGCCCTTTTTTATTGTACTAAATGAAGGCTACGCTGATGCTATTAGCTGTGCCACAGCTTTTCTGTGGAGTTGCTTGTTTCATGACAGCTGAGCTCAGGCATTTTATTCAGCAAGCTCCTTGGGCAGAGCTGAAACAGCAGTATCTGCCATGTGTTTCACCCCCTTGTCTTACACAGGTGAAGGTGGCCAGAGCTCACTCCCACCCCGGCCACAGCAGCCAGAGCCAATCTTGCGGCCAGCAATACTGAGATGTAGAGGCACCTTCCTGCCCATGCGAGGAGAGAGCTCAGGACAGGAACTGTGCTGTGCCTTCGGAAGGGGATATCAGTGCAGATGACTGCAAATGGAAATGCTAAAGTGTTTGAAGTGATTTGTAGAGATGGAGGCAGCCCTGAGCTATCTCCAGTGCAAAGAACAATGACTGTGCTTTCCTGGGATTTGAATCCAGAGCTGCAGTGATGCAAACCTTGTGCTTGTAAGCTTTTATCAGCTTGGTTTCATACAAAATTACATTCCCAATCAAAATACCAGCCAGACCCCAATTTTAGCAGTGTCCCTGGACATAGGTGTCCCATGGAGAGGTGGCTGTGGGACATTTGGGGACATGAGCGTTGTCCTCTGTTCCTCTCTATTTTGTAATGTAATGGACTACTGCATCTCCTTGGCACAGTCCTTAGGGGCTTTAGAAATTAGGCTTGTCAAGAAAGAAGTCGAAGGCCCTAGAGAGCTGTCTGATGAAGAACAAGCGAGTTTTTATGTGCTCTAAACCCTCCCACCCAATTTCTCTGCTGCTGCCAGGCAGTCCACCCCTTTCAGCACACATTAGCAAACATCACAAGCCTATTGGAAAAAGTGCTGGAAATGAAAAATGAAATGTACTCTATTTAGTCTTCAATTAAGGAAGAAGAGTTTACTCCATCTCTCTAGGGCAACAAAAAACTGGAGCAGAGTGTTAGGTTCATTGAACATTAATGATCTTTTTCTATTATGCTAGATTATTGTTTCCTTAGCCAGTGATCAAATACAATAGCTTTATTAAAGCCCTTTTCAGTTAGAAAAAAGAAAGTGCCTTTCTTCAGCAGTGGCTCTTATGAATGACAAAGGAGCAAGGGCTCTACAACGGGGTGATTGTTGGAAACAAGGGAAACAATAGTCCCTGCCGCTCCTGCAGATGCCCTCACCTTCCTCTGCCCCAATAACAGAGACATCGAGCTGCCTGAATGAGAAGCTAATTTCAGCTTGGTGCTCACCTCTGGCCTCCTCTACTCTGAACCAGGCACAGCTGAGCAGGGCTCTGGTGCTGCTCTGCCCACGAGTACTCAGAGCTTGCCCAGCAATAAAAAATATAAACCCTCCTGAAAAGGCATTTAACACATGACCCAGGCTGGATGAAAGCGTGTGCTTATGGCAATGAAGAACAAGTGCAGGCTGTAGTAATGCAATCTTATGGGGAAAAAATTAAACTGAAGCAAAATGAGTCAATTTTGGTGCAAGTCTATGGAAGCAATGCTACACTCTTTAGACAAAATTAAATACAACAATTTTAGAGGAGTTCTGTGGATGCCACAGTCCAATGTAATTACAAAAAATTGATGTTCTGTTAAGTATGCTGTTCCTGAAAGGAAAGGATATGAAGCCACGGCAAAAAACAATAGATATAAAAAAATAAGGTTGAAATTAAGTTAGAGAAACATCGCAAACCACTTTTGAAATGTATTTATTTATACCACAGCCCAACTGTGTCCTTCTCTGTCATGATAACACTCTTGTGAGATGATTGCCTCTTACAGTGGCTCAGTATTACCCTGCGTACTGTGCATAATATCCAGGTGCTTGCACTCATCTGCTGCAAGAGAAAAACACAGCAGCAGAGGTGCTGTCTCCAGAAGTCCCTGAGCCATGAGTGGCAGTGTGTTCCACTCTCCCGACCTGCTTGCCCTAGCTGGATGGGCAGCTTGGCCCTGATGGGTTATTCAGCAGTGGGGGATCCACTGGCAGTACTCACAGACATTCACCTTCACAGCGCTCTCCCATGGCATTTAAAGAACCATTGCTACATCTTCTGTGGCACAACAAAATTCTTTCCTGGAACACAGCTCAAATCTGAGTGGGAAATGGGAATGAACCATGTCCCTGGCATGGTGGGAGCGCATGGAGGAGGGGAGGGAGTTCGGGCAGAGGAATGCTGCTGAGCACATGGGAAACAAGTCCAGCAGCTTCCCTGGGGGGCACAGGAGTTGCTTTATTTCACCAGGATACTTCTGAGCTATGGGAACTTCAAGTTTCAAGTAGTTTCTTCCTGCCCCAATCTGTCTCTGTCTGGGAATCCATACCATAGTGCCCTCTGATGTTAAATATTCTGCTTGAAATCTACCTGGTAAAAGGGAGGATCAATAGGCTCTCAGTTTTGCATCCATGGCAACACATACTTTACATATCATTTTATCCTGAACAAAGGAAAATTAAAGACTTGAGGTTTTAGGGAAGGAGGGGAGGGAAGGGAACAGGCTTTGCCTCCAGGTGCAAACCTGTCATACTGAATCCTTAATGCAGTGAACTTAAGAAAAGTGTTGATAGAGCAAAACTTGAGAGTCTGTGAGGAGAATATGAATGCCAGATTTATTTCAGCAGACAGTACTCACAGTCTAATGCAAACTAACAGTCATTGGCAACTCTCAACAGACAAACATTCAAACAAGTTAGTCTCAAAAAGTAATTACAGGAAAAAAACACACAATATCTCACTGAAAAAAAACCAAAAAAAAACCTACCAAAAGAACCCCAAAACCCAAAAAACCCCAACCCCATAAACAAACAAAAAAGATTACAACAAAACCACCACCACCACCACAACAACATAAAAAATTATCAAGCATTATTAAATATTTATATTTTGGACTAATAATATTCTAAACATGATTCTGATCTGACTTCTACTGGTAGAAAGCTAGAAAATCAGTTTTCAAGCTGCAATGGTTTAAAACAAAAGAAGGTCCTTCCGGTATTCCTGAACTCTGGAAATTTTTGTTAATACTAGGTGACATTTGTGACAAAATTGTATTTGATATCTGATGACCTACAGAAGCCTCACCTATGTTTAGTGATTTAAATTCATTCCTTCCTCTTAATAAAGGTTTTAGTTTTGTTTTTTTTTCCAAGCTCAGTTATTCTGAAGTTGGGAACAGTGATTAAATTAGGTAGTCAACAACATAAAACGGCCTAATTTTCTTCTGCTTTCTCCCTAGGGTTTTATTTACACAAATAGAGTATGAGTAAAATGCATAAAACTATGCATTTCTTGTAAGGTTTAATTTTACAGTCGTTATGATCCACACAAAGTGCAAATTCCTACACCAACAGCAAGGCAGTGGAAAAAACATTTCCTAGTTGAATGTCTATCCAAACCCACATGAAAAAAGGGCATTGAAATACCAGATCTGTTCAAGTCATTATCATGCCCCCTCTAAGTGAACATGCCTGTGCTAATATATAATGTTGCACTGACTCCTCCAATCACAAATTTTCAAATTTCATCTTTAAAGCTCTGCTCTTCCAGGAACAGCTTGGAATCAGGTGTGCTGTGGGGCTGCGTGTACCCCTGCTGAGGCAAAGCAAACCCATTTCATGGCCAGGTCAGTGGCAGGTAGGAGTGGACACTGCCTGCTACAAGAAGCCCAGAGACAACTCCAGAGGGATGAGAACATCACACTGGACTAATCACTGTGCAAGCTCCCACCTGCACATTGCAAGCCTCACTTTCCTGGGTCAACAGTAGGTAGAGAGGGAAAGCTTGACCTGAATGGCTTCACCAGCACAGAGCTTCTTCCTGGTCTCCTGTATCCAAAGATCCCCTGTCTGATTGCTAGCAAAGGCAGGCACAAAGAGAAGAGTCTTTGCAGAAGATGTGTGCCACTAATACAGCATTGCTGGCTAAAACCTCATTGATTTTATAGCATACCTTAAAGCTATGTATTAAGCCATCTTTCCAGGGTCAAGATCCCAGAAGACAATGGATGTAGGTATGTGAGACACTGATGCCACATTCGTGCTCATTAAGAACAGGAAGATCTGGTCTAAATATGGGGGGAAAGAGAAATAATTCATCTGGATACTGAGGAGTACTTGAAGTTGGGTTATTCCATTGAATTCACATCACTGCCCTTCAAGGCATGTGTCACACGAGGACTTCAGGAGAAATATGAGTCAAAGATGTCACAGTTCTCTTTTACTTGCAATTATGCAAGGATGAAGCTTGTATCTATAATCCCTCTTCTATACCCTGAAGCCTGTCTGGCATTCTTGGGAAACAAGGGGTGCTCTTCAATGTGGCTGTGCTGCTCCATCAAGGGCAGAGGTGCGGGGAAGCCAAGCAGCAGGAGTGAGCTTTCTGCTGGCTCCTGGCAGCAGCGCAGGCAGCCTGAGCCGCCAGCTGCCAGCTCTGGGGAAGTGGGTCCCTGGAGGGCCACGAGCAAGGGCCCCTCCTGCCCATGGCAGATGGTGAAGACTCCCGCCAGCCAGCAGCATTGAGAGCACCACTGAAGTGAGAGAGTGCTGCTGCCTGCACAGCATGGCTGGTAGAGAAAAACCTGCGTCCAAGTCTCGGCCACATGGGTGCAAGGTTTGCCTTTGGTCACTTTCCACTTTCAGTGCTGGAGCTCACCCATCACTGGCCTTGTTTTCCTGCTAATTTGGGTGCTCTGGTTCTGCCAGAGCCATGCAACATCCTCTCATGATTTCTTCATACCTGTTTTTCTCTTTGTAACATGAGAGCAGTAAGACATGCCACAAGAGCACAGTGATGCCTACGTCATCTTCATAAAATGCTTTGAATCCATCATGAAATGCTCTGCAAAAGTTCAAAGCTCATCATCAATATTACCACTGAATTTATTGTCTCTGAATGGTCCATGTCATTATCATTAAGCATGAATATTATTCTTTATTATGCATCCATGGTATATCTTAGACTCTTCAGTTGTTCAGAGATGTTGGAAATGCTTTTCTTGTATATGCCCTTTCCCAACAACTTCAGGAAGATGTATGCACATCTGAAATGTTAGAAGTCAGAATTCTGTAATTTCTAATGCACAAAAGACTCCATCTGGCACACCTATATTTTTCAGCTATTATGCAAACGGAGAACTGAAATATTAACAAGCTTTGAGAGTAATTCATAACAGGCAGGATAATTTTTAAAGTTTTTTAGTGAGTATACTTTTCTTTCTGAGAAAGAATTCTCTTGATGACTCTGAACATACTGATAGTTGCTGGAATTGAAATAAATGGATGGGTATCATTAAAATGACAGCAGATTGAAAAATTGCAATGAGGAAAACACTTATTTGCATTTCAACATAAAAGAGCGTGTCATGTGTTTCTTACCACCCTAGCTGGTGTTTCTGGGGCACCATGTGTGTGGGCAGGTCCTCCTAATGCAGAGTAGCAAAGAGGAGGGAGCATGACCCTGGGGCAGGCAGACTTGTATAACATGTACCAGCATGTGTGAAAGCCAGAGACACCTGAGAACTTGAAGCGAGTTGTGGACACCAGCAAAAATTGCCTGGATGGTAAAGAAAAGGAGTTGAGCACTTTGAACTTAGTGAGGAGTCAATACACTCCAGTTCTTTTTCCAGATAATATGGATTTAAGCATTTTTACTGCCATCAGAACAGATGAGTTTGCTGGAGCCTGTTCCTCCCTGCTGGTTGAACTCTGCTGAGTCTCTCGCAGAAGCAGCCATCCCACCTCTATGTTTTGGCAGTGCCCCTATTCCAGCCTTGCCATTGGCAAGGACTGCAAAGTTCAGCTGAGCTGCTCACTGCTGCAGCCTTGACTCACAGGATGTGTTCCTTCTTCCTGATGGATCCTTCTTCTTTTGCTTCCCACCTCTGAGGTCAAACCATGTCTCAAGAGGAGCCTTAGCTGCTGAAGTGCTGAAAATGATCCTGGTAGGGAACAGCACCAAGTCTGGAGCAAGAAGATACCTTGCATTAGCAAATTGACAGAAACAACAGGTTTTTTGCCACTTGGCAAATCTCTCTTGCTAGAGATCATGTGTCAGGTTTCTCTCTTGTGTAGGAAGAGAGCTGCGCCTGTCCCAGTTCCTGGCCCCCAGCACAGCTGGTGGTGTGGCCAGCCGGAGCACAGAGCTGTGACATGGTGCTGAGGCAGACAGGGTGACTGGTCCTGGAGGAGCCCAGCTCTGCCCTCTGTGCCAGCTGCCACTCTGCTGACACAGGGTTACACTGGGGTTAGCACAGACCTTGCAGCTTCATGGGCCACCTGTTTTGCTCCTGCCTGAATTTGCTTTGGCTTGTTCTGTGACTCCAACATCTATTTTCAACTGAAGAGGGGGGAGGTGAAGGAGGAGGAAGGGAGATCATTGTTTGGGGCTGATTCTGTGGGTTTTCCTCTCCCAGTGCAAAACAGAGCCTCTCTAACACCTGAATTCACGATTCACATCAGTTTCTGACACTGCATATCCAGCAGTGATCTACATACTAACCCAAACTGTCCATACACTCACAAAGCACCAGTACATCACCCATGAAGCATTCAAGCCTTAGATCCATACTTCAGTAAGTAGCCTACCTGTACTATGCCTCTTTGATCAGAGACAACCTTCCTGATGTCACCAGAAACACTGCTAAGACAGACGGGGTTGCTGTGCTGTTTAATCGGAAATAGAAATTGTCACATGAAGCACTTGTCTCTTCTGCCTTCAGCATAAAGGAGCTAAACCTGACAGACTGAAAGAGGAAAAAAATCGGAGCCTGTTTGTTAAGATTCAAGAAGAAAAAATCCTAAATATTCTCTTTTATAAAATACATGATTAATTTTAATTATTTGTATAGGTATAGCTTCATTTCAAGGAATACCGATTGTAGTTACTGCACTGCCCTGATTGTGTAGGAGAGGTTTAGGAAATGAAACTGCCTAGAGACTCATTATTGACAAAAGCTGTCTTGTTTATGTACCTTGACTGGGAGGAGCAGCATACAAGTAAAATAACTATCTAGACTATTCACTGATAAGTGAATTACATTTCTAATTTAGTTTTAATCACCTGAAGCATGAATAGAAACCTAAGGAGAGGTACGTATTTATTTATTTTTATGAAAGAATGTATCCTTCCCTGGAGATATTCAAAGCTATCTGGACACAATCCTGAGTAACATGCTCTAGGGGACTCTGCTAGAGCAGGTAGGTTGACTAGATGGCCTCCAGTGTCCCTTCCTACCTTACCCATTCTGTGATTCTGTGATTAAAGAAAAACAGAAGCCAACCCAGGAGCATCTGTTTAACTGTATCGGCTCCAACCACTCATCTTCATTGTTTTTATGAGCTAGAAGATGACAGCTTCGTTTTTGGCACAGCCTAAAATATTTCTTGCTAGAGGAGGTATCAAAACCTCCTGTGATCCTGACTCTCACAGCCAGCTCTGGTTAGCTGGGATCCCAGCAGTCTGTTGGGTTAGTCAGCAAAGGAAGGAGCAAGAGGCTCCACTGTCAGTTCCCCTTGTCGTTTCTAAATTCTATTCTCAAATAACACTCATTGTGAATGTACTCATTACCAGTTTTTGCATCCAAATTGCAGGGAAATTCATGTTCTTACGCCTGCAGGGCTGTAAATCAGAAAATCCTTTAGTGTGTTACTTGCATTTAACAAATCACAAACAGAGGGTTTAATTCTGATCTCTGGTGGCTGTCAAACCAGGAATAACTCCTCTGGGCAGCTGCCTTGCCGGGTAGCTGCTGTGAAAGGAAATAATACCATTAATATCTTTCAGATCCTTGCATCCAGGTTCATCCATAATCTGTGCCACCTTACTTTGAACTGCACTGTTAAAAAAAAACAAAACAAAAACATAACTCTTTTTCTGATGACCAAATCCTGTACATTTTCAAAATAATCCTGAAGCAATTACCTGCCCTTAGCTTGAATATAGTAAAGGACATTGAAAACTTTAGGGGTGATAAAGGTGACCCAGCTAAACTAAAGCAAATTAACTAACTGCAATCACTTACATAAATTCTGGAAGCAGACTCCTAGCTTGCCTACAAGAAATCATGTATGGCTAAAAAATATTTATAACAGCAGCTTGAAACCATAGTTTATTAATGCCCTTTACCCCACAGCAGGACACAAAAAGGAAACTGGCAAAACAGAGACATTAAAAAATTATGGCTTTTCTGACTGAAACATACATTATGCAGAAATACACCTCCCTTATTTTGTGCTGGGGTTGGAAATACTGATAAAAAATGTGTTTCTTCTTTCCCTCATTACTGGGGGACATTATGGCATTGCTATCACTTGAGGTAAATGGCTTCACTGCAATGCATTTTTTAAAATCCCACCATGAGGGGAGAAGGCATTTGGCAGATGGTGGAGTTTTTTAGGGAGGGGTAGGTGGTGGGAGGCAGTGCATGATGGACATCAACACTTGAAACACTTGAAAAGTTCCCTTTTGCTTTCTGGGAGATACTATTGCAAATAAAGCCCTTCAGCTACATTTTAGTCGAAACAGAAAAATCAACTCAGATCATACAGACCAACAGTAACTTTAACTCCTGCACATACTTTTGGGGAACATAAGGAGCAGCCAGTAGCAGCAGCAAAGAGTTCATCCCAGACTCACTCCTCACACAAAACCACACTGATCCCAAACTTCTTAATCCTCACCATCACACAGCTTTAGGTGTAAAATCTGAGGATGCCCCAAAGTTGACAGCATCCTCTAGTCCAAATAGTTTGGGAAAACCTTAACTGTTACATACTTGGATATTAAGTTATATAATTGATTCTATGGCATCAAAAGAGAATTTTTAGTGAACTGCTCAAAACTCAGAATGGAGCAAGTACTTAATGAGTTTTGGCAAATAATACTGAATTGGTTAAATAAAATGCTGAAGGCAATAGAGTTCATTATTTACATAAAGGATACATAATGTTACACAGGCTGAAATCCACCAGATAACAAAGATATGTAATGAGAGATTTTGAAAATGAGCCTATTCTTTCAAGATCACTAGATGCCAATGGTCTATGCAGGGAAAAGGCAAGTCCTCTGTACCAGGAGTGCCAACAATCTCCTGGTACAGGTTTTTCTCCCTGTTCTGTGACACAGACTGCCTCAAAAGGGCCCTTTTCAGAGGCTGTTCCACAAAACCTGCCACAGAAGGTAGAGAAAGGGGCTGTCAGTGGGACACTATCTCTGCAGCCATCCAGTTTCATCCAAGGATGTTTGCTGCTTGGTTCCAGCATCTGGATGGAATTTTTCTGCTTTAAAGTGCCTCAACATCTTCTTTTTCTTTTTGAATTTTTTATTCCTTTGACTATTTCTTATAAAACACATTCATTCTGCTGGATTGACACCAAAGACTGGCCTGACAGTGTGTCACTTTAAAAAAGCCCAGGTGACAGAGACTGGACAAGCATGGTGACATCCTGGCAGTAAAATTTAAATCTCCCCATCTTAATTGTTCCTGTGACCAGCTTGCTTTGTGTTTGTATTCCACCTGAAATCCCCTTACCTGTGTATCCCTCCTTGGTATAGAAATTGGAAGGGTCTGGATCTTTGAGATGTCTGCTCAACTTTCCCTGCATCAGCAATCACTGCATTTTGCAGTCAGTCTTCCCTTGTGTTTGTTTTCTTGCAGAAATGGAGCAAGTGCCACACACACAAACCCCTCAACCCACACCCCCAGGAAGTGGCTGAATAGCAAATCATGCAAAACCAGACAATCCATTTGCAGTGTCAGACCCTCTTTGATGTCCTATTATTGTTGTTCATCCTCCAATAGTCCAGCTCTTTTCCTTGAGTACAACACTGGTTTGCTTTCAGATGGGATCAGTTTCCCTCATCTGCACAGCTCCTTTCACACCTGCACACAGCAGCAGGCTCGATTCACACAGGCTTGTGCATCTTTCCCATAAACTCATTCAGCACTGGAGCAGGCAGTGGAAGCCCCAGCACATGAGGATGCTAAGGCATCACAGGTATAACACCTTGTTCCTGCTCCACACCCAAAGTACACTCAGATGTCCCTGAGTGTGGGATTGATAATGTTTGTTGAAACACTAGTTGATTCACAATAAAATACATGAGTCACCCCATTGGGAAGTAACTTCTGCTCCGATGAGCATGCATTGCTTCAGAAGGGAGAGCTGTATTACCACCCAAGCCAGCAAGATAAAAGGTTTTCTAGGTCACTGAGTAGCAGGAGCTCTGTGGGTGCATGGGCAGGCGCTGCTTACTGTGCAGCCCAGCCCCTTCTCCTGGGAGCTTTGCCACATTTAACCCAGGAGCTCTGAAGGAGTGATTAAATTTCATGCTGTGGTTGCAAAGTAGGAATAACATGCAAAATGGGATTAAGTTTTAATATAATCTCATATCTCACAGTCCTGGACCACCTAGTAATGTCAGTGAGATAATTCTAAGTTTATTAACATTAAAAAGGCATCAAACTTCAAAGGGAAAGCAAAAAAATATGCTGGTGATGTCAAGAGCATGCTGTGTGACCAGTGAGTCAAAGTGTTACTAACTATATTTTCACTGTCTTCCAGGGCCCCAAGCTGTTTCCCCAATGTTTGAATGGGCTGACACAGCCTCAGCAGGGCAGCAGAGCGTGGCACCAGAGGTCAACACAGCTCCATCCCCAGGGCAGCTGCTATGTGTGAGAGGTAAGGGAACTCTGCACCTGGGAAGACCTTCCCAAGCTGTGAAGGAAATTCTCAAAGAGAAGTCCACACTGAAAATAAATCCATATTGGAAATTCCTTCAGATGTAAGCAAACAGAAGCAAAGGAGACTGGTGCTGCAAACAACATTGTTGCTTTTTTCACTAAGTGGGAACCCCACTGAATACACAGGCTTTGCTGTTTGGTGCACCCTGAGTGTGCAGTAGCCACTGCAAGTACAATTTTGATATCCTTTAATTCTCAGAAACTGTGAATTTGGTACTCCCTACACTGTGCTAGTGTTTGGAGATTCTGTCCCAGTGACTACAGACTCAAGCTGGGTGTAGCAGCAACCACCTACAAATAGGTAACCCTACAAGCCTTCTCAGATTCCAATGCAAGAAAAAGTCAGGGGAGTCATTCTGAATTTAACTGGGGAAACATACAGAAATACAGAAGTGAGTGCAGTGCATTTAAATACATTCTCTCTAGATACTTTTTCCTGGGTTTATTTCTTTTTCTGTTGGTTTTTGTTTTGTTTTGTTTTGTGTTTTTTTGGGGGTTTTGGTTTGGTTTTTTTTTCCCCTGAAACTTGTGTTATCAGTTAAGCCCCTAGGTCTCCTACCTCCTTTACTTAGTTAAGTACCTCCTGTCTCACATCTGGGACAGACCCAGACCACATCTGGGCTGTGACCACCACCCAGCCTCTTCAGAAGTGTACAAGAGGCCACATTCGACCAAGGCAGCAGTGCAGCTCACCCTGTCATCACATACTTTATGGAAAGCCTGTGAAAAGCAGTGGGAAGTGCATCCTTAAGTGTTCTGCTGAGTGAGGTCTAAAGCCCTAAAGCCCCATTCTGACACAGGTTGTGCAGACAATTCCTTGAGCCTCAGGTAAAGTGCTGCTGACAGCCAGATCCCACAGACCCTATTACTGACAACCTTCAACTCGCAGCTTTCGGATCCTGAAGTGTTCCTGCTCTCAATGGACTTTCTTGCCTGGCTGATTACTCTGACTCAAAGGAAACTCTACTGGAAATAAGCAGAGTTATATGAGTGCCACTGAAATTACACCACGTCAAGTTTTAGATTTTCATCCCTTGGTTCTGCAGGATAGTGAAATGTAAAACAGCATACATAGCTAAAGTACCATGCAAAAAGTCCGTGAGACCATAATTTACAAAGCACTGTTTGCCTTAAAGAAATCACACAGAAAAGAGTAAGTTTGCCTTAATATAATTCAAAAGTTTTTAGAGAAGATGATCTGCACAAGAAGAATAAAATAGAGTAACAAAGTGAAGTATCATCATCCATCTGCGCTAGTTTTGTCCATTCTTTTTGAATGAACACGTTTCCCAGGGCACTGCTTCCCTAGCACAGCATCTCTAGTTTCACACCAACCTACAACTACACCGTTTTTGAACATGTAACTTATATATAACTTGAGGTAGTTACCAGTCACCAAATAGGATATCATGTTTCTTCATGAAGGAGGTAATTATCTAGGCTCTGGCTCTAAAGACATTGCAAATGAGATTTACTTCCCATTAGCCATCAAAGCCACAGTTGTGCCATAATTATAGAAGTACTTTAACAGAAATAAAACCTTAGATGTTTGTGGCACAGCAGTTTGCTCTTTGCAGTGGTTTAAAATGTATGCCAGCAGTTTATTATTTAAATATATTTTCATGAGGTGAATGTGACAGAAACTGCTGCATTCGAGTTACAAAGCAATGCTACAGAAGAATTAAGAATTACAGTTAAGTTGTGTATTATCATGTAAATGACAAGGGAATGTCACATGGGATTCTGTGCATTGTTCGTAGAGATAAATGCAGTGAACTATAAATACAAGTTCAATAGATAGCCTTGACAGTTCAGCAGCTGAATGAAAGCTAGTCTTGCAGGCTGCTGCGACATTTTGAAATAAATACACACAAAGATGCAATATCTAACATATCTAATTAATCAACCATTACTTTTGCTTGTAAAACTGTTGCCGTATTAAAAATAATAACTACCCCCCAAAACCCCCAACAACACTGTAATGGCCAACAAAATTTGTCTTTATGTGAAGTTTATTCTAAGTAATGAATATTAATAGACCAAAGACCTCCTGCAGGTAGGAATGCACAGCTCTCCCTAAGTTCAAGGGAGGGTTAGTGCTGACACTGAAAACATCACCTACTTGCACAGTAGCCACTGGGGCATGCTGCTACCTTCATCAAGAGCTGCCTGTCCAGATGTAGAAGAGATTACGCTGCTGTTTGATTATGGCAGGATATATACTGGCATTTGAGGTCTAAAAAGGATTAGTTTATCCTTTGTCCTTATTCTGGCTGTTATTTCAAGCCATACAACGGCCTCTTGTATGAATACCGGTACTACTGGTACTTTTAAAAAAGCAAGCAAGCAAAAGATGCCAGTATTTTATTTTGTATGTCAACTGCTACTACTTTGCCCTAGAACAGAACTTCAGTAGGAAAAAAAATCAGACCCCACCAACTATTTTAGCACGATTTAAAAGCTTTCCTGTTCTTTAATTCTGCCTCCATCTCCTCATTGCAAAGATAACCAAAATGGAAAAAGACAATATGAACACCACTGAAAGCAACTGCCATGCCTGGACACGCCTCTGGAGCAGGAACAGCTGACATCACCTGTATCAGGCTGGTATGCAGTCCCAGCACCCAAAAAGGCTGACAGCAGCTAGCCCACACCAGCTCTATCACTTTGCTGAAACTAATTGCTTCAGCTATCTTGGGGTTAGCCAAGGCAGTCCATTTCAGGCTTTGAAAACCAGATTAATGTCTATTCAGCTGAAGCACTCACACTATTTTAGCCACTTTGAGAACTTTTCCTCTTTCAGGGACACCTAAGAATGAGTGTAGTATTTGAAAATTTAACTCTACCCTTCCTTGCTTCAGAGGGAATGAGTAAAAGTTCATTCTGTTCAGTGGAGTGAGAAGCTGTGAAGTGGTGGTGTCCATAGCGCATCAGGAAAGACTGAGGAGATGCAACTTCCCTGTCAAAGCTCAGGCAAACATCCAGGCCACAGAAGGCAAAACATTAACACACTTTACTGAAATATCAGTTTCTTTAGTATGTTACAGAAAAGTTTATGGACATATATAATGTACATAAAAGGCAGACTTTGTAAAATAAAAAGGTCTTCTATAAAAAAAAATATTAAAAAGTCAAAGTAAAGTGCATGATACAGTTTTTTCTTCCGCTTTAAGTATTGTGTCAAAGTCTTAGCACACAGAAATATTTTTTTAAAAAATGGGAGATCTTCTTGTGCCACCCATTAGTCAGTTACTTTACTGGTGAGATGAAATTATGATGGTGATGATTACAAACAAAACCTTAAGAATCAGAACAGTTTAACCCAATGAATCCACAAAAAAACTAAGAACAAAGGGAATATGGGCTTCCTATACATTTCTCATCAACAAGATCTAACAATCAGTGGAAAGGTTCACTTTCGTTAAAGAAAATTGGTAGGAAACAAGTTTCATAAATAGGGCAGTTTTGCTAGTTAGGGGCTCCCCTATTGTGCAATCAGTTCTTGGTCTATGAACATCAACATTCATACTTAAATATACCATTGAGAAAGGAGTAATATATAAAAAAATGTTCCGCCTGCCTTCGTTGGAAGGAAAAAAATTACTCGACCCCGATACAGACAAAAGACGACTGCTTTCCTATGGAGTCTCTTATGAGGGCGAGTGCACGACGAGAGTTACGGAAAGCAGTGAAGATGCTGAACCCTGTCATTTTCCCAACTCTGGGGGCAGAGTCCTGGAGTGCAACTGGGCCGTAATTATACCGATTGCGCTCCGCATCTTCAGCGATCCTGACAAAGCGAATTAATCGCTCCTCTCGACAGCCCCGGCAGGCAGGTAGCCCATTATTTCCCCCGTCCCCGGCAGTGGCAGCGACTACGGGGCACCGAGGTGGCCAGGCTGGGTCAG
The DNA here is from genome assembly GCF_001522545.3 of Parus major. Taxonomy (NCBI): domain Eukaryota; kingdom Metazoa; phylum Chordata; class Aves; order Passeriformes; family Paridae; genus Parus; species Parus major. The sequence goes on along the minus strand of NC_031774.1, from coordinate 18,649,765 downwards.
CTCCGGCCCGCGGCAGCTGCCGGGGGAGTCAGCCCCGCTGCCGGGGGAGTCAGCCCCGCTGCCCAGGAGCAGAGGGAAGCCGGAGCGCTGCGGCCGCGCGGGGCTCTCAGAGCACGGCGGCCTGTGCGCGGCAGTGGGCGATGTGGCGGTGCACGAAGTCGACGCGGGCCTGCAGGAGCTCGGCCTGGCGCTCGGAGAGGAAGCCGAGGCGCGCCCAGAGCGGCTCCCGCGCCCGGTAGCGGCGGCGCAGCTCGGCGGCAGCGCTGCGGCGGCGGTGCAGCTCGGCCACCCGGCGGGCCGTGCCCTCGCGGAACACGCACACGGAGCGCAGCAGCGGCTCGTTGTAGGGGTCCCACATGGCGAGGAGGCGGTAGCCGTGCACCAGCCCCGCCTCGTTGTCCATGAAGACGAGCCCGCCGTCGGGGGCGCGGAGCAGGTTGCTGGTGGCGCGGCGCATCACCCGCGGGTCCCACTGCAGGCTGAAGAGGTTGCTGACCAGGCGGTCGAAGTTGGCCGTCAGGTAGTCGAAGAGGATCAGGTCGCTCCACTGCACCAACTCCACCAGCTGCGACGGCGGCAGCCCGACCAGCTCCCCCGCCGACAGCGGCTGCAGCCGCCGGCCGGCGCCCGCCTCGGCGCCCCAGGGCGCGGGAGCCACCACGGCGGTGAGATTGTCCACCCAGCGGGTCAGGCTGACCACGGCGCCCTCGGCCCAGTGCGAGCCGCGCAGCTCCTCGCGCACCGGCTCCCACTGCCGCCCGCGGGCTTCCACCAGGGCGAGGGCCATGGGCGGCAGCCTCTCCTGCATGCCCAGCACCCCGGCCAGGTGATACGAGAGCGCCTCGCCCTGGATCTGCTCCGGGTTGATGCCGTAGCGGACGCAGGCGCGGCTCCCGTCCGACAGCAGCGCCAGCCGGTTGGAGCTGCGCCCGCAGCCGCCCCGCTCCAGCGAGGCCACGCGGGCTGCGCGGGCGGCCGACAGCCACGCCGCCGCCTCCTCCGCCGCGAAGCCCGGCGGCACCTGCTCCTCCAGCTCACGGCTCCAGAAGATGCCCCGCTCCACCGGAGAGGCGGTGTCGGCCGGCGGCTGCGAGTCGGTCACGGCGAGCCGCTCCTCGCCGTCCCGCTCCTCCCGGTCCGTCGCCGCCGCCGGCACCGCCAGCAGCGTCCGAAAAGTTTTCTGCCCGCCGCCGCCGGACTCGCCCCGCGCCGCCGGGGAGCGCCCCCAGCCCCATCGCCCCGGGGGCTGCCCGGCGGGCGGGCGCGGCTCCGGCAGCGCCGCCGCCTCCCGCCGCAGCAGCACCGTCCAGAGCCCCGGCAGGGCGCCCAGGAGCAGCAGCCCCAGCACGGGCAGGGGGCCCGGCGCGGCCCGCCTCGCCCGCTTCATCCTCACGCCGCTTCACTCCGCTACCGCGGGACGCGGCGGCGGTGCAGCCCCGCCGCTCGGCCGCTCAGCGCAGCGCTGGCGCATGGCCGCGGGCCGGATCTGCCGCCCGGGGAGCGGCGGCGGGAGCAGGCGAGCCCCGGCGGCTGCCCCACGCCGTGTGCGCCCGGCTCCGCCGGCGGCCGGGAGACACGGGCACCGCACCACGTGGGGGAGCCGGGGGGGCGCGCCCGGCCCGCCCCGTCTCCCGGCGTGGCCCTCCGCTTAAAACGGCGATGGCCCGCGCGGTGGGGGTGGTGGTCCCACACGAGGCGGGGGAGCCCCGTCGAGGACGCAGAAGGGTCACGGATGGCGTGAGAGCAGCACCGGTCCCTCAGTCCGCGAGAAGGGAGAGCGCTGCGGCGCGGGCGCTTGGCCCGCCGGTTCCTCCTCGCCGCTGCAGGCAGCACAAAGGAGCCTGCACACCGAGGGAGGAAAGCGGGGAGGGGGAAGGGGAAGAGGAAGGCGGCGCGCACGCCAGCGGGGCCGCCCCCCGCTCCGGTTCACGGGCGACCGCGGAGCCCCGGGCGCGGCCGCGCCGCCTCCCGCCCACGGCCGCACGGCGGGGTCGCGCCGCGGTCAGCGGCGGAGCGGCACCCACCCCCTCCGCTCCATCACCCCTCAGCCCCAGCCCAGCGCTCGGGGCCGCGCGGGGGCCGGGAACCGGCTGGTGCTTGCACAAAGGGACCGCTGCGAACACGAGCACCGCGCGGTGCACGGCCGGACAGACACCTGTCCGCCCGGCAGCGGAACCGGACCCACCCTCACACCGCTGCGAGATGCCGGGGCTCACTGCCGGGCAGGGCCGCCGGTGACTGTGGGCGGGGTGAGACCCCACGGAGCATCACCTGTTCTCCCCGCTCCGGTGGGGGCCCGCCTGCACGGAGGGCAGCGCCCTTCGCGTCCTTGCACACCGGGATGTGCACGGTGCTCGAGCACCAGGTGTGTCACGGAGTTTGCGGACCAGCTTTTCCTGGCGTTATCATCCTCTCTCCCGAGAGGGGTTAACACGCTTCGCGGGATATCCTACCCGAGGGAAGGACAGCCAGCCTTTCTTTTCAGGTTGTGTCCCTGTGAGGTGTTTAGAAGAGCAGCTATTTCTCTATTCCCCATTTAATTTTTTCTGCCTTCCCAAGGCAAAGAAGCTTAGCTCCGCTGTTTCTGTATTTTACTGGGGACCTCTCTTGGGAATAACACGTTTGTGAGGAGAGCGAGATTAAACACCTCTCCATTCTGCTATCATTGCCGTGGCTATCCTCCAAAGTAGTTATTGGAGTTGGATCAGCGTAGCAAAACCACTGCACACAGAATCTTAAGTACTGCAAAAGAAAAAAACAAAACCTTTTTCGTCCCTTGAACTCTTTCTGCTCTCTTGAGGTATCGCAACAGCTCCGAGTTATTTAGCCCCACCCCAGTCTTCCAGGTTGGATGAAATAGAGCTTATTTTCTTTTAATACAAGAATCAGAGAATTTTTTATTTTTCAGAATTTTGTTAAAAACGTTCAAACTCTCTTAATACACCTTGACAGCGCCCAGCACACAGCTCGCCTACCACAAAAAAACCCCAAAACAACAAAACCCAAACAAAAATAAACCACCATAAACAAACAACGCAAAGGAACGGAGAAAAAGCAGAAGTTGAAATCGCTGTCTTTATTCCCTGTTTTCTGCCTCAAATTCCCGGGCAGAGCGCGGCGGGCGCCTCCCCGCCGCTCCGTGCGGCCGCAGCCGTGTCGCACCAGCACCTCCTGCCGCTCCCGGCTCCGCGCTGCACGGGTAATAATGCTGAGGGGAGACACTCACCAGCCTGGCTCCCCTCGAAGGCAATACAAGCTGTCAAACAATCCTCTTGCCACCCAAGGATTCGGGTCTCGTGCTGTTCCGACCCTGAAGCCTTATTGCCAGATGACGCTTTACACTTTCACCCTTTGAAGCCACACGAGCTGCGAGGTGAACACCGGGTATGTGATTTGGAGCTGGTGATTGCTACACTTCACAGTGGTCGATGAGAACAGTACCATTACTCAGAGCAGGAGGCTTTTATCCAACAGTATTTTTACCAAAGAAATGACACAGAATTGCCTCTGCCACTTTCTAGCTTGAAATAAGTTTTCTTTACAAAAACTCCTAGCTTGCTGGAAAATTCCTGAAAGCAAAAAACTAATTTTATTCCATAGGTAGGTTGGACATGTATTTTGCTTTATATGAATTTGTGTTTCTTTCAGGTGAGTTATGCTTCTAGTGTGCATCCAGCTGCCAGTGTCTGCACTGGGAATTCCTCCTGGAGAAGAACCATTGCCATGGATAAGGACAATAGATTTCCTGTTATTAAGGTGGAGATAACCTCCAAGTTATGCACTACATTAATTTCAATTACGGCTTGCCTCTTGTAAGCTAGGAGGTTAATCAACAGGCTATACTTTGACTATACTCTTAAATCAATAGCTGAGAAAACATCACTTCCCCCAGATACTCAGCCTCCTAACTGCGCTCTTTGAAAGGAGTACAAACCAGAGTTTAGCTCAGCCAGCCCTCTGGCTAATAATCCTGCTTACAAGCTGAAATATTTTTAAAACCAGACAATTGGTTGAGGGTTAAACATCAGCCAAGCTGTTCAATTTACAGCATGTTAAGCATTCCTGAAACTGTGATCACTGATATATTTGGGTCAATCAGATGTCTTGTTAGTGCTTTGCAGACATTGCAATGAGCAACTCAGAGATAAAGGAGAAAGTCTCCAGGCTTCACAGTCCTGTACTGGGGAAGGGAGTGCTGGCCACTGTCCAGGCCCAGAATTCTAGCAAGAAGAAAGATAACAAAATAATTTCTGGCTTCCCAATGTTGTTTCTTATATTAACTTGATTTTAGCTGACTGGCAAAGCTAGGCTCACAGAATACCCGACTGCTGGTGTTTCACATGGTTTTTGGTCTAGTGAAGGTTTTATTCCCCTCATTCCCCTCCTGGCAGCCCAGTACCCAGTTTCTAAATGGTGAGGGGTACTGTTATTGCAGGCAGCAATTCCTCCCAATAAAGGCAGAGGGAACAGGAACTTGGAGATTTCTGCCCTGTGGTGAAAGTTAGTTTGCATTCAAGACAAATGCCAAACTCTAATGGGCTTTGAGAGGATTAGCACTGTGGGGAAGCAGATAGGGGCTTTCCTTTTCTGGACACTGTACCTATGCTGGTGTTGAGTGGCCCTGCCCCAGCTAACCATCTCTGCTGGGCAAGGAAGGCTGGCAAACCAGGCACAGAGAGAGTCTCCATTGCACAAGAGCCCAAAATTGTGAGCACCTCCAAAGCGCCCAGAGGTGTACCAGTGCTTTCCAGGCCAGGAGGGAGCCTCCTCCATGGCTGGAGCTGCAGAGGGGATGTGTCTGTAGTCTGCTGCAGGGAGGACTGTTCCAGCCATGAATAGGCACCCTCTGGCTCAGGCAAGTTCTGGCCTGTGCTAACGTTGCATATCTTTTTGTGATACTCTCCCACAGCTCAAGGCTTCAGTACAACGCCTCCGCCCCCACATTTCAGAGGCATTTCATGGAAGTTATTTCCCAGCACAGACCTTTTTGGACTACCAAAATTAATCAGCCCCCTCCAGTAATTCCCAGGCTCATGAACTTTTCTCTCCCTTCACTGAGTACCGACAGACACTTTCCATTCAACACTGGTTTTAGTGCATACCCAAAGCGCACCTAACACACCTCAATGCCAAGTTACCGAGTGTGGTGACTGCCACATCAGCCACAGAAGGGCTGTGAGCTCCTTTCCTGGAGGCTGCAGGGGGTGAGCCTAAGCTAATGTTTCATGGGGATCTCTCTCACTAGCACATGAAGCCCTTCATTTACTCTGAACTGGGGATCAGGATCCCAAGGTGGGATGGGAATAGAGTCCTTTCATTCTGCTACGGCATATTATTTTCTACATTTCACCCTCCTAAGGTGAAATTTATACAGCTTGTTACCACCTTGAGTACTTCTCCAGCTCTATCTGCACTCTTTCTTCTTTATCAGTCAGGTTACCAAACACCTCTATTTCTATCCAGCATTTCCTCAACAGTCCATGAATAGCTTGTTCCCACCCCTGTTTAGCACCTTTGGTTCCTGGCAGTGAGCTGGTGCCAGTGAATTCCCAAACTAGTGAGAGCCATTTTTAAAGGGACCACTTGAGATTGCTGTCAGGAGAGGGGCACTGGGTACACGGTACAGTGTGCCTCCACCTGTGGGACTTGGATCTCCTGTGAAAGCTGCTGCAGATGCAGACAGGCTGCAGCAAAATGATGCCCCTGCTTTCTCAGTGCTGCACTTTCCTGTCCCTCCACATTTCCTCTCATTGCGTTTTGAGTCACTGGGTAAGGGTAAATGTGGGTATCAGGAGCTTTCATCAGGGCAGTATCAATTCTCCCCACCCCAGTAACCTACACTGATTTGTAGGGCTCCTCTTCTGCTGATGACAGGTTCCTCCCCATGCAGCCTCCCTGGTGCCAGCTTACTTAGTGGTGAGAGCACCTTATGGTGCCCTTCTGTACTGTCAGAACACATGGCCTCCTGGAGGAAAGGCAGCTCAGGCTCAGATCCTCTTGCCAGTGTAGCCTGTCTGTAGCCTGTTTCAATTCTTCCTGTTGCAAGGACTAGCTGGCTAGGGGTGAAGAGTAGTGCCTGCAAAGCTACCTACTACAGGTGCAGGGTTACCTTCAAAACACTGCTACTGCCAGTACAGCTTGTTTCTCCTGGGGAAGGGTGGGGAGTTTGGAATAAACTACACAGGCAACAAGTTAGTGTGCAAAAATGTTACCTGCTTAGTGTCACTGTAGGTTATTGTCACACTAGGAGTGCTTGGTGCAAACAGATCAGCAGCACAGCCCTTGTATATGTCTGACTGGCTGTGTCAAGGTGGATTTGTATTTCTCAGCCTAAAAAATGCATCCCTCATGATGAGATATTCCGACAACTGAAGGGCAGGATTTATAGCTGGTTGTGACTGGGGGAGGGCTGAAGAAGTTAAGGTGCTCTGCATTTCATATCAGGGAGGTGTGCGTTAGAGATGTAACCCTGCAGGCATGCTGGTAATTTCTGGAAGTATTTACAAACTTGTCTCAGCCTGGAACAGAGAAATTTGGAAGCTTTTCTGTTGCTTTGACTCTGTAGTTAATTTCACAGAAAAGCTCTCAGGCATGTGAGACTATATAAGGATATTTTTGCTTTTGTTTTGCTTTGTTTTATTTTGTTTTGTTTGCTTTTGGGTTTTTTTTTCAATCTGATGTACCATGCAGAATATGAAGCTAGGCAATTTCTGTACATAGAACAGAACCTATCTCCCCTGTGCTCTGGGACTCTCTGTTTTTAATATCAAAGCAATAAATGAGTAAGTGCTTGAGCTCTTCTGCCTGGCTCTTGAAAATGTTCATAAAATATGTCAGGTGCTTGATGATGCAAAGTCTTTTAGTGGATTTGTTCTCATCCCCATTAAAAGTGAACAGAAAAGATGGAAAGACATTTGTGTTATGCTCAGACTGACATTCTCAGGGTCTCTGACAAGCAGACTCTGCAGAACTGTCATGAAAGAAATATATTGAAATGATAGTTCAGCAGCATCCATTATACAAATACAACCCAACCTCTCCAGGCAGCTGATGATTAAGCTGGGAGGATTTTTCATAGGAGCAACATCAGGCATGATGGCCTTGATTTCATGGCTTGGGGGGAAATCCTTGGCTGATCTGAACTGGCAAAGCTGCACAATGGTGAGCTGCTCACTGAAACTTGCAGCATGTACATTAGAACAGTTCTGGGAGGTCACCACTCACCCTCAAATACCGTCCATTCTGGAGGGCAAAAATAGACATTTGTGGCCGTTAAAAAATATACTTTTTTTTTAAGATCAGGAGGTAAAGAGGTTCAAGACCCATTGAAGTAAAGGTGCTGAGGTGATTTAGGGAGAGAAAAGGTAATTACCCCAGGAGAGGATAAATAACACATTAGGTATTAGCCTCTGCTTTCAAGTAGGGTGTCCTGAAAGCTAAGACCCCATGGCCTACAATATTCATGTCAGTTATATCAGTAACTTTTCTTCTCTCCTTCTGTCTGCCAAAACATGTGAGTGAAGAATATTGTTCAATACAGCTCTATTATTCAATACAGTAATTCTAGGAACCTAGTGTAGCAGAACAGAACGGAGAGGAGAACTCCAAATTTGGTGCCTTTCCAGAAGAGAGAAGGTCAAACCAGATTGATAATAGCCCACAGACCTTCTTTCCCCCTGCCCCCTCCTGCAAACCCATGAGATTTTATGAGGAGAAGTGTGTATGGTTTGGAAAGATGCTGTCTTTAGACAGAGAGTCTCCATCACCTTCTGGTAAGCTGTGCCAGGAGTTAAAAACCATCATTATTAGCAATATCATCACTTTAATGTGTTCTCCAGGCATTTAGCCCTGTGATGGGCCCAGTTAAAAACTGAAGTGGACCAGACTTGACTAGAAAAATAGGGCCAGACTAAAGGTAGAGTTACTATTGTCAAAGAAAGGAAGAAAAAAAAGGTTGTAACATTCAGCTTCTACTGCAAAAATACACCCAGGACGTTCTTAAAATTTTCAGCAAGTCTTAAAAAAACTGAAGCTTTTCCACTACCAGTGAAACTGTTCTAATTAGTCTTAAGGCAAAAACCCCAGCTGTGCCAGTGGAAAGCCAGCTGTTCAGTGGTCTCTAAGTGAAGCAGAGAAAAGGACCAGCTTAAATAGCAAACTGAGTTTCCAGACCCCTAATACCTTCTCTCTGATGTGTTGCCTGGAGAGGCAGCTGGATTCTTTCCAAGGCCAGAGGACCCTCTTTAGCTGCCAAGAGTACTGAAGGGGGAAGACACAGATGAAAGAAATGTATTAATTCCCTGGACATTTGTTTTCTTCCCCCAGCCTCTCCCCTCCTTGAGGGTGTTCTCTGTGCCTACATGCAGCTGTCAGGTGAGGCAGTAAGAAACGTGGAGCAGTGTCCTAGCCCCTCTCCTTTGGCCCACAGGTCCTGCCAGATGAAGTCTTCTTACCCTGTACCTGCATGGTGCAGGGTTTCTCAGCTCTGTCTGCCTCTTACCCACACCAGGCATTCAAAGGCGCCTGGAGCTTGTCCTCACGGACATCCCTGGCCTGACACTCAGGCAGTCAGGGCTGTACAACAGCAGGCAGGGTACACATCAACATGTGCAGCATCCTGAAGGTTACAGGTTACAACCTCCAGGCACATATGGGGAGCAACTCCACCTCTGGGGACAGGTACAATTCCATCTCAGGTGACAGTACAGTCTTTTGCATCCGGCCACACTCAGACTCCCTCCTCTCTCATCAGGGCTCTTCCTTTTCCACATTCCCTAGGGTTTTGTTTTATCCAATTTTAAGTGACTCAGATGATGAGATTTCCACTCTTCCTCTCTCTATCCAGCAGATGTCTCTGCTGGAAGCACTGACTGTGGCTGCTGGAATAGTTGTTCTACACATTCCCACTGCTGGGATCGAGTTATTGACTGACACTCTCAAACTTCAAACAAGAGTAAGGACTACCTCTTACTGCTCTTCCATGTGGTGGGTCAATGAAGTCACAGCACAGTTCAGGGGGGATCAAAAGAGACTTCAGATCTTTGGGGCAGATAACGGAATATGGAACAGACGTTCCATATTCCTCTTCTCACCTGTCCTTCCAGTTGCAGGCAGTGACTTTGGAAGAAACAGATGGGCCCAGTTTATGAAATACATGGCTCTGGGGCTGGTGTCACCACCAAAATGTTGTCGTTCCTGGCAGAGGGATAGCCTACATAGCACCAGGCCTGCTGCCATCAGGTGGGATTCATTGTTCTCAAAGCAGGAGGAGTGTCTTCACTCAGGAGCTAGCGAGCCTTATTGGCAGAGCTTTACACTTGAAGAGGGAGAGGAATAATACCAGGCTTGCCTGTGACAATCTGTGGGTGAAACACCAAGGTTAGAGAGATGGGGACCTAGTGACTGCCCTCAGCTAGTGACTCTGAGACATCCTGGCTACACTTGAAATCTGAACACCGCAGTTGGCATGCCTGAGGGATGGGATGTGTCCAGGGGGACCTGGACAAGCACAAGAATTGGGCCAATGGGAACATCATGAGGCTCAACAAAGCCAAGTACAAGGTGCTATCCCCTGGATCAGAGAAGCCCCCAACATCAACACAGGCTCGGGATGAACAGGTTGAGAATAGCTCTGCCAAGAAGGACTTGGACATGCTGGTGGATGAGACCCTGGATGTAAGAAGACATTTTCAGCTCAGAAAGCCAATCATGTACTGGGCTGCATCAAAAGCAGCGTGGCCAGCAGATCAAGGGAGGTGACGCTGTTTCTCTACTCTTACGAGACCCCACCTCAAGTGTTGTGTCTAGCTCTGGGGTCTTCATCACAGGAAAGACATGGACCTGTTGGAGAGAATCCCGAGAAGAGACATGAAGATTATTAGATTTCCTTCTATGGAGACAGGATGAGACAACTAGGATTGTTTGACCTGGAGAAGAGAAGGCTCTGGGGTGACCTTGTTGTGGCCTTTCAGTGGCTGAAGGGCGCCTATGAAGAAGTGGGGAAGGGACTTTTTGCAAGTGCTGGTAGTGATAGGACAAGGGGAAATGGCTTTAAACTGGAAGCAGGTAAGTTTAGGTTGGAAAAAAGAAAGATATACTTTACCGTGAGGGTGGAGAGGTACAGGAAGAGGTCGCCCAAAGAAGCTGTGGCTGGCCCATTCCTGGAATTGTTCAAGGCTAGGTTGGATGTGGTCTAGCTGCATTAAGGATGCTCCCTGTCTGAGCTCAGGAGCCCAGGTTCAGTTATTAGCACACTTCCATGATTAGCCTAAATTAAGGCTCAAGTGAACTTAGGGGTTTGTGTCTCTGCAGCTTCAGTGATGAATACACCACTCTTCCTTGCACAGTGGAGATGTTTCTTGTCAGGACTCTTAGGTCTGACAGGGTGTGAAGCAGAAATCGAAACACACACACATACACACATCTGAGTCATGAAGGTGACCCAGTTTTGAAGGTCCAAGCTCATGATTTTTCTCTATTAAGGGTTGATGATATTGAGAATTTTCCCTGTTGCACCCACTCCATCTTAATGTCACCCACTTAAAATTCTAAGCCTAACTAACATTCAATAAATGTCTTATTGATTACTTATTTACTTACCTGGTATTTATGTAGCATTCTCTCAGGGAATAAATAAAAGGTCAGAAGCAAGCAATAGTTATTGCGCGTGATCTGAAAAGAACTCTGAAAGGATCCTTCTAATTTTAAGGACTACACTCAGGAACTGAATCTGCCCTATATCTAAGTGCCACATACATTTTTTATATTCAATGAACTTTATTAAAAAGTTGCTTTTTTTTTTGAATCAAAATGTGTTTTAACTAAACGAAATCCAGTTTACCTACAAACAGGAAAGCCTCTCAGTTACTGCATAGCTTAACTGGCCCAAAGCAAGTTAATGCTCGGTTCCTCAGGCTGTAAAGTCTGTGGCTGCCACTAAACAGCGCAGCAGGAAGAGTAATGCTGCTGAGTAGCTGGAGCTTTGGGCTGTAAAACTGTAAGATAAGGATAATTTATAGTTCTGCTGTAGCTAGGCTGTATGTCTTCCATGTGCTCTGGTAGGATAAGCCTCCACCACCTCACTGGGGAAAGAGGTGCTGCTTGTCCTGCTCCAGAAGCCTGAGGCAGGTCCAGGAGTCCTGGCAGTCGAAGAAGCTCCATGTCGTGCATACCACGTACTGCACAAAGTGTGTCCTTCATCAGGCATAATGAAATGCAAAAGCAGGAGTCTCTCCCTTGACCTTTCTTCCATCCAATAGTTTGGCAAGACAGCGAATGTAGGTGCTTGTTTCTACAGCTGGCCATGTGCATTTCCCCTCTGCGACAGCGGGTCAGACATTTAGCTAGTCAGTACCTTGGTTTCTCCTCTTGCAGAATGGGATGCTGTGAAGATAAGTTACTTGGTAATATCTAAAGAGGTCTTTGAGTTCTCTTTGAGAGCTAGCCATTGCTGGTGGACACTCAAGAAAATCAATGCAGTAGATTTTTTTTGTTGTTGCTATCTATACACTGACATTTCACATAACTTCTCGTTTATGTAGGTCTGTGTCCTTCTCAGTGATCTCAAATTAAAGATTGGAAAAAGCCAGAAGATTTGAGGGATAAATGAATTTCACCATCTTCCAGACCAGCTACAGTTCTTTCAGTTTTCATCCCTACCCAGTTCCCCATTTTATCCCATTTGAACTTCTCCCGTATGTGGGTGGAGAGGAAGAGCAGAACAGACATAACAGAGAAAAACTTTTTTTTTCCTCTGGGAAGCTGACCAACATTTTTGTTTTAATTTAGCCCAGTTTCCTTGCAAATGACTTTCTGCCTAGCTGTTGAACTTTCTGTAAACAGTTTAGTGAGAGTCATAAAACAAATCCCTCAAAGAAGAGAAAAATAAACATAGTCATGAGTTACTGAAGTGAACTCTCTTCTCTTCCTCTTGCTCTTTGTTAGGCATTACAGAACTGTTTTTCAGCTTAGTCACAAGAAAACAGACCAGGGAGATAAGAGAACACAGCACAAACAAACAAATGCATCATACAGAACGTATACATATATACACATATATTTATATATTCATGTATTTTATATTTTTTAAGCTTTGATATAGATTTAAAAAGACATCTGAACTTCCTCAGATATGGAGTGGCAGTAGATATGTAGCTTAATGTAATCTGCCTCACAAGAAGTGGCAAGTTGGTGGTAGGGAAGAGCTGAGCTCATACTGGGTGTTTCTGGGCTGGACAAGCAACTGCATGGGCTCACGTGCCTGTGTCAGCTCCCCCGTTCAGATCACCAGGACCCACCTGTATCCCACCCTGCCTTCCAGTCCTTACCTAAAAATTGTCATTAAGATCAGCATTGGGATCTTGAAGCCACTGAGGCAGATAGAGGCATTACAGGTCCCTTCAGAAACTCTATACCACATGGTCTATTGTTCTGGAACAGAACTAAGTGTGAAGAAATACGCTGCATTTCTCTAATTGCCTTTTTACACAGTTTCTCAAATTAAGCAGCAACAAGGGGCAATTTGGCTTTGTAGGGGTTGCATCACCATGAACCTCCTCCACACTCTGTGCTGCTGTGTGGACAGGCAACCTGAAACAATTATCTCCAATTACTTTTGGTGCTCACTCTGCCTACTAGAACAAAGGACAAGGACAAAGTCTGTATAAGGACCTTGGACCTTCCTTCTGTATATCTTCTCATCAGGAGCTGCAGCACTCAGGAGCCCACACAAGGACTTTGAGAACTTCCTGCCTCCTGCCACCAAAACCAAAGAAAGCACAATATTTACTAGGTTAAATATGCAATGTGAGGATGAGGCTCAAGTAATGACTTAGACTACAGCTGTGCCATGCTCAGATGAGCTCATGTTATGAATTCTGCCCGGGAAACAAAATAATATTTAATGTGCAACACCCATCTTTGCTTTATTATCTTCAAACATCAAGGTAGAATCTGCTCATGGTCAAATGCTCTGAAATGTCAAATGTTGTTTAGATGCTGACAGTGTATCACTAAGAATCTCTACTCAAATGCAAGTTATTCCATGATTTGTTGTTTTTAATAGGGCTTGACGGTCTAAATACCAACATAGCAGTAAACAGCTCATCTCTCTCAAAACTTGTCTCTATGAGACTTTTTCCCCACCTTGGATGAGGAAGTCCTGTGTCTGAGTCATTTATGCAGAGGTTGAAGAGCACAGGGTTGAGGATGGAGCCCTGTGGAGCCCCACTGGTGACAGGACACCATCTGATGCCACCCTGCTCACTGTAACCCTTTGTGCCCATCCTGTGAGCCAGCTGCTCACCCATCCCATGATGTGTTTGTCCAGCTGTGTGCTGGACATTTGTGTTTGTGTCTATCACTGTGAGTGGGGAAGTCAAAACCACACGATCAAAACCAGTCCTCGTGATGAGAGCTCTACAAATTGGGATGCCAGATTTGAGATGAAATAGCAAAGGCCTTCTGTGCACATGTGCACGGTGTCCAGAAGCCAAGGGGAGTCAAATGCCAGCTGAGACATTTCTTGGAGCTCAGAGACTTTTACATTCTCAGTTCTTGGATGCAGCTGACTGGATGCAGCTGACATAGGAGTGTAACTGGCAAAAAGATGACATCATCTGGATCTGGATCTTTAAAATAAAACAGCAGAAGATGAAATCACTCTTTGCTCCAGAAAAGTTGGTATGAGTTCCCTTCAGGCAGCCTTAGTAGAACAGTTGTGCTATTAAATTTCCAAAATATTTCTGTTGGTAGAAATTCAAACATTGAATTTAGCTTGTGTACTAACTTGGCTGGTGAGGGGTCAATTAGCTGGGCAATTAGGCTGGCTGGCAAGGAAGTAGGAACAAAAAAAAATATCATTTTTTAGCTTGTCATATACAGAAGGGAGCTCAGAGAAGAGATGAATCCACAGCTGCCCCCTGCCCCTACCAGGGGCAAGTCAGCAGCCCAGTGCTGCTGCCAGCAGTCAGTGCTAATAGGAAGCTTGAGCTGAGGATTTCCAGTGTGCAGTTTCCATATGTGGTTGTATGTTTCTAATCTTTGTGAGAATCTGCCTGTATGGATGTTTATTTAGGATCCTCTTTAGGATCTTTTCAAATTGTCATTAGGATTTTAGATGCAGCTTGAGCTTTTCCCCTCTCAAGCCATGGTGTGATTTTCCCAACTGCAGTTCTGCTGTGCAGCACCAGACAATATTGCTGGATTGTGCATCTTGATTTTGAAAATGTTTTTTACATCCCCCTTGTGTTTTACTGCAGGCTCTAATTTGACTTGCCCAGAAATGTGCACGTTCTGTGATAGCCTGGGAGCCTGGAAAAGGAGAAGATCCAGATCACCCTACCTCTCAGTCCTTACTAGCTCCTCCTGCTTCTGGTTGGCAGCTTAATAGGCTTCACTGTGGATCCTAGCAAAGCAGAAAACAGCAATCCCAGCTAGAGACCCTTTGTAAAGGTCAGGTATTGTCCACCATTCATTTGTCTGGGCTGCCTAACAAATGAAGCTATAATTCCTGCTCTGCTGCAGACCTGCTTTGTGCTATGCCAGCCTTATCAACCTCTCTGAAGAGTCTCCATAGGGAAGCCAGACCATTTGGCTGTGCTTTCTCTGAGTAGTGGCTCTTCACTGCTGCTGCTGCTGCAACAAGTTCCTGCATTGTTGCACAGTGCTCTGGTAGTGAGGTTTGGGGATTCCCACAGCTGATCAGCATTTTTTGCTTCCCTAAGCATGACTTACCCAACTTCTCAGCCTTGCTTCTATTGTTAGCCCTCTTTTCTTTTGGACTCTCAAGACAGTTCAAGTGAGAAGTTTTCACCCTGAGGATTTTACTAGTTTCCCCTTTGCCAGAGACATTCTTTCATGTGCAAAGTTAAAAAAAAAATGGGAAAAGACAAAAAGATACTGCTTCATGAAGTGGTAATAAAAATAAATCACCACAGTAAGGCCAACAAGCTCTTTATTGAAATTTCTTTCTCTCAGGGGTTTTCCCTGAGCGACATAACCCATGAGTATTCAGGAAATATTCATCTAAAACCACAAAAGAACACAAGTGGGTAAAAACCAGGAAAATTGTTTGCATTTGGCACCACACTTCTTATTTTAATCCCATGTTAAGTCCCAGGACTCTTCTTAGATTTTCTTCTCCTTGAAATTCATGAGGGTTAAGAATAGAATTTGAATGAAAAAAGTGCTAAAATAAAAAAAAGCCCTGTATGAAATGTTTTGTTTGCAAAAAAAAAATTACTTCCAATTTAATTTAATTTTCCCCAGTTCTAAAATTATCTGGATTTTTAATGTAATTTCTCAATACATGGCTAGCATGTACTGCTGTTTCTGATATATTACTATATGACATAATAGAGTAGCTAATTAAGCTATTTAAATGATAAGAATGTTTTCTTATTTTAATGCAATTTAGTGAAATGTATAACATTAATAATTAGCAGTAGCAGTTACTTAGAGCTAGTTAAAACTTAATGCTATATTCCCCGGAGTACTTTATCTTTTTCTTTCAATCTGTAGTGCACTGTAACAGACGGACACGTTGTACAGCCTAAATAATTTGAGTGCCAGCGTGAGTGAACAGCAATGTTTTGCAGAAAGCAGTGCTAATAATGCTGCAAGAAATAACTTAGTATTGCTGGTACTTTGTGCTTAGCTCATATCTTCCATCCCTGTACCAGCAGACACTTTACTAAGACAATTAAATATCCATTCACTACTTCTGTTTTCCAGATAGACAGCCAGAGGCTCAGACCTGAGGCAAGCATCTCCCACCCCAAAAATCACCCTGACAAAAGCATAAGGATTGCTACTGTGCCAGAGGATGGCAAAGGTCTTTTCTTCTCCCTGTCCTTGAAAGGACAGGTAGACCTAGAGAAATGAGATGAGATGCACAGAGATCTGTTTGCTTCTTCCTCACTTCTCTTATTCACCCTCAGCTGTGCTGCTATTCCTAGACACAGGACCTAAATCTGAGCCACAGGCATTTACATGGCTTGATATTTTTATAGCAACAAAAATGAGTTTCCCTTTAGCCAAAAGTGGCTGGAATCCCAGGTCTGGAATTGTGCTGATGGGGTAATGTCTGGAAGGAAAAAAAAAGGAAATCTTGAACATGGAAACACTAAATGCTATGGCAACAAGAGAAGCAACAAACGGGGCTTAAAGACACAGGCTCAGCCTTAATTTAAGCAGTGAGAATTAGAGAGAGGGAAATATCAGCTTTTTATAATGCTGTGCTTTATCCTGAGTGAGAAGGTAGGATCCTATGCCCAACAGAAAGGTATAACTGCTAGAGGGAGACAGACAGCATCCTGCTGCAGGCTGCTGGCTTTCATGAGAATTCCTTCTGGCCACTCAGCTAACGTTACATGTGAGTTCTTCTCACATTATCCTTTTTTCCTGAGCCCTCTTTCCAGTCATGTGCTGTAAATACAAAGGAGGGAGCATATCTCTGTAATTTGTTAATCCAGTGATAGGAGTTGGCTGTGCTGCTGCTGCCAGACCATCTGCTCTTGAGTCACGGAGAGATTCCTCCCTTCCCTGAAGAGCAGAGATTTTTCTCCACTGACATCTGACTTACTCTGCACTAATTGACAACTCTGTTGAAAGTGATGTATCTGTTCAGGATGTGCTGGGGTTTGTTCAAGTTTATCCTGGCCCTAGTGACAACACTTCACAAGTCTCCCTTCAACCCCAAAATCCCTGGCAAACAGCTATTTTCCATACCTAACCTCCTGAGTTCTATCCAGAGTAGCCCAAAGGAGGTTTCTCTTGTTTCTTTTATTTCCTTTGTGGATCTGAATCTCTAACCACCATGCCACAGTAGTTTCCAGTAAACATCTGGAGAGGAGAGACAAGCAAAAAGTAGTCTGAAATTGCTCAGTGAAAGGCAGGGGCTTTTGAAGCTGGGTCACAGGCTTTAGCTCAGCAGATCTGAATTTATTGTGTTTGCACTTCTGCCACAAAACTCCCTTGAGATCCTTGACAAGACATCCCCTTTCATTAAGGCTTCAAGCTCTGAAGTGTCTATGTTAGAGAGACCATAACCCATCTGGGTAAGGATTCTCTCCCTGTGTGCACAGCATCTGCCATAATGAGGCTTCATCTGGTGAAGCTACTTCCATATAATCACTGGGTGAGCTTGTTGTGTTATTGCCAGGCTGTTCCCTTGCAGCACACTGCATTGCAAAGCTCAGCACCTGGATTTCCAGGCTCCTGTAGCTGCTATCTCCTAATAATGTATGTAAAATAAATTGGAAATCATCTTTGTGAAAAAGACATATTTCCTTATAAAGAACAGATCGAGTTTATCTGTTTTTTAATTTTAAAAAATGACATCACAAGACTGCTTCTCAGCACTCAATGCCAATAACACCTGAATCTCAGGCAAGTGACTACATATCTGTTTCTTATTCAGCTGCTCTGAGCATCTCTTTCCCAGACTGGTATTTTCTCCTCCTGTAAGGTGATATTGCATTTTCCCACTGCCCTTGCCCTTACCATAAGGCTCTTGCTGTAAGACTGTCCCAGGCTGTGAGGATTCTTAAGGAGGAGACATATGGCCTGGACATCTGCTGCTGTGAGGACAGGACAGGCTACTCCCACACAACAAGGCTGCTGTGAGCTGCAGAGTGTGTGATGTGAGCTGTGCCTGCGTGTGTGTGTGTGTGTGTGTATGTGTGTGTGTGATGTGAGCTCTGTGTGTGTGTGTGTGTGTGTGTGTGTGTGTGTGTGATGTGAGCTGTGTGTGTGTGTGTGTGTATATGTGTGTGTGTGTGATGTGAGCTGTGTGTGTGTGTGTGTGTGTGTGTACAAGAGGTTTGTGCAGCTCACTGCTCAGAGCACTGACTGCACTGCAGCAGAGCAATGGCAGTCACAGCAAACCTGCCCTCTTCAGTGATGCTGTTTCTGTGTCCAGCCTGCTCAGGGTTTGGAGAAAACATGCCAGGCTGGCAAGAGGGGATGAAGAGGAGCAGCAGCAGTAAAGGGAGAAGATGAAATTTCGTGAGTGTTAATTCCTCCCTCAGAAGATCAGACTGAGGAAGCAACTCTTACCTTCAGCATGTTTCCCAGGGCAGGCTGAACATGTGGGATGGGAACAGGACAGTGGTTATTTTTCTCCCACGATCTACCATTTGGTTTTAGACTAGGTCCTTCATTACTTGTTGTAAAAGTTTCCCTTTGCTATAATGATAGGACAAGAATGCCCTCCTTTGTGAGGTCTTCTGGAGGAAAAACATCATATCAAAGTTACAAATTATTAGTTTTATCAGCATCACAGCTATCTTCTTCTTGAATAAAGCCTCTCATTTGTACAAAAGATATCATTGTTGGCAAGACAATCTCTCCCTGGTGTCACTCTGAAATATACCTGCTTTCATTGTACAGAGAGAGAGTTGTGTTCTTTCATTCAAGGACCTGGTAAACTTCTCAATGTGTGTCCTGGCAAGGTGTCATGAGGAAAGGGTAAAAGAGTAAATGAGAATAATGACAACCTTTTTCTTTGGCTTCTGTCTCAGTGGATTTCTGTTCCCTCAGCTTCAGAAATTTCCAAGTTAAAAAAAAAAAAAGTAAAAAAATATCAGTTTATGTTTTTCATTATTACATCCAAATTTCCTCAGAACTGGGGCCAGGTACCTTTCAGACAAAGGGATCCTTTTTGACCAGAGTTCTCAAGTGTGTAACACTCATTCTACGCAATGCTGTATTTCAGCTGAGCACATTTCACACAGCTTTGTTCAGGACCAGGCTCTTGTGTTACAGCTGCTTTTAGAGGACAACACAGTGCAGTGTTTTCAACAAGACTGCCTGTTCTGTGCACACGTGAACATCTTCCATCTGTGGTAAACTCAGTGCTGCTCAAGGAGCACTGGGCATCCCTGTGGCACCATTTCCTGAGACAGACCTGGTATGTTTTCCATGGAGGTAGAACCCAAGACTTTTCTAATAGCACTGGGATCAGAGCTATTATTGTTCAGATGAGTATCTTTTGGAGGCTGAATGACTTTTGGTTTTCACTACATCAGTTGTGTGCCTCTTGTGTATGGAAAGCAGCCTACAGATCCAGAGCAGGAGAAATCAGAAAACTCGTAGAATTATAGGATTATTTAGGTTGTAAAAGATTGAGTCCAACATAAAACTACTACTGACAACTCCACCACTAAACCATGTCCCTAAGCACCTTGTCTACACACATTTTAAATACCTCCATGGTGAACTTAAACACAGATTTTCCCAGCTTTTGGAGATAATGCCAAGGGAGGAACACATAAGTCGATGTCTTTGCTTTGCATTTTTCTACCTATAAAGAAAGCCTGGAAGTGTTTGCATTTTACAGATATTCTCAGAGAACCTTTCAGCAGATACCTTGCACATGAAAAATTCAGATTTTGTCTCCACAGGTTTTCCTGATAAACCCTCTGGACAGCTTAAAAACTAGTAGGATTATGATATCTATGATAAAGGTATGGCACAAATAACTTAGAGAAAAAGTAAATTGTATCTTGGCTGTTTAAAATTCTGTCTTTTGTTAGTACATGTTTAATGCAACAGTGCTATGGACGGCTGGAGGGAAAAAAATCAGTTTGCTGGAGACTCATCTCAGTCTGCTCTATACAGCCAGTAACACCGATATCCTTGCATTTCCACAAGGAAAAGCAGTTCTGATAAATCTTGACCTTTCTGATGCTTGAAAGGTTAAAAAACAAGAAGAGAATGGAGGTTTTTCAGGAGGGAGAAAATGTCCCACTTTTCAAGCCTTTTCTTGCTTGTCTCTGAAAGGAACAAGGACAGCACAGACTCACCCTGCACTTCCTTTTGCCATTCCTCCTTTCTTCTTTCCCTTATATCTCAGCAAATGTCAGAAGGGAGCCTCAGTCAAGGCAGAAGTTTCTGGCTGGAGAGTCACCAAGTCACAGGAAGCCCAGCTGTGCATCTCACCCTCAGCCTTGAGAAGCCGACCTTGCAGCTCATTCTGGGCTTGAAATGTCTCAGAATGTTTAAAAAAATGGAATAAAAACAAAACAGCAGTTGCCCAGACAGCAGGGTTTCCTGGGAGCACTGAAAGTCCTGAACAAAAGCGCATCATCCAAGCAAGCATTTCTACCAATTGCTTTGCTTATCTTGTTTAAAATGACACAAAAGGGGACAGCTTTGTAAAATGTTGCCTTATGGTGTTTAACCAAGGGTAGGAGGTGGTCAGACATCTGCCTTACATCCTGCAGAAATTGGCAGTATTATGGAGAATTAAATCAGGGAATACAAGAAAGAGAGGGTACCTTCTGCTCTAACATGCAGAATCCAGCAGATTTTATCCACAGTTCTGTTAAAGAGTGGCACAGAAAACCCAAACACTTCATCTGGGCTTCTTAAGCCAAGTTTTTCACCTGTTTGAATTTGTTTTTTCCTGGATTCCTCACTTGGCATCCAAAGATTTGACCACCAGAAGGATGGTCACTGACAGCAGTAGTGGAAGCCAATGGGAGTCTGCTTCTGGTGCTCTTAGAAGAAACACCAGAATTTAAAAGCAAGCAAAAGAAAAATTGTCTAAGCATTTGATTTTGGACCATGTTGACAAATACCCTTGTGAAGTTAATCTGTCAGCCCATCTGTCTTATCCCCTCAAGTAAAAAATGAGATATAGTGATCATCTCCTTGCTCAGGGCTGTGAGAAAGCTTTCATTGCTGTGAGGCATGAGAGTAGGATACTTACATTAGTGTGTTAAGAAGAAAGATATTCACAGTCAACAATAATAAATCTTCAATTGCCAAAAAGTGTTTAATTCCTTTTGTGTCTTCTTTCAGTCAAGATCCAGTTGGGGATGTATGGGGTTATCTCACAGAGATGCTAACATCAAGCACACTTGTTAAGGTACCGATGACTGTGCTGTGTGGGGCTCAGCATACAGTCATGAATGCAAAGTTATACACATTTATGGCTGTGAGAGGATGTGGAAGGACAGTGCTTGGGCAAGTGGTCAGAGAAGAACAGGAAATAACACCTGGTACACTGCAGGGAAAGTAAAACAATCCATATTTTAATGAAGAATAATCAGGATTATGCCTGGATAGAAAAGAAATAAATGGATTTCAGGAGGGGTGGATCAGACCTGCCTGCATTTTCTGGAAGGCTTCAAAGGTAAACCAGGCTTGAGGAGTGTGGTAATCTGCCCAGCTGAACCCTTCTGTGGGTTAAATCTGAGGGGACAGGCAAATGGGCAGGACTATCCCTGCCAGGGTGGCATGGGGAAAGGCTGAAATGAACTGCTGGGAGAAAGGCAGAGAGAAAGACCTGTAGGAGGGAGTCCCTCCCTAATGAATCTTAAATTAGATTTCTTCCATAACTTCAGCTTTGCCTTTCATAAATTTTGAGACGATATTATCTATTTTGGATCTCATTAAAAAATGCTTTTATTTGTAATTGATTTTATTGTGGATTGAATTAAGAGCAATTTCAGGGCAACAAGGCACTTTTCACCCAAGGCTGTGCCAGTTTATAAATTGGGATGCTAGGACACTTCAGTGGGGCCCCTTGCTCCCAGCACATTCCCCATACTGTGCCCCCAGAGGATCCATACAAACCAGGTCATAGGGAGAGGAAATAGCTCTTGTAATACCAAGTTACACAGCTGGGAAAAACTGACAAGCTTCTGGGCTCATTTATGCTTGTGTGCTTGAAAGCTTGTCTGTTTTTTCCAGCTATATCACTTGGCCTGATCAATAATTTTCCTCCACCTGTAACCTATCATTAGCCATGAAATTTTGATCATGTCTTTTCCTTCTATTACACAGGGATAAGAGTCTGAGTTAGGAAAGAAAAAAGCAAAGGATAAGGAAAAACCCAACAGCTAATCAATCCCTTATGCCAGAAATAACCACACTTCTGGAGACATCTGAAAACTTTTTAAACCTCGTATTTGATAGGCCAGTTTAAACCAGATTATGATCTTGAAATGATATTCCAGTCTATCTCCATTCAAGAAAGCATTTCAGGACCCATTCAATGGTAATTATTATCCCAATGAAGATAAGCATCCCTCTGAGAGGTTTCTTGACTGTGTATGCTCTACCACAGGATGGGTTTGCCTGTTTTTGGTGCAGCTGCCCAAACCAGCCAGCCACAGGGGTAGGAGTCTCTCTTTCTGGCATTTCTGCCTGGAGGGTGTTTAAGATAATATTGTAATTCCCATGACAGAGAAAGTAAACGCTTTGGATGTAAAACCTTGCAAAATGCAATGACTTACTTAAATAAAAGCAAACATAAAAAAGGAAAAGTAGTGAACAAAGTAGAAAAAAAGGTATCTAGTTTTCTTTGACAGATATTTGAATTGAGCAATAAATAAAATTTACTTGGTTTCAGTCATGGTATTTTTCTCTCTCTCTTTTCTTCCTTGCTGAAGAACAGCTTGCTTTGACTACCTATTCCCACATATTAGGAGAAGACCTTCCACTGTGAAAACATTTCTTTGATCCTCTCACCTGTTAAGATTTCCTGTCCTTTGTGAATTCCTGTTTTATACAGCCCACCACCAACCTCTGGTCCTTTTGTTTTGATGTTAAGCATGTTTCACTTCCCTTGCAGGGAAGCTGGAGAAGCTCATGAACACTTGTTAGCCAGCCCTTAGTCCCAAAGTGTTTCCCTTAGGCAGGCTATCAGTAAGTCTGAATGAGTGGCACCTCTTTTTTTTTTCTGGCAGGCACTTGTTGAGATGCTCACAGCCCCACTTTCCATGGCTGAGCAGCTCTGGACACTGGGATTCATGCTTGGCACTGAAGCACTGCTCCAAAGCAGGGTTTCTGCTTCCAGTAAAAGTACTCTTGGAGTGTGGTATGGCATTCACTGTCACACTGGCTCATCAGTAATTTAGTTCTGTGCTTCATAAATTAAAACATATTTTACACAACAGAAAAAGGGCAAATTAAAGGCAATTTTCAATGCTAAAGAGTATCTTCAATAGTGAGAATCTTCTTTTTGGTAACCAGTGACACAACTTGAGGGAATGACCCTCAAGTGACAGAATTTGAGGGAACGACATAAAGCTGTGTCATGAGAGGTTTAAGTTGAATATTAGGAAAAGTTTTTTTATCCAGAATGTGGTTGGGCACTGGGGGAGGTTCCTCAGGGAAGTGGTCATAGCACCAAGCCTGGTAGAGTTCAAGAAGCTTTGGGACAACACTCTGGGGCATATACTGTGGTTTTCTGGTCTAGGGCCAGGAGTTGGACTTTGGTGATCCCTGTGGATCCTCTCCAACTCAGGATATACCATGACTCTATGATTCTATGAATAGTGTGTGCCCAAGGCTGCACCAATTAATAATGAGAACACCCATGTAAATTTATGAAGAGTCAAAAGAGAGAGCAGCAATGGTAAATACCTTTCCTGGGAAACCCACTATCTAGATATTAATCTTCTATAAATGCATTCCTTATTCTGTGGATTTACAAAGAATAAAAGAAACAGTGACACTTTTCCTGTAAAGGCTGAAATTAGATGTTCATTGCCCATGATCTCTAGGGAGATCATATTCATTTTATTGAACATTTTACCAACACTGGGAAAATACTGTCCTTTCCGGAATATTTTCCCTTTGTCACATTGCCAAAGCCCTACAGAATGATGAATCATTCTTTACTGACAGTAGTGCTATTATTTCTCATTTGTCACGTAAGCAATAATTTTGGTGCAATAATTTCAGACACTCGATACTGCAATGGGACCTAGTACCTGCATATGAGCCTATGGGGAAGAAGGGCATGAAGACATATTAAAAAAAAAAAATAAAAATTCTGTGGCAAAAATAGGTGATGACAATGATTGCTTATTGGGCTGCATGGGAGATCCACATCATAAAAAATGGAACTGCACAGGTGAAAACAGAAGTTCAGCAGGAACCATCTGAGGCTGCAGCAGATGAGGACAGTTGTGATGATGCTGGGAGGATCTCCAGGCTCAGAATAGTAAGGGGTATTGCAAGACAAAAAACCAGTGAATTTGCAGGAGAGTAAAGCAGTGGGTAGAGGATGAGTGGTTGTCATAGCTCAGACATCCCTGTAGCCTCTTCTCTAAGGTGCTTTATAAAAGGGCAGAAATAAATGTAAACAAACATGGCTCAGAAACAAAGTTTATGGGTCAAAACTGTCTGAGAGGTAGGAAGAAAGACAGGCAAATGAGCTGGATCCTGCTCTGGGCAGGCCAAAGAGGTGGTGGCTACAGTGGCAGCAGCATTCCAGCACACCAGCAAGTATGGACAGAGAAGAGCATGATCAAGAGAGTGATGCAATGCCTTGGTCTAACCAGTGGAATGACCCCTGTGGGATACTCACTTCATCCCAGTCAACACATTTCAAATGGATACTGTGGAACTAAAGGATGGAGAGGAAAAGGCTAAAGCAGGGTAAAGAATACCAAACTTGTAGCAATTAAGAAGCTCATGAGTGTTGTTTTTAAAAAAATAGCAACCTGGTGAGTCAAGAAAATATTAGAGAAGCATGGTTTAACTGTTTGTCTTGGCTTTGGGGAACCAAAGGGTAATTTAATGAAAGAGAATGTAGGAAGTTCAAACCTAACTAGATAATTATTTCTTGGTACAAAGTAAGTTAGATAATAGATCAATTCCACCAGACATTTCCAGGAACAAAACCTTAATACATTTAAAAGAGGTATTAAACATATATATATAGAGAGAAAGTGGTAAGAAATATAATTACTAAACCAAAAACACTTCAGGAGCTGCGCTGGCCTCTATTAGTAGAGAACAAGATAGAACTGTGAGCTAGAAAGGTTATCCCAATGAGTTTACAGGTTTTATCTGTTGAAGTAATAAGGAATTATCTGGTCATTTCTGGAGGCAGAATGCTATACAAAAAGGATACTTAATCTTTTCTGGCCTGGCTGCATTTATGTGACAATATTCCAGCAGATCTATGAGCTCTAGGCCTGAAAAAAAGGAAGGATTGAGGCCTGAGGCTTTTTGGCAAAGCAGTTTGTGGTCCAATAATGAAATAGCAGGGGATACTTCAGGTTAGTCCTGAAAGTGCGCTGCAGGAGCCATCCAGTAATAGAAGTCATCCATTATCTCTCAGGCACAAATATTTTGAAAGGAAAATTTCTGCACAAGCTTGGAAAAGATGGCTGGCTCATCATTCTGATGATATTTCCATAGAGAAGTTACAGTATTTGCAAGGTTGCCAATTTTTAAGCAATCTTCTCTCAGCCAATTTCTTTCTTTCCCTCCCTGCACTACCAAACATGATTAGATCATATTACGAATGTATTGCCTGCCACATTTCATATCTAGTTAATCACACTGAGCACTGTGACCTTATAAAAGGATCTTAAACGGATTAAAATCTTTACTATGTGCCTACACACAGGGGAAAAAAAAAGTCCCACCAACTGATTTTTGAGTACTGTTTATTAAGGCATTTTTATGTATGTTTTCTTCTTCTTTTTGCAGTGGATAGGTCATACTTCAAAGAGAAAAGCTGTAAAAGGAAGCAGTGGGTCCACCTTAGCTGTGATCACAGGGAGGAAGAGGATAATACCAAATATACTCCTGGGATAGCTGGGAATATGCAGATCTCCTTCATATGAATCTTAGTATTCAATTTATTTGTTTACAGCGAGGCTCATGTGGCTTATTTTCCTTGATTAAATCATAAAACACATAAAGCAGCTTTACTCTTCCTGAACAGCAGAGCAGGGCTGGCACCAAAGGCCAGTTCCTGCCACCCTTCTGGCACATGCACTTTGCAGAAGCAGACAATATTGTACTTCATGACGAATGGCAGCCCAAACCAGCACAATCTGCTTGGCTTTGCATCAAGTTTTCCTTTGATTAAAAATACATGAAAAGAAATCAAACCAAATGTCAGTGGCCAAGAGATTCCTCACACGCAAAACAGTGACTGAATGTAAACACTGGTATTATGGACAGAACTAAATATATAGCAATAACCCCTTCCCCCCCTCATAGTCAATGATCTTGCAGCACAAACCAAAAATTCTCTACTGGACCCAAAACTGGCCCTTCTAAGGTCCTTCCTGAAGCAGTTTAAACTACTTGAAGCAGATTTTTCTGTGTAAACTTTTTCTTTCCTTGATTTTTATTTTTTTTTGTGTTACAGTGCAATAGGAATTCGTGAAGGTGTCATATGGGAAGTTTAAACCTGTGCTGTCATGAGGCATGTGCTCTCATTGTGGCTTCAAGATAGAGAAATAATAACAAAGATGGAGAAAGGTGGATTTTCAAGCAGGACAGCGTGTGATGGAATAGACTACTCCTTTATTTTACTGCTCAAATTTGTAAGATTGAAGCCCTTCTGGAGAAAACAAGAACGACTACTATTTCTTTTCTACTCCTTTTTATTGCTCCTTTTCTAGGAAGAAATGTTCAAAGTAGTAAAAATCAATACCCTCTCTGTCAACTTGCACGCCACTGAATGCTAAAAGCCAAGGGGGACAACAACAGTGTGGAAAAATCTTTTACTTTTGTTTCAACTTAGGTTTTTCAATCTTTAAAGCGAACCAGCGGTGTTGATTTCTAATCCTGGAACCTTCTACATGAACACTTGCTAAAAACTCTGATGCACTTATTAACAATGTATGTTGAAGGATGTAGAAATTAGAAATTCCTGTCACTCTTCCAGTGTCTCTGAAGCAGTGTTATGGTGTTAGTCTGCTGGGAATCCCAGAGAGGAATCAGCTCTGATGGAACTTATTTCTTTTTATTTCTTGTACATAGCAGGCAGCACACTGCAAAATGAGGGCCGAGGGCAGCAACTGCGGGACTGATGGCGATGCTTCACACCTCTGCAGGTGAGGGAAGCTCAGCCATCCCAGGATATGGGCAGAAAACTTTCCATGTCACCCTTGGCATTGACACTTCTTCTCCCAGTTTCAGTTATGACTATCCACTGGTACTTGAAGGCTTCAAAAACTTAAAAGACCCACTGAATTCAATGAGACTACTGTTATAGCCAAAGTTAGGCACATGCTTAAGTCTTTACTAGGTCAGAGCTTAAAATACCATTCAGCACTGTGTAGTATCTTCATGGATATTTTAAAAAGACATGAGCTACACAAGATCTTCTTTTAACTTGAATAAACATTTTAGTTCACACTTTTTGTATACAGAGTATTTTCACTTGAGTAACAGCTTATAAGTCTTCTAAACCTCCCCAGTTTATGTAGCTATGTAAGTAGCAGAATTATGTCAACATGCATTCTTCTGTGGTACTCAATACACAGAGGGGGATTTCCTGACACAAATATATCCTGTATTTGCTGAGGATGCATTCCTGAAAAGTGCCACAGCTGGTGATTTCACAAAATCAAATTTTCCTCTAAGAATTATGCAAGGGCAGTGGATGGGATTTGTGCTTCAGAATTATGCCCAGGTTAATTTAACAATGTATAAGCTGATTCATATCCCAGTATCACTGCCTAAAAAATACTAAAAGAAAAACTGTCAGGAAATTTTTTCTTAGTTTTTAAGTGAAACAGCAGTTGTGGTCTGGCACACCAGAGTTCAAAGATGACAAGGATGACGTGAAGAATAACCATGTGGGAACAGGACCATCAGGACTGTCAAGCTGTCACATCAGTGCTTGGAAGGGACAGAAAAAGTGGATAAAATGATATTTTTCAGCAACTTTCTTCTCAGCACTTCGTTTTGCAGTAGCTGAAGATTGTGATGATTATTTTTTAAAATAAAAATTGATGACATGACTGCACATTGGTCTGGGATTTTGAGCAGTATATACTTTTATAAAATGAGATCAGATTTTGCAATCCCCTGGTGACCTTGTCCAACTGTTCTCAGAACAGACTACTGGTCTGAAAGATCTCAGCCACTTCATCTATTAGTCAGAGTAATCTTGTTCTTTCTTTCTGAATCATTATATGTATTTCTTTTTATCATCTTTTTCATCTTATTTCAGTCTCTCCCTTTTTGTCAAAGTCAGTCAAGTCAACCAAGGGAGAAGTACAAAAAACCTGAGAACTGATTAGCATCAGATGGTGTTAAATGATGAATGGCAGAACCCTCAAAAGTTGCATCAGAAAAATAAATGGTGTGTCACTGTACATTTCCTGACTATTTACTCGTGTGACATGTAAAACAACTGCATAAAAGGTGAATGGTTTTGTTACTGTTATTATAATTTCACTGTTGTTCTCAGATAGATGTTTTCACAGAACTTTCCTAAGGACATTTTGGCAAATTTGACCTACGGGGATAGAGAAAGTGAGCCTTAATTTCAGTTTTTATGAGGATCAATGAAAAGAGAAAAGAAGATGACAAAAAATCAGTACTTCAGACTAAGCTCTTAATTTGTTGGCACTGCTCAAGTCCTACATCACTCCATCATCTCCATTACCTAGCTGCAATACAGTTACAGCTTGTGTGAATTGTATTTCCAGAGCTGCTCTACTTTTACCTTTACAATTTGAAAAATCAGATAATGAGCACCTCTGAAAAGCTGACCTTCCACCACTTATTTCCCACATACATTTTTCTCACCTTTGTTTCATGCATATATTCATCTGACTGGACTTTATGCTGCAGTTGGCCTTCCTGGTGTAACATGGCAAAGTTTTTGTCCCAAAACATTGGTCTTTTCTTGTTTTCCATCCTGATTCACATTTACACAAGACCATAGGTCCAACTTAAATAAAATCAAAGCAATTCTTAATTTTCTGTGTCTCTGATGTTTTGGTGATCAGTTTGAATTTGCTATACAGACTAAAAGTTTTATTCAACCTAGAAAGCCTTATTTGTTAACCTTCAAACCAAAAATATGTGTATCATAAGAACAACTGAATCTACAAACTGTTAATTTCCACAAAGGGAAATAAATAATTGCAGCCCTTTTTTATTATCCCCTTAGACAGTAATATCAGATTGTTAAGTTTTAATTCAAGCCAAATCTTCCACCTGTTTCTCTTCTTACACGTTGCTATGGTGAAGATTATCATAGATCATATATAGAAGTGAAACACAGAAGGATCACTGAAAAAAACATCCCAACAAAGACGTAATAAAAACTGAAAAAAGCATACTGCTTGGTAGGTCCCATTAAGCAGCCATATTTTTCTGGCCATATTTTTCTGCTGATCTGTCCAGAAATATATTTGGGATTTTAAACTTTAAACTGTTTCAATTTCCCTGACAAAATCTTTCTAACAAATACATTATCAAATACAATGCTTTCTAACAAAGCATCATTTACATGTCCCATTAGGTCAAGGGCTGTACTGTGTGCTGGCACTGCAGCTCCTTCCTCTTTTGGCCACTTTTATTCACACCCAATTAGCTCTCCTGGACTGTAATGCTTCAGTCACAGGATTAACACCTCACAGAGAGATGGGAATATTTTGTAGAGCTCAGGCCAGTAAAAACCAAACAAAGGGCCCTTATCTGTAAGTGCCTGTGTGGATAGGCTGCCACAATTCCAATGTAATTTGTGAATACTGGATATTTGCATTGCACATATTCAGCAGAACTTGAAGCCCAAAGGGCATAGTATACCCTTGATAATCCTAGGAATTTATAAAATGTTCCTCAGATACTCCAGTAAGGTCTGGAATATAGTTTAAAAGCTTTATTTTAAAGGCAAACACTTTATAATCTCTCCTCTAAAAGGATCCTCCCTGTTGGACAACAATGCTTTGAAGGGAGAAGCAAAATATTAGTGCTAATCCTTCATTAACCTCTCTCGCTGTTACTCCTAAAGCAACAGATCTGAGTTTCATCTGGACTTCATTTCCCTCTGAGATACAAATCCTTTCTCACCCTCTCAAAGGGTCCATTTTCTTTTATGATGTCTTTCCAGTGGTTCCTTCATACATTGTTTGAGTGGGACGGGTATTATTGGGCAGTCACTAAAGTTCAAGATCCAATTCCTACAACCTTCTCGGGATCATGTTTGAGTGCAGATGATTCAAACTCTTTCTTTGGCAGCAGACTCCTCTAGTTAAGTGGGAATATTGCTTGTAAAAAAGAAATGGGCTCCAAATGTTCTTGTAAGAAGGAAGTCCTGTGAAGGCATCTAATCTGTAGTAGCAGAAGTGAATAACACTGAAAATCTCATATTTCCTCCTAGCAGAACTTTTGGAGCTTTGGACGATGATTAAGAACATTTGGGACAGAATCATCTGAGCAGAAGTCACAAAAGCATATTTTTTTCTGGCAATGTTCCAGTAACAGAACAGAAACTAGTAACAGAAATGAGTGATTTCCGTAGTTTTTGGGGAAATAAAAAGTTCACTAAAATTTTAAGACTGAAAAGCAGTAATTTTTATTTCAAGTCCAAACTGAATTTATTCAGAGCTATATATCCATCCCTAATTATTCTTCACTGAGTCCTCTCAAGCAGGACAGTCCAGAGCTACAAGTACCAAATGGGATGAAGTTTCTGTGTTCCACTCTGGACCTGCCACTGTTTTTCAGGATATGTGCCTCAGCTCATATCCCTGCACGTCACTTTTCCCCAGTATAAAATAATGGCATTATTTCTGTTTTAGCAGGTTGGACCACACACTGTTTCTCAGATTTCATAGCAAATTAGAAACATGAGCTGGTGGTACTAATTGCATATATTTGCACATTCATTCAGTGGTCAATTGACCATTATTAATTATTAAAGTTCTTATTTTACTCTAGGTTGAAATGGATTGCTAGGTACTTGGCAGTTATTATTAATACAAAATAACAGTTTTTGCAGCACTCTGTTTTAAAATTCAGTTTCAGTAGAATGTACTTTCCAAACCTTTACATTCAACAGCAAGGCAGATACAAACACTGAAGCCAAATGCTACAGTGAGATTCCTCAGCAGCACAGACACATGGTTAAGAGCTTTTAGCTTTCTTTCACGGGGGATTACATACAACCTGAAATATTTGGCTGGTGCACTATGCCTGGTTTGGTCCTTGCCTCTTAATAAGAATGCAAGAAGCATGTGTGAGTTGCCCAGAGTCATTCCTGGGACTAAAGCTACATCCCAACAGAACACCCGTGTAAATAGGCCACGTGCAAACTTGTGGGCTCATGACTGAATTCTCTTGTTTGGCTGCTGAGCCATTCTCTAAGGAGACAGTGCATCCACCAACTAAACTGATTTTGCAAGGTGCCAAGCTAAGCTAAGCACTGTAGAGTAATGCTGAGTGTGGTTGTATCTTCTGGTGGCATAATTACATTCCCTCCGAGACAAAAAAAAGGAAAAAAAGATGTCATAAATCTACCAGTTAACCCTTTAATTCACACCCTCTTAGTACAGAAGGACCATTTTCCCACCCTAAAACAGAAGGAGTCCCTGCAGAGCTGATTCCTGCAAAGACACAACTTCATCTACTCCTTTTCTGCTATGTTGAATGTCTCACAGGAATTGACTCAAATGAATAATTGCGGCCCTTGTGGGTATATTTTCACCAGTGGTTCTGGCCTTTTTGAAACCAAGTATTAAATCCTCTATGTCTGGCCTTAAAACTCTGTTTCTTTGTGTCCAGCCTCATTCAGTGCTCTGTGATTTCCATTCACTTTACACACCAAACCCAGATTTTGGCTTGCATCCCCATGAGCCTCCTCCTCAGAGGTATCTAAGCCTCAGACATCTGTAAGTCAACTTGCAGTCCAAAAAGGTCTTACTAGCTTAAATAATTTAATTGCTTACTGGAAAGAATGGCTAGGAAATAAACTAATCATGATTCCACAGGCTTTAAAATAGCTTAGTGTTTCTTTGTGAAGATGTAAGAGCTTCCTGTTTTCACTGTTTTCATCTACTCTTGGGGGTTTATTTTTTTCCTCAGTTTTTTTCCTCCTGCTACTGACCAGCAGTGGTTTGTTAGAGGAACCCAAAGCTGGAATTAGGAAGGCATTTAGAGCATATATATGAACAATCAGAAAGGAGCAAGGGACCACCAAGGCAGAGTTACAGGACCCTGGGGCAAGAGACGTGAGGGCTCCAGGAGAACGTAGTAACTGAGCCATAATAAGACCCAATGGGACTTGGAGAGCTTTGGCGACCTCTTCCTGAGCTGCAAAGCATCCAGCACAGCAGCCTGGCTGGCTCAGCAGGGATTATGCACCATAATGGTTAAAATCTTGGCACCCATCTCAGGTCTTCTTCTATTGGTATTCCCAATGGTAGGTTTGTATCATTGTTAAGAGATTTGGAAAAATAACAGCTTTGGTACTGTTTTATATGGAAGGTGCACAAACCCTGAAAAGACTGTCCACAGTGTAAAGCCAAGAGGTTGGCAGACAGACAAGCCTAAACTAGAGACATGTCTGGTTAAAGGAATTCACCCCAGGAAAGACCACCTGAGGGTGTAGAAGATTTTGCACTGCACTGAACTACTCAAGGCTTCCACTGGCAACGGCTCTCAAATTTTTGAGGCTGCTCAACATGTCTGAGTTTTACAAACTGCTGTAGGTATTTGTTTAAGTGTTTTGGGTTACTTAATCTGCTACTCTAAAGCAAATGCCAATTTTTCAATTTCCCCCCCCCCCCCCCCAATAATATATGTAAATTTTGAAATCTTGCTATAGAAATCAATTTGAGAAAGTCTGATTTAGAGGTAAAACACGTGTTTTTTGGAAAGTATAAAAAAATTGTTCAAGAAAAATTTTATAGAAAATTAAGTATGCTGCTATGAAATATGGGTTGAAGACCAGAAAAAAGTCGGTAGCATGTGCTAATAGAAAAGGCAAAACAAAATATGACACAAAGATAAAATCCAAACTAAATGGTCTCCTTTGTTTGGATTAAACATTTCCTCAATATCAACACGTTCCGACAAAACATTTCAATATTGCCAAAATTGCATTTCCTGGCAGAAATGGACAGTAAAAAGGTTTTGACTAGCACAAGCACATGTATGCCAAGTGATTCCTTTTGTGTGTTGTGGTTTTCATCCACTGTGGAGTGAACTTCTACTGAGTCTCATTCATTCATCTGCCCCACCATAAAAATGCATGTCTATTTTAAGCATGTCGTAAAGTGAAGCATGTCACTTGGCCAGGCTGCCCAATCGCAGGACTGTGGGACAGGAGTCTGTCTCTGCACCCAGCCCACACCCAGTATTGTCATCCCTCGGGATGCATCCACAAGCCCAACTGGAGCAAGGACAAAGTGCCTCCTTCTGGAGATGTCTGTAACTTCAGCTCACCCGCAGCAACTGGGATGGCTCATCTCAAGAGATAGCTGCATTTCTTTTTCTCTCCACTTTAAAACATCTTTCTTTACATAAGGAAAGCTGCTACCTCTTTTCTGAGCACTGAGCCAATAAAGCCGTCACAAAAAGGATCTGTTGCCAGAGTCCAGAAAGGGTTAAGGCAGCAGTTGGAGAGGTTTGGGGTGACGTGTGCTTCTGGACGCCTGAGAAGTCTCTTGAAGGTAGTTCCCCTCTGGTGAGGATGGGAGCGTGCTGAGGTCTGAAATCCGAGATCCCTCGCAGCCTGGAGCTGGTGAGGTCCCAGTAAAAGCTGTTTGCCTGCTTTCCCTTCCCGAGCAGTCACACCGCTGCACTGGCCTGGGCAGTATGGAGCGAGCACCCTGGACACTTGTAGGACTTACTCTTCTCCAGCTCCTGCTCATCTCCTGCTTGCCAAGAGGTACTGTAAGAGAGCGTGTGTGTTCCCGGCATGGTCGAATGAGTCCCCTTCCTTCAGCGTGCTCAGAGGGGTTTGATCTCATGCGCTGTCATGGGAAGCAGAGAGATCTGCAGGGACAGCAGTAATAGAAAGAAGGGGTTCTGCTTTATGTACCTTTTTTCTTGTCAGCACGGAGTGTGTGTGTGTGTGTGTGTGTGTGCGTGTGTGTGTGTGTGTGTGTGTAGTTTTAACCAGGAATGATTTTCAGGCAAACTTAATAGCCTTAAAGAGAAACAACTGGCTGAATTTGTTTGCCAATGGCCATTAAGAAAAAGGTATGCAATCACTTTGCTTATTACTCCTTTTATTTTCTCAACACTCAGTGCTACGGACATGATGATAAAAAGAGGCATTTAAGTTTTTGTAAAGCGTAATTTGTTTAGTTTGGCAACACAGAACTTTTCCTCTCCAGCCCAAACACCAAGAATGAAGGCAAGGGAGAAAAAAGTGAAGGAAAAAAAAGAAAACAAAACCCACACATTGTTTCCAATCTGGGATTTAGTTCTGCCAATATTATTCTTTTGAAGGGGAAGCCTTGTTAAAGCAGAATGATCTTTTTTATACTCAAGTCCCATCCTAGTTTCTGCTGAACCAGCATGCATTATCTTGATAAAGTTGAGGAAAAAGCATTTACTGTTGAGTGTAAATTTGCTGTAGTTATGGCCACGAACCTGGGCTGTTTACACCTGGAGGTGTCCAGACCTGCTTGCAGCAGCCAGCTGTCAGCATTGCAGGCTGCTTTCCTGGGAGCTGCAGCCCTAAGGACTGGGAGGTGAGGTGCCCTCAAGTCACCCACCCTTGAAGCTGCTGCATATTCCGGCACTGCTGACTCTCTTACCAGGGGAGCTGTTAGATCTGCAGGCACCCAGATCTCAATGACTGTAAAGAACTGGTGTCAAGGATGGTGCTTCAGAGGCCCCCTCAGCAGGGGCCGCAGCAGAGCGGCTCTGCCCTGCTGACCTCTCAGGACACAGGGAACAGGTGATGACCAGGGTCATCTGCCCACCAGGCTGGCCACCAGCAGCTGCAGCCATCCTGGGAGGCTGGCCTCCTGCCAAAGCTGCCCCTGGGTCACAAGCACAGAGAGCTTCTCCCCACCTATGTGCCACAAGCACTGACTTGGCCCTGCAGTGGCCCGTCCCTCAGACGTGTGCCACCTTGCACACTGGCTAGGCAAGTGTGCTGGAGTGGCACAGAACTAGCCCTGCCAGTGGCAGAGCATCCCTGGGCACAGGCTGTGGCTGTCAGGCAGCTGGGTGGGCATAAACCCCTCCTGCTGCAGGGGCAGCACATCTCTCTCATGTCAAGAATCTGGTCTGCAGAACAATCTAGCGCTGAGTCCCCTCGGCAGCGGTGACAAGGGGAGGCAGGGGACAGAACAACACTGGCCAGTGGGACACGGGCTGTGGGGCTGTGAGCTTTGGAGGGAGGGTGCTGGTTCCCCCAACAGCCACTCCTCATGCTCCAGGAGCAGCGTGAGAAGAGCCTGTGGGACACATGGACCTCAGCTGTCCCCCTCGCCCCCTGCCCTTCCCTGCCGTGCCTCCCCTGCCCTGCTGCTGCTGCTGGAGCAGCTGGTGGCACTGCCTTGCCACACAGCTGGCACATGCGGGGGCCAGGAGCTCCCCGAGAGCCACAGCAGGAGGGGCTTTCAGACACAGGGGAGCAACTCAAAAGTGCAGTGGCCTTAACATGTCAGGGCAGGTTGGAAAATAGCATTTTGTCTCCTCCCCACAGATGTATCCAATTTTTATCCCTATTTATCACACCCAGTTGCACAGGGCCTGCCTCGAGAGCTGGGGGCAGAAGTCAGGGCGGTCTGGGAATTTATTTTTTGGAATAAACTTGGAGTGCAAGTGACTCATGTTTCCTTAAAAATATATGTGTGTTTTTGTGTGTTTCTGCCTATCTAAACCCTTCCCAACCTCTCTTCCCCTCCCCCTCCAACCTCTGTCTAGAGAAGTGAAGGCCAGATGCACTCAGACACATCCAGATGCATTCAATCTTAGCAAATGGGTTACTTCAGTTCACATGTTTAGGTTCCTAGCATGCACAAAAGGAAAGAGATTTGCTTTTTATTTTGGAAAAAAAGCTGGGGTTACTCACTTTTGACCCTGAGGCCTCTTCAAGTAGCTCCCAGGAGTCCCTGCAAACTTGCCAATGCCCAGGATTTTCCTCTCCACCAGCCTTGAAGGACCCTTGAGCACCACAGGACGATGCAGTTGTCTTTTGAGCAGCAGGACCTCTTTTGGGCATGTGGATGCCCCTCTGCCTCCTGCAAGAACAGGGACTTGGTGAGGGGCAAACTGGAAGGAAGGGCAGGGAGGCAAGCGATCAGCAGGGACTGAGGCCTGGCAGGATGAGGGCATCTTCAGTCCTTGGTTAGGGCTGCACTGCACACTCCACGGGAGCTGTAAGGACTACAGTTTGAGGAGGGTTGCTGCTGTCTGTCTGGACTATTTCTATCTGGGCAGCATTAACTGCAAGTTAAGATGTCAACATGTTGCAGGTCTCACACCATTAGGAGAGGCAAGTCCTCAAGACAAGAAGGTCCAGCGCCTCTCCTCTACGTTTAGGACACGAGTACATTCTCATGTTATGTGGTCATGAATTTCAATACTGCAGCTGCTTCTTCTCTGCAGATTTGAAAACATTCTCCCCTATTGCAGAGGTCTAACATCATCAATGCTGTCACTTACTCAAAAGTTCTACATTCATTACCTGTTCCTGCTCCTTGTCTTGCAGCACAGAGAAAACAAATTCTCTTCCTGATCATACTAGTATAATTTTTCTGCCCAGAATAAGGTCCCAGAAAGAATCAAAGCCTGAAGGGTAATGTGGCAACTTCTGAAGAGCCTTAACCTGGCCATTTCTTCCTGCCACAGCTTTTCTCAAATGAAGCCACAAGGCCACAGCGCCAATAATAAGATCACAAATGCCAGGTCATAAATATTGAGGAAGAAATTAAAAAAGAGGGTATTTAAAAAGACAGTTGAATTACTGTGCGTTTATTAAGTAGACAGATTCCACTTAGTATTGTAGATTTCCTCCTGTGTCCTCCCACTGGCTTTGATTACTTTTTTTTTTTTTTTTAAATAGAAATCCTTTCTTTTTGCCTCTTCCCACTTGCCATTGTGTGAAAGCTCACACCACTGGCAGAAAAGGATGCTAACTGACTCTGTAGAAGCAGCAGTTGAATTATTCAGCAAGGGTCTGTGACCATAAAGTAAGCACACTGAGCAAAACTAAAACACTGATGTATTTTAGCTCCTCTTTTAATTAGCCCAGCTGCTGCAAAGAGTAATAGGCACATAATTTCTAAAGAGAAGCAAGTGGTTTTAGAGACAGCATTATTCCTTTCATCCTCTTAACACATCAAATAGACAAATAGACATAATTTGCACAATAGTTTGTAGTTTATGAGGCAAGAAGGTTAACAATAAAGACCTGCATTTTCTTTTATTATTAAGGGTTTGGGGTAGATAATTTTCCAAGAGCCCCAGTAAAAGTCTTTTGAAGGGAACGTTCCTCTTCCCTTCCAAGGTGTCTTCCTCTTGGCCTCACTGAAATCAAATGGAGAATTCTACCATTCATCACCATGACGCCACAGTTTCAGCCAGTGCTGCACGCAGAGCATCTCCTGTTGTCAATGTCCACACACCTGATCTCTGTGGGGTGAGGCCCAGCTTGCATATCTGCACAATGGCAATAGAGCCAAATAAGAAAGGAGCAGAAAAATGTGATGGACCTAAAGAAAGTGTAAGCTGCTACAAGGTTTCATCTCTGATTAAGCTGTCTTTTCTTTAATGAGAAGTTAAAGAATCCTTTCAGATTAGAGAATCCTTTCAGAATTATTACATGGTCAAACATTCCCTACTAACAGGCTTAAGAAATTGCTCCTTCAAATTCAACTGCTTGCTTCTTCAGCAGAAGACAGTAGTTTTTGTTGACCAGTATGTTGAAAAGTTAAGATGAAATCAAATACAAAGGGAGATGTTCTCATCTGCAGAACATGAATGGATTAAATAATCACTTTGAAAAAGCAGCAGTTTGCAGTTTTCAAAGCAATTTGAAATAAAATTTCTTTGAGCTTAAGTAGTGTTTACCAATGTATTGATGGATAAATTAAGTCATTGGAGGAAAACTTTTGGAGGATAACAGAATGGACTTGTAGCATACGAAGTTCCCTCCAAGGACAGATGTGGAAAACTGGTTTTTTGTTCAATCAGTCATCTGATCCCTCCACATAGCAGCTACTGTCAGCACAAATACAGGGATGGGAATGGGAAGTCAGGGAGAGGAGGGAGAAAAAAGTCCCATTTCAGCAGCAGCACCAGCTTATATCAGTGTAAACAGGCTGTACTCTAAAAAAATCCTCATTCTTCCAGAGAAGTGGAAGACACAAGAGATTAATTGGTGCAATTGGGCTTGCTTCAATTCACCTTAGTTCTTAGTTAAACAGTTATCCCAGCTCTCAGATCTTCAGAGCAGAAATCCCTTTCCTTCTAGCAAGGTATCTATGATATACAAATTCACTATGGCAAAAGATTAGTCACCTGAAGCTGACATTTTACCATGATGAGTGGCCTGACCCACCCCTAAGGCAGGAATGTTCGTGTGAATCTGTTCTTGAATCATCAAAGCTTTAGGCCTGATCTCAGTCCCAGGGATGAGGGGAGGCAGCAGCACCACTGAGGCGAATTGTTGTTGGGCTGACACTGCCAACAAGAAGGACATTGTCTGGGAGCATCGCCTCCAACTGGTGTCCTACAAAATCCTAGACAGCCTCTAGGATCTGACATGCTGAAGTGATTAGGAGGTCTTGCTAGGTGCAGATGTAGGTAGCAAGCATGAATGTGCTGCCATCTGAACCTGAAAATGTTCTCCCATTTCACAGTCCTGCTCAGGCTGGACCCAAAGCATCAGGTGAAGACTTGTGTTGGGCTGTGCCATCTCCTGAGCCAAGCAGGTCTTCCCTCCAGCACACGCCCTGGATATTTGTGTGTTTTCCCAACACAGGCATTTCTTGCTTGGTTTCCATGGTCTTGAGCTGCTTCCATGTGAGCTGTTTATGCCTGGATTTAATGGGCTTTTCTTCCATCATTAAAATCTCATAAATTAATCCACTGTTTATTTGCCTGTCCAGAGTCTTGTTTGGTCTTTGCAGCTAAATATTTTGCATGGGTTGTCAAGCAGCTTCTTCCGGCTTGTCCCAAAATCAAAGACACAGTCACTGCCTGCAAGCCAGACTGCCTGCTTTGGAAGGTTATCAAAGTAAAGCTCACAAAACACCCCACAATTATCTCTGCCACAGCTGGCCAAGGTCTTGCTTTCAGTATTTTACTCAGTCAATAAATCTTCCCCCACTTTTCTCTGCCTCATTCTCTTCTGTTCTGGGGTAATATTGGCCAAGTGTGTGTGTGGGAGCTGCCAGAGGCTGCCCATCCCCAAACACACAAGGGGGAGCAGAGTTATGCCTCTGCCTCCCTGAAGCACAGGCTGAGCTCAGCCACACAAACAAACATTGATTACACACATAAGTGACTCTCTGCATATCCCTCTTAAACTTCTGAGGCAAAGGTTTTATTTGCCTTTTTTTTGGTAGCCCAGAGATATAACAAAAGGGATCCTGCTATTATTAAAGGGATGCATAAACTCTTCAATCATACTTCTTTAAAGAATAGCTTCTACAGAACCTCAAAATAATATATTCCATGATTTTTGTGAAGAAAATCCTAGAACAGCTGTTGCTAGTGGACACAAAATAAAAGTGTGGATGCAAATCACAGCAGCAGAGGTTTCATCCCAAGAAGGCAGAAGCCTCTGCTACTGTGATTTGAATCCACGCTTCTATTTTGCGTCCACTAGCGTCAAACTGTCACTTAAAAAAATCTCAAATCCATATATTTCCTTGTCAAGGCTATATAAATTGCCCAAACTGCAGAAACCAGGAGCCTGAAAGGGAATTAAATTGTCAGTAAATCAAAAGACAGTTTATTTTCATTGTTTAAGTTGAGACAAAAGAAGTGAGCATTTCTAGGTGGCAGCAAGCGTATTTTTACATTTTTTTAAGGGCCAAGATCTGCTGCTCTCTTCTTAACACTAAATATTACCTCAAGGTCAACTTATTCTACAAATGCACACATTTGATCCACCAAGAATAAGGGTGGCCTCTGTTTTTTGCCTCTGTTGTGCACACAAGCTCTACATATAAAAATAAGTATGCATATGCACACATTCACACTCTCTATCTACATACAAATACACGAGTGATATTTTAGGGAAGAGTAGAGTAATTTAGGTTGAAAGGGACCTCTGGATATCACATGGTCCAGCCTATCTCTTGGTTCTAACATGAAAGTTGTGTTGCTCACAGCCTTATCTTGCCAGGATTTGAGTTCCTGCAAGGATGGAGACATTCCTTTGTCACCCCAATGTAACTTTGCCTGTGAATATTTGGATCATTTTACAGACAAAAATTTCTTTTGGATAATATATGCACTTTATTAATAGACTTTAGCTATTTTGAGATAAATTAGATTTCTATCTTGAGTTAGAAAAAATGAGAATTTGAAGGATGCTTTACAAAAGCTCTGAGTGTTGGGTAATTATTTATTAGTCAGACTTTAGAGACTACTGCTTCAGGAAGGAGTGAGACCCCCACCCCGTACACCAGAGACACAGCTATTGTCTGTCTGGTATGGTGAGATGAATCAAACTGAGTGTCAGTTCTACGGAGATAATTAGATCTGTGTAATTAATTTTCTCTGGAATCTGAATCAGATACAATTCATAGATAAAAGGCTTAATTAAAAGGGAATAATAGCCATAGGTTAAGAAGCCCCAGCTTGGCCAGGTTGATTGACTGCCATTCTGGAAAATAGAAGGCATGAGTTTAATTCCTGACTCTACTATTGTTTTTCCCTGGGACCTTGAGCAAAGTCACTTCACCTCCCATGTGCTTCATCTTCCCATCTGGAATGAGAACTTTGTAAAGCATGTCGAGATCTAGAGGCAAAAGAAGCTATAACTGCTGAACACTAAGATTATTTCAATGCAAGATTCCACTACTGGAATAAAAAACTACAGAATCTTATTGCATGGCAGGAACAGCCTTTTCTTTTTTGAATGATTATAGGGGCAGAGAGGGGGAATGGAAAGGTTTCAGCACAAACAGCAGCCTCGTTCCTAAACTCAGAGCAGCCGCGGACTCTCCCTGGTCGGTACACCAGACACAAGGGAAAGGCTCAGTTCTGAGGAGTGCAAAGGGCTGCATTTCATTTCCCAGCCAAACGGGGTGAAGAAGAAACAGTTTGGTGGTCCTTTTTTTATGGAGTAAGTAAAAATCATTAGGGGAGAAGATAAGCTTCCAGGAACCAGGCTTCATGAGGTCACAGAGAGTCAAGTGAGACAGAGCAGCAAGGCTCAGTAGTAGGGAGCTCCAGCAGGCACAGTAATTGGGTTATCAGCGCCAATGAAACAAGAAACAGTTGTGTGAGAAGGGAGCCAGGTACAGGCATGCATGGGAGTTTTGCACCTTAGAGATGTATGGCTTGTTTCATGACAAGGCAACTCTGTTACTCAGAGTTTAATATACGAGGAAAAAGGTTACCTAACCGCAATTTAAAAAAAAAAAAAAAAAAAAGAAAAAAAAAGAAAAATAGGTTAGCAGGGGAAAAAAGAGCTAGTCTCATTAAGTTTCCTTCATGTCTCATCTTTCTAGTCTGCTCTCTCTTTTTACTATCAAACTCCATGAAAGCAGTCATCAGGGCTGTCAGGTGGTTAGAAGGCACGATGACAGCTTTGTGCATTCCTTAGATCTCTCTTTGTAGAATTTAGACAGCACACTGGTGGGGAAAGACAGGATTTGCGCATACTGTGGCAGTCCTGAGTCACAGTCTGAGGCTGTTTCTTAAAAGGGTGCTTCCAGCATAGCTTA
The DNA here is from genome assembly GCF_001522545.3 of Parus major. NCBI lineage: Eukaryota > Metazoa > Chordata > Aves > Passeriformes > Paridae > Parus > Parus major. The sequence continues at coordinate 18,608,171 of NC_031774.1, read as the reverse complement.
GATATAATATGAGGTTATGCTAAATAATAGAAAGATGTTACCATATAAGAAATGCCAGGCAAAATTAACCTTTAAAAAAACCCAAAAAATCTTATTTCCTTTGGCAGGGAAGTCAAATGTAACAAAATGTGCATCTGGGTGAAAATAGGGAGTGAAACCAGCTAAAATCCAACTTTAAAAGTCGCCTTTCCTGGTGGGCCCCCTAATTTTCAAGAATAGCAGATTCACAAGCAGAAATACAGCCAAAACATGCTATCATAGTTTAAATAATCTATGCTATATATGATGCTTTAAATCAGTCCTGCAATCTGAAGAAACTTTCTCATGTGATGTCATCCTCTGTGGTTTTTCAAAGCTATTTTTCTCACCACAGAAGTGGGAAGGCCTTGCAGAGAAAGTAAACATATTCCTTCCCTCTGGTCTGTTTGCTTCCTCTGGCTGGCACTGCAAAACCACGCTGACATTTCAGGCACATGTTACCACCTAGTTTGGGTTTTTCTGGGCTGAAGATCTTGGCCAGCCCCATGCCATCCATGATCTGACAAACCACTGGATAATAGATCCTGCCAGTCCTCATCAGATATGGGTTATTCCCATGTGTCCTCCTCTCCGTTCTCTGCAGAGTACACAGTGATCAATGAAAACTGCCCAGGAGCTGAATGGAATATCATGTGTCGGGAATGCTGTGAATATGACCAAATCGAGTGCATCTGCCCAGGACAGAAACAAAGAGTGGGCTACACCATTCCCTGCTGTAGGAACGAGGAGAACGAGTGTGACTCCTGTTTAATCCACCCAGGTATGTTTGTGGCTATGCTGTGTTCACACCAAATCTTTGGCCATGGCATGATGGCAGATGCTGGTCAGGACAGTGGTGAACAAGCACATGTCACTGAGGCATGGGATTGTCCTGCATTTCCTCCAGAACTTCATCTGCCACTCAGCTGACAGCAGAAAGACACTTGGCAAGGTTCCCCCAAAGCAGGAAGCATCACTGGCCAAAAAATCCCAACACTTTCTACTACCAGTGTTGTCCTCAGGATGTCTTGGGCAGGCTTGGAAGCTGCCAAAGGGTGACGCTATAGCTGGCTTCACACCAGGAGTGTTTTAGTGGTACTCTTGGACGATTTGCACCCCCAAAGCAAGAAAAGAGAGACAACTTGGAAGTCCCACAAGCAAGAAGGAAAAAGAAAAGTGAAAGGTGAGAGGAGGAGAAAGCAGGAGGAGCCAGGACCAGTTTAGAAATCATCAGAATCATTTAGGCTGGGCCCAAGTGGCATCAGCACACACATTCAGACTCCTGAGAGAGGCGTTTACAGTTGGAGCAATGAGATTTAGAGGTTTGGGCAAATCAGACCGGGAGCTTGGTTCCAAATCTCAGTCTGAGCTGCCTAGGGCGTGGAGGTTGGGTATGGTTCCCAGAGGGGAAGCTGTCAGCACCTCCACAGTCATTAACGTCATTGGCATTTTCTGTGGAAAAGACAGAGAGGCTGCTCCCCTTCCTGCAGGACAATCCACCTTGGCTTTCATCTAACACACTGGCTCTCTTTTTAGGCTGTACCATCTTTGAGAACTGCAAGTCCTGTCGCAATGGCTCCTGGGGAGGGACACTTGACGACTTCTACATCAAGGGAATCTACTGTGCAGAGTGCAGAGCTGGCTGGTATGGAGGAGACTGCATGAGTAAGTGTCCTACACGGGCTGGGAGGGATGTCAGGGACAGGGAGTGGTGGGACAGAGCCAGGGCCATGCTGTGCCTTTCCAGCTATTCCTGTACAGCAACTCTTGCAAAGGGCACAAGCAGGAGAAGGCAAACACAACCAGGCAGTAAGGAGATCTACAGTTAGGAAAAATCTTCTCTCCCAGTGGTTGTCTGAGAGATATTGGACTGGGCCTCATGTCATGGTGGGTTAGAAGCCTACTAAACGTCTGTTTGGGTTTGGTTTATTTTAAAACTTTAACTACCATGACTCCAGAAATCTTCTGAAATCTGCATTTCTTGGACACATTTCATGACTGCCCCAGAGCATAAGCATAAACATTTACAAGGGCAACAGCTTTATCTAAGAGCTTACCCTCTGTCCTCCTCCAACCCCTGCCAGCCCCAAGGATATCCCAGTGTTCCCTTCTCTGCCAGACACCTTCAACACCTCAACACCTTCAAGGTGCCTCCAGAAAACACTGTCTTGCAACTTCTGATTATGTCACAACAATTAGTGATTCAGGCCCTGGTAGCAATATCTAAAGGTTTTGTTCCTGACAGTGTACAAAAGCTCCTGCTTTTTTAGTTTCACTAAGTTGTTAATCCCCATTCTGTCTTTCAATAATTAATTCCATCAGCTAATTATATAGTGTTCAAGACCAGTATTTCCTTCACCAATTTCCCACCAGTGAAGGTGTAGCTCTCTTTCAATTTTTATTGACTGTCTCTTTGTTCCTGTTTCACTGGAAGGGATAGACACAGAGTCTGCTTTCCCTAGTCTGTTCTGTCCATTGTGCTACATACTTTAGGCTTGTGTCCTCTTAGTCACTGATTTTAAAGTAACAATTTAACTTGCTTTCACAACACTGCCCATGACCATTCAGGAGGTGAAAGCATATAAAATAAAATCATTGCTTCAAAAAAGCAGAATGTGGGGAATCAACATGTTTCAGCAAGAGAGCTAACTCAACCTTGAGGCTTTTTGATCAACTGAGTCCCTTGCCGGAGTGATTTCTGAGAACATTTTAAAGTCACATTTTCTCTAGGTCCATGCTAGAGCTTCTCTGGAATTTTCTTTAAAAGTAGAGCCAAGAAAGAGTCACTAATTCATCTAATTTTTCCTCCGTCTGCCAGAAGATATTGGTCGTCTGCAGTATATTTCAGTTTATTCTTCCCACTTGTGTTGAAGCAAATACACCTTCACACAGAGATCCATTTGGTCATTTTTGCAGTACTGAAATTTTGGACAGCTTTGTCCTATAGTGTTTTTCTTACTACTTGTTCTTTTAAGGGGAGCAGTGTGACACTGAGGCTGTGGTCTCTTTCACATGGATCTGTGGTACTTGAGAGGTAGGGTAGGAAGGTTAGTGCTATTGTCTCTTAAAGTGGGGGCACAGAGGATAGTAGTGACCCCAGCACATCCTGAGCTCCCCTTCTGTGGCTCTCATGGCTATCTCAATTTTGGCCTTGATGGTAGGCTCAGGCATGCAGAGAACTGCATGTCTGAAAAGCAGCCTATAACCATGATGGGTGCTGGACTGCGGGCTCACAGCGATGTGGCTTTGGGTCTGGAGGGCGGCCAGCAAGTAGCCTTGGAACGCCAGCAGGCACTGACTGCTGGAGCCGTGGCTGTGCTAACACATCACAGGTGGGAGAGCACAGGAGGAGCCATCTCTCTTTGGTACCTGCACACGGGGTCGCAGCCGAAGCTTTGCAGCCATCCCTCAGTGCCTCGCCAGCGGCAGAGGGCCGAGAAATCCCAGAACGACGAAGAAGCGCCAGGGCGGTAAGGGCGGGATGCAATCTGCCCACTCGGTCCTGCACTGCCGAGGCCAGAGCTGCCGGGGCACGGCTCCCGGCGGGGCGGCGCGGAGGGAGCGCCGGGCTCTGTCTCCCTCTCGCGGGGCCGGCGGGCGCTGCCGCCGCGCTGCCGGGGCCGCCCGGGAGGGCGAGCAGCGCTCCGGCCGCACCCCTGCGCTGCCGGGCCCTGCTGAAGCGGCGCACCGGGCACGGCACGCCCGGCCCGGCGGGCACCGCATGCCCCGGCCGCCCGCGGGCCCCGCCGGCAGCGGCGCCGCACGGGCGGTAGGTGGCGGCCGGGGGCCCCGCAGGAGGCCGCGCCGTGAGGCCCCGGTCATCCCGCGGGACGGGAGCCAGGAGTGCGGGGAGTGCGGAGGGTCTGCGGGCGGCATCAGTGCCTGCTTAGTACTGTACGTGCAGGGGAGAGCTGCATGGCAGCGTCTGGGCACCTCCGGGAGGGCAATGAGGCCTCGCCCCGGGGCAGCGCTCAAGGGCATGAGTGCATTCGCCAGCGTAGGGTGAGCCCCCGGGACAGATCTGTGGGAACTGCCAGCAAAAGTCGTGCTGATGGAGGGCCATGGCAAGGAAGAAGTACCATGAGATGGGCTGTGGGTCTGTCCGGCTTGTAGTACCTGCTGGCATAGCTGGAAGCATGGATATGGCTGAAAACCCACCAGAGGATACCAGATCATTGGGTAAAAAGATAAATTATGTAGGGTAGGCCAAAGGAGTATTATTAGGAAATAAACACGCTGACTAGATTTAATTGGGTGCCAGCATATTTCCTAATGTGACTTTTCTTGGATTGAATCATCATGACCTAAAAGGCACACCAGGCTCTAAAACCAGAGGAAAACCAACCCTGCAGAACCCTCTCTTCTGTACCCTGCACTCAAATAGCTTTTGCCAAACCCAAGTTGTAATGTCACTTCAAGGCACATGCTCCATTAAAGCAGGCAAGAAAGTGGTGATTTCTAACAGCTATTCTCAGCTCTGCTGTCTGAATTTGGACCCTATGCCAGACAAGATTACTTGTAGTTTTTGAAACTTTCTGAATATTACTATTTCACATAATATTGGTGACCAACAACCGACAGGAAGCAACAAGTTGTGACAAGTGACAGCTGCCTTCCCATATCAGCCTGGTTCTGAATAGCAGTAACCTTTCTACTGTCTTTCTCCTCTGTTCAGTCATCCTGACCTTTGAAGGAGCCTCACATCTAAGATGCAGCACTCAAACAGAAGATAATGAGTTCTTACCAGAGGTCGTCTCAGGACCTCTCCCTCCATCGACCCACGGGTCTCTGTGGGCTACAACTCAGAGGTCTCCTGAATTTTTTTATTCTCTGTTAGTAACAAGCCTTGGAGGAAATCTTACTGTGGCCCTGAAAGCTGCCTTTTTTTCAGGAACAGGAACGGAACAAGGATGTTGATACTCTGCCAAAGTGGTTTATTTTTTTGTAAATGAGGCAGAATTTGCCAGCATTTGTGTTTATGATGTAAATTATTTTTGAGAGCTTTCCAGGTCTCCTGCAGATTTAGAATAGAAAGAGAAAAGACTCCTTGTGATCAACATATGATTGAACTGTTGGTCTGGAGACTGCTAGAAGTGCTGGAGGTTTAAAAGCACTGAATTTGGTGTGATAGCAAAGGTGCTTCATGCAGAGAAGGGTGGGAGCAAACCTGAGAACGTTCTTTTGGAGACGGTCACTGAATGGCTCCTATTTAGTCTCTGGACCACCTGCTTTGCTGGCCAAACCTACTTCCTCAGCACCAGTGTTCAGAGAGTTCAGGCTGTACCACAGCAAACAGAGAAGTGTGTTTAGTATGCCGTGCATAAAAGTATCTCTTTGCACCAGTTCTTTGGCTTTCCTTTCTTAAAGGCATCGAAAACTCAAAAGCCCTTCAGGACGAAAGGGAAACTTTCTTTGAGGTGGTCCAAGCCCCCTGTCAAACCCTCTGAAGATTTCTAGCAGCTTTGTCTCAGGTTGTTTTTGAGGCAGGAGCCAATGGCAGCACAAGGGCCTGTTTCTTGCTGTGGGAAGGAGCATTATTATTTTCACCACAGCAGATCCTGCTGTACTCATTGAATCCTAATGTGGTTTCTGGGCACACTCATTAATCCTCATCTTTTACAGAGGGAACTGAGCGAGCCACAGAAGAGGATGAAACACTTTTGAGGAACTCTTCTGAGCAGGATTTCTGTTTCCTTGGGTCCTGCTTAATTAAGGGTAACCGAGGGTAAATGAACAAAGGGTATTTCATTTGAGCAACACTTTCTTAAGAAGAAAGAGGAGGAATTGACCTGCAGTCTTCATGTTTCCCCATAGACCAGATGCAGCAGGATTGATTTCCAGACACTATGATCAATGGGAACCACAGATGCTCGGTACTTCACCAAATCAGGTCACTGTCACCCTTTCTCCCTAGGGAAGGAAGGGCCCAGAGGCAAGTGTTAAAACCCTCTGTTTCAGTCGGAAACATTCATCCTGGCTTGCTGGTTAAAAGCTTAGGGTTTCTCTGGGGAAACAGACGGAAGCAGCAGAGCTTTCTGTTGGACTGAAGAAGGAAAAAGAAGTGAGAGAATTGCTGTGGATGTCTTTTGGGTCATTTGACTTTTTACTTATCCTCATCTGAGGTGTGCAGACTTTCCTGAATAGGTGATGCTGTTAGACTGAATTGCAATTTTTGGCTTTCAGATACAGCCTCATACCCTATCAAAGCAATAGAAGGCTTACCAGGGGATGTAGCCATGTGCAAAACTCCACTCAGAAAGATGTAGCCATGTGCAAAACTCCACTCAGAAAGATGTAGCCAGGAAAGTAGGAACTGAAAAATTAGCTCTGTCTGGTACTTGGTGATTTAACTGTGCATTTTGCTAGGACATGCATGTGCAGATAACAGTAAGCTCTGAAAAAAATCACTAAACAACTCTTTTATCTTCCACAGAGGAAAATATTATTAGCCATATTTTATAGCTGGGGAAAAGTGAAAGGTTACTGAAGGTGAGAGAACTCTCTGGGCTAAAAGTGTTCAGCATTCAAGATGAGGAATTAGGACAACTATCCCTGGACAGATGCCTAGGGACAGCTGCAGGATAATCATGAAAAGATATCGCTCCCCTGGTGTGACCTTGTCTGCTGTTTGTTCATCTCATTGTCCTCTGATGGTTTTCTTAGACTGGGCACAAATGACTGGAGCACTTTGTCTTATCCTGTTGGTGCTGAAGTACATTCCATAGTATGGTGAAAAACTGAGAGCCGCATAGGCAGAGTGGAACAAGACAAGAGGAAGGATAAGAATGAACCTGAAGGAAGGGATAAGGACTGTATATTCTATACTGAGTCATCAGTGTCTCACTGATGATAGAGGAGCTGTGATGTTTATATATCTTTATTGGCATGGTGGCATTAATATGCAAGGATGATGTAGTGAATCTTGAGGACAAAAGTGTCCTCTGGGAATACATCAGCTCTTTTTTCTCCCAGAGTCTCCTTATGAACGACTTACAACCATGATGTTTGGGGCAGCAGATTTTTTTCTCTCATTCTTTTTCTCACTTGAGCTAATTCAAGTGTTCATTGTAGTTTTGTCACTTTCCCACCAGCTTCCACAGCTTCAGTGGTTGCAAATGTCAGCATGGGTTCCATCAAAACTCTTCTGAACTAGATCATCAGCCAGGTGGGTGGGTTGGCTAATTAACAGAGAGGCAAAAGCTGCAAGAAATGGTTTCATGGGGCTACATTGCAAACCAGGGAGAAGCAATCAACTACAGCTTTCCTGGGGGTACTCATAGCCTAGACAATACCCTAGTATAATCATAACTCTTCACTACCGTTGTGTGGCTGTCCCAATACTTTATTGCCTTGTAAGAAAGAGTGTATCTTCCTAAGCCATCGTGTCAACTTCTTCTGGTGTTATTTCTACATATGTTTTCTTCAAATGTCCCTTGAAGGTTCTTCACACCATTTTTTTTCCTTCTTTTTCTCCCCAGGGTGTGGGCAGGTTCTTCGGGCTTCTAGAGGTCAGATTTTGCTGGAGGGTTACCCACTGAATGCACGATGTGAATGGACAATCCATGTTCAAGCTGGATTTAACATTGAGTTAAGGTGGGTCCTACTGACTTTTAGCCAGCACTGATTTCAGATGGACATTGAAGCATATGGGTCAGCTGTGAGCCCTTCTGTGGGGCAGTGAAGGTATAGCAACCACTTTGTATTTGGTACCACAGCTCTTTCTCCTGGTCTGGCTTGTGATGGACAGGCACTGGACAAATCACTGCTGTGCTTTCAATTCCCATTTAGGACAGATGGATGCTGAGGAGAGTTTCTCAGGCATTGGGCACAATATGTCTCTTCAGAGGTGTTTTCAAGACCTTGATACCAGAGCACCCAATATTTTCTGAAGACTGCACTAGGCTGAACTAAGACATTCTTTGAAGAAAAGTTGCAGAATATTTTAATATGATGTCTCATGCAAGGAGAGAGTTGCCCATGAGTTGTGCCTTGCATCTACCCTTCATTTTCCCTCTTTTTTTTCCTACTCATTTCACCAACTCAGTTTTCTGTGAGCCTGGAGGATGTGATTTGTTCTCCTCCAAGTCACATTATCACAGGATTAACTAGGTTGGAAAAGACCTTTGAGAACATCAAGTCCAACCTATGACCTATGACCTAAAACACCCCAACTAAACCATGGCACTGACTGCCACATCCAGTCTTTTTTTAAATCCCTTCAGGGACGGTGACTCCACCACCTCCCTGAGCAGCCCACTCCAGTGCCCCATCACTCTTTCTGTGATTAATTTTTTCCTAATGTCTAGCCTAAACTTCCAGTCACACAGCCTAAGACTGTGTCCTATTGTCCTGTCATCACTCTTCTGAGTTGTGCATGCTTAGACCTGTTAACCAACCCATAATGGCTCAAGCTCATAGTTCCTGCCTAGTGCAGGAGAACCTCTTTTTGGGGTAATTAATAATGTTTTCAAATGTACTCAGCAGGGTGCTCACACATGCAGCAGGAAGTATGGCAGGGGATGGTATTCAAAACACACTAGCCAATAGAATAGCTTAACCCTTCATTTCAATATTTCACTGAGTTTAGAGCCCAGGCAAAATAACTATGCTAGATACACAAACGGTTAAAATATGTTTAAATATTTAAACAGTTTAAATATGCTTCTGTATGTTTGAAGAGAAACTTAATGAGAGGAAGAGCAACAAATCAGTTGAAAAGAAGAGCTTGTGGTTTTCCCACACGAATGCACTTTTTTCAGACCTTCAAATGTAAGCCTGTTGTGAGCTATTATTGCTTGGAGAGCATTGTGTAGAAGACACAGGAGCAATGCTTTGAGGAAGAGTTTTGTGTTCATGTGACGTAACTTTGCATCAGTGTCAGTGAGCATGGGTTGTACCTGCCTTCTTTTTAAGACATATTGTTGGTGAAGTGTATGATTTGCATAGCACAAGCTTAGAGAGGTGATATTTTTCTACATTTCTGAAAAGTGCTTTGTCAATTGTGAGGCTTAAAAAATGCTTCAAGAGCTAGAGGTGTCACCCTGTCTTTGCTGTTGTGGGGATGGATGTGAGAGTGGAAATGGACCCTGTGCATGCATGTAACTATTGAATGCACTTGTCTCTGGGTGAAGTGTTAACAGCCAGATGGCATCAGGCACAAGGTGCACAAAAAGGGACTAAAGGTTATTTTAACAATGGACACTGTATCAAAGAGCAGAACTTGCTGTGGATGCAGTAAGGAGACTCTAGTCTGTTTTCAAAGCAGGAGAATGGGGAGTGCTGTAGATAACAGATGTACTAACTCTGGAGAAATCAGACTTCCACTCTAGGCCACCCACATGCAGACTAGGAAGATGTGTCACATGAGATCCATACAGTTCGCAGTAGGGTTCACAGTTCACTGTTCAACTTTGCTGTTACAGAAAGCAGAAAACTTTAACACAAGAGTGCCTTTCTCTTTTTCCCTATGTCCATCCTTCCTGCAATCAAACAAACGTAATACTAGGTATCACCTTGATGTGAAATAATGTTACATTTCAACTGTGAAGGTCTGTACTACCTTCACTACCTAGTAGTGAAGTAGTTCACTACCTGAACTACTAGTTCAGGGAAGCCTGAACTACCAAACTTCTGTTATCAGCATCTAATTTATCTGAGTTGGGTAATGTTGGAGAATCCTAAAGCCTTTTTCTTAGTCTGATGATGAACCTAATGTCTGAATGCCTAGAAATCTCAGAAGATGACATAGCACTCCCAGGGAAAGATCATGAGCTCTCCTGAATGTCCACACTTAACCCTACCACCCTGCAAGTCCTGCAGGAGACACAGAGGAAACCTTCATGGCAAAGATGGAACAGGAGGTCCTCACAGAAGGTAACCATGTAGTGTTCTGAGTCAGTTGACATCTTCAAGGTGCACCACCTCAGAGCTGTCCATTGAGGTACTTCAGCAGTTAAATATTATGGAAAACATGTATATTTAACATAAAACTTCACCTTTAGGCTATTCCTGCACAGAAGGGCAGGTTCACCCAAGCCAACCAACAGAGCCTGCCTCCTGGGTCTGCCATCCATGTTTCCTTCACTGTATTTTCATCTAAACATGCTGATCCCCTCTGTGGGTGGTAACTGCTTAGAGCCGTAATACACAGCCAACACTGTGCTGAATCAGCACAACTGCCAACAAAAGAACTCCTTTTTTCATTCTCTGTGTGCACAAATCCTGTTTGCTGCCACCCTGGCTTGCAAGGGCAGGGATGGGGACAGCGTAATACAGAAGGCGAACAAAGTGGTTGTCTTTGCTTACATAGGGCAGGAAGAGTAAAACTCCCAGGAGCACAGATAAATCTTCCCTTGCTTTAAGCTGTGCCATGCAGTCCTTCGGGGATTGGCACAGTAGAGCTGTTTTGATAAATAGTGTCCGTGTTGTGGTGGTAGTTTGTTTCTCTGCTTTTTTTGCCAGCCTTGGGGGTGGTTTTGGGTTGTGATGTATAGGCTCCCTCAGCCTGAGCCATGTCAAGGATGTCATATCACAGTAGAAGTAGCTCACAACTTTCAATTCTTTTCTTTAGTGCCTTGGCAGAGATGCAGTTTTAAATATGTCCTTTGGCTAGAAGCTTTCCTCAGAGGGGTTGGCCAGTATATGCCCACTGCAGACACTGATGAAATCAAGGCAATACTTTTCATTCCATTGTGTATCTCTGACCTGTAGCACAAAATTAGCTTGCTTAGTTTAGTAATATCCAAGAGAATTATGATATAATTACACATTCATTGGTGAGGAAACTGAGGTCCTTTGAATTGTGTATACATGTGGTTTAAATGGCAATAGACCTCATGGTCTGTAAAGGGGCCTGTCAGCTGGGCCGTAGCCAATAGGTTTTTAAAAGCTTTGGCAGGTTTCCTGACCTGCCAATTCTGCGTCTTAATCGCAGGATTCCATGTTGTCAGTACAGTGTATCTGCTTCTTTGCCAAGTTAAATAAAATTCAAGTCAGAGCCCCTATGCCTTTCACATTTTCCACTCTGTTTTCATCATTTTTTAAAACACAGAAAGCAAACAATTAAAACCAGTATTCTGTGCATGGTTCTTTCATTCTCTATGCTTATGTCCTGATATTCTTTGTTCAGGGACACACATCAAGACACAGTTTGCCTTTACATCTATAAATAATACTGCTCCCAGTACATGGGGGGCATTCCAGAAACTTTCCTTCTGTACTTGCACACACATGTAATTTAATCAGAAATGTACAAGTTCAGAAAACCAGAACATATTTTTTCTGGTTTGGGACATGATAAACTGTATCCTGATAAGTGTGACAAAGATGAATGGGTTAATTTGTATTGCTGTGTAACTTCCATCAGGGTAGATCCCTGGGGCATGTTTCACCAGTGAAAGAATGTTTTGGAAATGTAGTGTATAACCTGATACCTTGTGAGGATGTCTCTGACAGACCTGACAGAACTAAAATTCAACTCATGCATTTTATGCAAAGCAAAGTTGAATTATCTCTCTCTAATGCATATTTAAAGCATATGTTGGGGGTTTTTTTCTACATTCCATAAATCATACAGATAATTTTAAAAAATGAGGGGCTCTGCTCCATTGGTGTAGCTTCCTACAACTGCTCAGTCATTTCTCTGTAGGTAATGTACTCCTGATGCTCAAAAATCAGCCATATGACCTGAACAAAGGTGACTGAGTGAAGAGGCCTCTTAAGTCAGCTCATGAGTTTGTCAAAGGAAGGTGGAGGAACACGGAGGCCTCCTTAACATGGGGGCCTGAGTCTCAAGATGAGAAGAGTATGAAACAGGCTCCAGAATTCTCTTCCATTCAGACTGTGAGGTCAAGGAGCAGATCCAATATTCGTCTCACCTCTTGGGTATGAAAATGCAGTCTTTGCAAACACTAGGTCCACACTGGAACAGGCATGTGGAAGATACAGCCTAATCCTAAATACACATCTGCAGTGTTAGGAGTCTTCAGGAAGATCAAGTACATAAGGACTTTAATTTGTAAAATATCCTGCTGAACAGTTAGCAGCATGGCCTCTCCCAGGCCCATTTCTTCTCCTTTTCCTGCTGTACCAAGGCTGAGCCCAGCCCCCTGACCATTGCACATTCTGCAGAGGCACTTGGTGTTGCTCCCTCTGTTTCTTGTTCATATTCTGCTGGGGTGCTTGGGCTCTGTGCCCACCTGAATTCCAATAGCAGCATATAGCATGGCTGTTAATGAACAAAAGCCTTGCACAGTGGCTGGATCGAAGCTAGGAAAGGACAGACATTGTGGGAAAAGACTTTAAGTATTTCCCTTCTGCACTAATTCCTGTGCCTTATTTCTGCTCTCAAAAGACGGGCAAGCGCCACACATTGGGGGTTTACTACCATTTTGCTTTCTAATGCAAAACGTGCTGTAGTATTTTGATTCTGTTTCTCTGGCTGTTTCTGCTTCTGTTACATCCCCAAGCTTTCCTTGTATCCCTAATTACTGACTTCTCAACATCACAATGTAAATAGCTTTTGAACCTTGTTATCTGATACTGTAACTTTCAGTATTAGAACTTTATTTAGGGCAAATAGAACAATTTTTAGTAAACAAAACCAATAGAAATATGCCCCCTGTAGTGTCTGACCCTGGATGAAAGTTTTGACATTGTGTTATGGTGAGGGACCTGATGCACATGAATAGACTGCATGACTTCAGTTTAGACTTCACTGTTCTGACACTGTATAGAGTTGAGCTGGCTTCTAGGCATCATGATGCAAAAATTGAGATGAGTGAGGGGTCTTTGTGTGGTTAGGGACTTGTCGATTCACTGAAGGAGGTAGGCCCTAAATATCTAAATGCCCAAATAAATAGTATTCAGGGTACACAGGTAAGCAATCTAACTGTTTGTCCTTGTCCCCCAAGATTTTCCATGCTGAGCCTGGAGTTTGACTACATGTGCCAGTATGACTATGTGGAGATCCGTGATGGGGACAATTTGGACAGTCAAATAATAAAGAAATTCTGTGGAAATGAGAGGCCGCCTCCCATCCGAAGCACTGGGTCTTCACTCCATGTCCTCTTCCAGTCCGATGGATCCAAGAACTTTGATGGATTTCATGCTGTCTTTGAAGAAATTACAGGTAACATAATCTAAAAGTGGAACATGCCACTCATTCTCATTAATTCAATTTCACTAATCTCTTTCCCTGTTTTGCTTCATTAAAAACTTTCATGCTGTGTTGCCAACAGCAACTTACATAAAGTCAGTGTAGGGGAGATTCAAAAGCTGTCAGATGGCATGTGAATGTGAGACTCTTCTAAAAAAGACTAAATTCCTTCTACTTGTGTGAAGAACAAGTACATCAGCCAGCAGAGAAAAGCTGCTGTTTTGTGTGGCTTTTCTGTTTGAATTGAAGAATTAAGAGCACAGAGGAAGTAGAGGAAGGGACGTGTATCTGCAATGGCAGAATTGCTCAGTGCTGTATGGAGGAGCAGAGTCACTGTCTCAAGCAGCAAAAACCTGATGGAAAATCTCATAGATAGCTCACTGCCTGACAGAACTCATGTTGGCTCATGTACAATTAGGAATTAAAAAAAACCCAACCAACCAAGATCAAAAATCCCCAATTGTGTACAAAGAATGAATTATTTTCCTTAAGAAAAAAAATGAAGAGGCGTTTCCCATTCTGTGATGATCTCAGTGTTATAAATGATAGAAGTGGGGCTCCAGAATTACTAGTTTTGTTACTACTCAGTGCTTCAGTCCCCTACATTGCTTTCCATGGTTTCAAAATAGCACTGAAAGTGTAGCTGGCTTATCATTTTGCCATTGTATTTGCAGCACCCTCCATGCTCATCCTGGATCTTCCTTGTTTAGCTATGTAAGGAATTTTGGTCAAATCTATCTACAGTACTCCTGGCACAGAAGGTTAATTAGACTGTGCTGTTTTGCCATAGATAAACCCTGCAGGATCTATGACTCACCATAACTTGCCTTCTGTACACCCTGGTGACCCACATTTCATGAGGTCATCCAGGGTATATCTGGCTCAGGAAATTTAGTTAGTTTATATAACCCTGATATAAATACACAAACTTAGCTCTTATCAATGATCAGAGATGTAACAAGCAATCTGAAATGTTCATACTTCTGGATGTAACACCTATGCCATTTCTCAGCCTGCCCTCTTCTTCCAATGTCACCTTTAGTACCTGTTAGCAGGAGCAATTAGCTATTGATAGTTTGCCTGGGCTTACAGCAGGAGAGGTGATATAGGACAAATGAGTGTGTCGTGGGCTATGTTGCATAAGGGCTGCCTACACTCAGGGAACTAACATTTTCCATATGGTGCAAGCTGAATTGGTTCTGTTTTCTCTGCCCAGCAGGGAACACTCGGTATTTGAATATTGTTGAGCACTCTATTTCCGCCCCATTTTGAGTGGTAATTATTCTGAGGCTGTGAGGCTGCAAGTGTGGTAATCCACACAGAGCACATTGTAAAGGGCTTCTCAGAGTTTGTGAGGAGCTCTATTTGTGCACTTTATTATGAGGCTGTTCTGGTCTAATGTGTAGTGCAGTGAAAGGCTTTTCAAACACTCCCAGTGTCTTTTTATGTGAAGCACTAACCTGGCCAGCAGGACCATTTAAGGGAAGAATACAGTGTGCATGGGGCAGCATAGAATTGTAAGCGGGGGCAGCACAGGATCGAAAGCTCTGGCAGCACACTGAAAACTGAAGCATTTGCCCTGAAATTTCCCTCTGTGCACAGCACTGTGGAAGAGCCAAGGTCCCCAGAACAGATTTCACGGGGCTTACTAAAGCAATTCCCTGTGCTGCAGGTGAGAGCAGCAGCAACAGAGGTGCTTACAGGATCTGGACTAGGATGTGAAGGAAATCTGGTGTCCCCAGCACCTTAGTGGTGTAGTGAAAAGGACTGAAGAAGTATGTCAAAAGTGAATTCCTTTTTTTTCTGCCTCCTCTTCCTGTGAGCTCTGTACTGGCTCAGAACCCATAGTTTACTGAAGCAGGGGCACTGATTGCAATGAGATCACTGGTTCAAATTCCAGAAAGGTCTTGATTGATACAAAATAAGCTGCAAAGTCTGTATCTCCTTTAGGAAAGGTCACTATGTGTATAGTTATTAAAGGATGAAACCACACAACCTGCTGTGCTGCCTAGTCTGGAGGCAGGTGCTAGGTCCCATCCCATGCCAAGTCTGAAATGGGAACCAGTAATTGGCATGAGTGACTAGAAGTCACTCAACAGAATTCAGATGAGAAGCATGGGAGGCCAGATGGGGAGCTCTCAGAGTCTCTTAAGGATTAGACATATGCTGGATCCAGTTAGATGAAAGCCAGTTACTGACTTTCAATAACGCTTTCCTTTCTGTACACCCAAGCTAGTGACACAACATAGTGGCTTTAAACTTTTGTATTATTGTCCCTTGTTGTTTGACTTAAGCCAGGAAACCAAGACTCCTTAAAACAGAAAAAATATTTAGTGGTTTTTAGTATCAGGCATTTTCAAGGACAGTGTCTGACTCTTAACCTTGTTCACTTGACATGCTTTCTTTTCTAAAATCAGGAGACAAAACTGGGACAAAGATAAAGGTTCACTAGCTTCAACCAGTGACTACAAAATATCAGTCTGTAAGGAGTCTTCTGCTGCTTCTTCCCTTTCTCAGTCGTATTTTACATTAGCTGTATACAGTACAATTGCCACATATATATTTTCTTTTAGCTATTGAATTACTGTCCTTAGTCAGGCCTTAATCTTTAAAGAGACATGGAAGATATTCATTGCCCAGCCATGTATAAATTGCTCTTACATCACCGCATGAAACCTCCAGAGAAATCCATATGTGGCATCTATATATTTCTTACCTCATGCCATCTGGATAATAAGAAACTTCTCTGAGAGAAGTTGCTCTGAGGTCGGTCCATATGGTGGCAGTGACAGATCCTGACACATGGAGGCTTTTCCTGAGGAGGGAGACACCTGAGCAGCTTGTGGGAGGTGCTGAGGAGATCTGTACATTGCCAGAACAAGCACCCCTCTGTACCCCCATGCCTTTCAGAGCAGCCCAGGGTGCAGCGAGGGTGTGTGGCAGTTCATGGTGCCTTGGGAGGGAAGGGAGGTCCTGCTGCAGCTGCAGAGCTGAGCCCAGGCAGAGGTCAGCAGCTCCCTGGGAGGGGGCGCAGTTGTGGTGTGCCCTCGGCAGGAGCTATGTCCTCTGCACGCACTAGGAAGGAGGTGATGACCCAGGCAGGGCTGGCACATAAACATGGAGCCATCCAGCTCTGGGGCAGGGAGGGCTAGAGCCCATCTCTTTTGACTCAGTCATTGCTGGGAACCTCTCTTCCCTCTCTGCTGGAGCAGAGGGACTGCAAGGCAAGGACTGGGGCAGCAAAGTCCTTCCCACCATAAGAGAAGATCAGTGTTGTGACCTCCTGACGAACCTGAACATACATGAGTCTATGGGACCTGATGACATACCTCCCAGAGTCCTGAGGGAGTTGGCTGATGGAGTTGCCAAGTCGCTTTTCATGATATTTGAAAAGTCTTGGTGGTTAGTGAAGTCCCTGGTGACTGGAAAAGAGATAAAAATGCACGCATTGTTAAAAAGGGATAGAAAGAAGGACCCCAGAAACTACTGACCTGTCAGCCTCACCTCTGTGTCTGGAAAGTTCATGTAACAGATCTTCCTAAAAGCTGTGCTAAGGAGGACAGGGAGGTGATTCAGGACAGCCAGAACAGCTTTACCAAGGGCAACTCCCACCTGACCAATCTAGTGGCTTTCTGCAGTGGAGGGACTACACCAGTGCACAAGGGAAGGGCTGCAGATGTCACGTCTGTGGACTTTCATAAGGCCTTTGGGCATGGCCACATCCTTTGGGCTAAACTGGAGAGAGATGGATTTGATGAGTGCACTGTTTGGTGGATGAGCAATTGGTTGGTTGGTCAGATCTAGAGGGTGGTGGTCAACAGCTCAATGCTCCAGTGGACATCAGTGAAAAGTGGTGTCCCTCAGGGGGCCATACTGGGGTTTGGATTTTGCATGATAACACACTAATGTTGTAGTGATTGCTAAGTAGTACTTACTCTAAATCAAGGACTTTTCAGTTTCTCCTGCTTTGCCAGTGATGAGTTGCACAAGAAGCTGGGAGAGTGCATGGCCAGAACAGCTGACTGAAACTGGCCAGAGGGATAGTCCATAGCGCAGGATATTATGCTCAGCATATAAACTGGGGGAGTTGTTTGGGAGAATGGTTTGGTACTTGGGAAGGGGCTGGGCTTCAGTCAGTGGTGTGGTAAACAACTGTGTTGTGGATAGTTTTATTCTCTCTGCATTATTTCTCTCTCTCTCTCCCTTTCAATGTAATTATTATTCCTATCATCATCATCATCATCATCATTATCATCTTTTATTTTATTTCAATTATTAAACTGTTCATATCTCAATCAATGAGGTTTACATTTTCTTTCTCAATTCTTCTCCCCACCAGAGATGGTGGGGTAGGTGAGTGGCTGCATGGTACTTAGCTACCAGCTGGGGTTAAACCACAATAGTTCTATTCACTCATCTGCTCTTAGAACAGGCACCAAAATGTGTGTGTTATGCACAGTTACACATTCTGATACTAAGTTATGCTGGTGTATACAGTTTGATGTGTATCACTGTTAGATTGTTGCATGCAAGAGTTGCCCAAGGACAAAGCAACTCCCAAAATCTAAAACATCAAGATCCAAGACACAGAAAAGACTGCAAAAAACATGGATCCCAGAATTTATCCCTAAACTCTGGGTTGAATGGCAGGAAAATTATAGGTTGCTGTTAAACTTCTTTAATTTAGTCTAAGCTCTAGACAGTAATTGAACTTGATGTGAATTATTTTTGTTCCATAGATCTTTCTCACCACTTGACTGCAGTTAGAGGAAAATGGTAAAAGTAATATATGCTGGGAAAAGAACTGTTTATACCTATTAGATCTCTCCTCTAGTAAGTAAGAGCAGAAGACTTTTTGACATACATCAGGCCCTTTACTGTGTCTTTCTAACTTCTAACCAAAGCATGTAATTTACCCCAAGACACAGCCACCATAAGGAAGAACATATAGATTTCCCATCCTATGAGAGACCATGAACATTCTTGCATTTCTTTTACAGCTTGTTCTTCATCTCCATGTCTTCATGATGGGACCTGCATTCTGGACAAAAGCAGCACCTACAAGTGTGCCTGTCTGGCTGGCTATACAGGGAATCGCTGTGAAAACTGTGAGTACAGGCACTGTGAGCATGACCAGCCTCCAAGGTTGTCACTGATGCATTAATTGTAAGGAGTGTGCTTGGTGTGTAGGTTTGGTCAGTCATAGAGCCAGAGAATGCACTGAGTTTCTTGTGGCATTTTTTTAAGGCATGTTTCTTGCAGTTCATGAAGATTTCCACTCAGTCATTCTGTGGAGCTTTATGCCAATGCATAAAAAGGTAAAACACATTTGGAGCTGGGAAACTGCAGACAAGAAATCTTTGTAATGGACTAGCCTTATTAGACAGAGGTATCCCTGCAGCTGCTTTCCACTGTGTGCATCAGCTGCTCTCTACTGAAACACATACCCCAGCTGAGCCCTGTGCTTAATGCTCTAGACTGAGTCAGTCATAGGAAATTCATCTTTCCTCACAGTCACCTGGAAAGTAGAATTCTGGCACCATGAATGAGAGACTTGGGATCAAAACAAATGTAAAAGGGTAGATTCTGTTCATATCTGTGTTGGTAGTCCTCAGTGTGCCTAAAGTCATACACCTGGTTTTGTCCTGACAAGTGAATTGTAAAATAACTGGATTCAAATCAGATCGTCTGTTCCAGTGATTTATTTCTTCATGCATGAGAAGATCTTCCTCTAACAGGGCTCAAAAGAGCATGAGGGAGTAAGAATTTCTCAATATATGCCATGATAAAAGCTGTATCATCTATACTAGCTGAAAGGAGCATTCTGCAACACTTAAAGTTACTGAACTAGAGCTGATCCTGGAGGAAGGATTTCAGTGATAATGGTGAAATCCACCTGGGATCATATTTGGCCCAAGACAGAAAACATGTCTTAGTGTATCCTGATGTGGCATTCCTCTGGCCATAAGGCACAAAATGCCTTGCCTGCTAGCAGAGTTTTCATTTCTGTGTCAGAGGAACAAATATACACCAAACCCCACTTCAAAATCTTTCGCCCAAGTATGCCATTGTTAGGAGTGGATTTATCTCCTGGAATTTCTTTTATTTCTTCAGGAGAGTTAAATCATAGTGGCATGATACCTCCTTTGATGAATCATTTTGAGGTAAAAGACCTTTCAGTTTCTACAGATCCAGAAGTAGCTCAGACGCAAGGAGAGATTATTTCATGTTTTCCATAGACCTGAAATACTTTGTTTCTGAACAGATTGCACAGATTCCTGGTATGTTTTTTGTAGGAAAGAGGTTCCTAAAAATTGGAAGTTCCTGACCTCAGGACTAAGAATGTCTGGCTCTTCTGCTAACAGCTTCTTTCCTGTGCGTAGTTGTTTAGCAGGTCATTTAGGGACTGGAAACTCCTGAGCTCTTTGCAACTGCTCAGCAAGATTAGTTCTGCTCCTTTAGAATGGAGTGAGGAAAAAAAAAGAAGGAAAGATTCCTGTCTGATTCAGAACCAACCAAAATTTCAAATAATTACATTTCCAGCAAACCTCAACCCTAGTTTTGGCAGGCTCTACAGTACAGGCAAGGCAAAGAATGAGACTCATATTCTTTTACTGACTTTCTTTTGTAATTCCAGTGTAGAAACTTCACCTGTGCAACCCACACAACAAACAACAGGGGAGATATTGAAAAACAATAGATGAGAGTTCTGTGACTGTAAGCAATGAAAGGTACAGGTACTAACAGGATGAAAGAGAGGAGACACTTAAACATATATGCATTATGATTTTTAACTTGATGGGGATCTTGTAGTTTGATTTGTGGAAGAACAATTTCGGTGGATAAAATTCTGTTACTTTATAATGTTTGTGGCTGTATGTTTTTCTTTTGCTCATGCTAGACATGATATTGTTTTCCAGCACCTATATTGCTGCCTTCTATGTGAATAGCAAACCTCACAGTTGGAAAACAACATGGCAAATCATTTTTCTCTCTGGCCTCAAGTAATTTTTTTTCTTAAGATATTTCCTTCAGTTTTGCCAAAATGTATCCTAAGTATTTTCCAATGTATGGGGAGAAAAGTCAGAAAATTAGTTTGATTTGTTTTTTTAAGAACAAAAGGAAGAACTGGGAAAAATATCTATGGCTGTAATTCTTTAAAAGCTAGTTTCCTGAACAGCCTTTTAGTTTAAATGTTTAAGAGAGATTGCCTCAGAATCTTTCTCTCTGTTAGGTCTTTCAGCAAAAGTGCTGTCTTGTGAGGTGGAGCCAAGGGAAATAAATTTATTTCTGCAGAAAACTGTCATAAAATAGTCAGTTTTGTAATACTGAATATCACTTTGGACACTGTAAGATTGACTTTTTTCAGTCTGGTTTTCTTGGAGTAAGTCAGGTGCAATCCCATTAAAGTTAATGGATGAAAAATGTGTATAAGAGAGAAGAAAATTAGAGCCCCTTAATGTTAAGTGTATGTAGAAGCTCTGAGGTGCTGCAACAGAAGGTATCCAGAGAGATGTGAGGGTTTTAAAGAAATCCAAGGGACATAGTTCAGATGAAGAGAGACTGTGGGATTATCTCATTGAGGAATAAGTTAAGGCCAAATTAAACAAATTTAGCAATGGTTATTTCATGACAGAATCAGAATTTTTTTAGTCCCTTACTATCCCAATGCAGGTCTATCTTTTTGTCTGTTTCCAAGTTTAATTTTAAAGATGTGAGAATCACTCTTGGAATTATGGAAATCACCTTAATGGGATAAACCACAGGGAACCTATTGTTTCCTCTGTTAAAATAAATTCCATCTATTTAACAGGATGATCAACATTGGTCAAGCTGCTTTCCTGGGGTCATATTTAACCCTAATTGCTCCGTCACTTACAATTTGCAATATTAATAAAATGATCCAAGGTACAGGTTACTTACAACTACCAGTCTCTTTTATCTTCTACTATAGCAGTCAAGAAATTAACATTTTGTTTACAATTTGAAGGACTAATGTAGTGATTTAAAGGCTTCAACAGCATGGAGTGAAACGTAGGCATTTATCTTTCTGACAGCTGCTAATATATTTCAGTCAGTCCTGTTTCAGGGCAAGAAATATTTTATAGAAATATGTCTTATTTTACTCCAGAGACTGTTAAAAAAAATGTGTGTGAAATTGTAAAACAAATGCTAGCCTTGTATCTTCTGACCCAAAACACAATAAAGACAAATCCTAAGGATACCAAAAAATACCTTCTAACAGATAGACATGCTTTGCTATCATGGTACAGTAGGTAAAGAAAACTAACTCCTGTTTTAAATACTTAGGCTTCTTTCTGATAATAAAGTGAATTTGTGGTATAACTACACACCCCTCCCAGAGACCCCTTAGACATGCTGACATGATTGAGAGTGAACTCAGGCTTTTTTCTTTGACTTTTGTATATTCTAATGCTGTCAGAGGCTTTAGGAGCCCACAAAATCAGGTAATCTTGTTCTCCTAGCATACAAATACACTGTGACAAACCAGCAACTTCATCAAAAGATGCAGGGGAAAAGTAACAATCTGACTAGTGCACAACATGCCTGCTAAAAACCATCCACTCCAGTGTCAGACTGTCCATGACTCTGTGCAGTGTGACAACTATTTGTTCAACTCAAACTAAGAAAGGTCTTTTCCAAAGTCTCCCTGTTGAGTTTGCCTGCTGAGGATGCAGCTGTAGAGACAGTATTGCTGCTACCCCATAGCAAATGCTCTTGCCCTCTGCTTGTTCTCCTAGGACGGGCTGTTCTGAGTCAAGAGTCCTCCCAGGGCTTGCTGGCCCCAAAGCAGGAGACCTTGACCTCATCCTGCCCAGAAATTTCCTGTTACCTTTATTTCAAACAAAGCCAGGCGAACTGGAGTTCCTACGCAAATAAGAAGAGCTTCGCTGAATAGGGAATTCAGGGCTGAGATCTGATTTCCATTTTTATTCTGTTTCTCGCTCCTGTCTGCCAAGTAGGAGAGGTTTGTTCTGCATCCTAATGAAGAGTCTAATCCAACTGACAAAACTGTATAAACTAACTCCTTGCTGTAGCTTTTGATGTTGCTAGGGCTGGCCTTACTGTGTGCCAACAGGCCTCTGAATATAGCTTTCAGGCCTTTCCCCACTGCTGGTATGATCCACTTCCATCCTTTTTGGCCCCATGCATCTGTGACTTGGGCTGGTTCTTAGGGATGTGCTCATCCTATCAAAATGACTGATATCTAAGATAGGGAGGAAGCATTAACATCCCACCAACCACACCCCACCCCCTGTTCTGCTGTGGGAGAATGGAGCCCAGCTGTCAGTGCTTGGCACAAGCTAGACAGAGTTTGAAACCCAGCAGAGCTTAGGATGAGGCACTGAGGAGAGGTTCTGGGCATTAAACCTAGTTTTCTTACCTAACCTTGGATATGTAATGCAGAATTTTCAAATAGAATGCTTGGAAGTTGTTTTTTTTAAAAAAAAAAAATTGTCAGAAAGATTCTCAGTAATAGATTTCAAGAAATTCCATAATCACAGTGTAAGTGTATAATTATACATTATATTGGTGTATAATCACTGTGCCATTTGCAGCTCATGTGTGTTGCACCTTACCTACACAAAGATTTACATGATTACAAGGAGAATTCAGGTATAATTAAATAAATGTCCCTGAGTCTTTTCTGGCAATGTTGTCCTGGATATCAGTCCTATTTCAGCTAGGGAAAATGTTCCAAATAGAAATATGACTCTTAATTTTCCTGCTCATGGGACTGCCATTGGTTATTACTATTATTATTATTATTAATAATAATAATAATAATAAGAAGAAGAACAATAATAGTAATGATTTTGTTTGTTTGTTTGTTGGGCTTTGCTTGAATTTTACAGTGGAAAATGGCTTGTTACAGATTTTTTTAAAGGGACAGAGTTCTTCCTTGCTTGTGTCAAGGTCACTTTTTTTGGGCGTCTATGTCAAAGAGATGAGATTAATGCCACTCCTTCACCACCACATTTCCACTGTCCTTCCTGTTGGCATATGTGCATGGGATGGGAAATAAAAACCCTGCTCCTGCCATTGAAGGAGATACATACCTGGAGCTGCTAAGAAGTAGAGGCTAGTGGCCTTTTTCCATTGTTGCAATCCAAGGGCTCACCTGCCTTGAGACCCACACAAAAACCATTCACTCAGTGTGGCAGTTCTGGAGTTTTGAAGATCCATTAAGGGCTGCAGGCTGAAGCTTAACACAGCACCACCCTTTAACCTGTCATTCAGCAGCTCTGTAGCATCACCACAGAATGGTCTCAGAGATGGCTGTTTTCCAGAACCTTCCTGGAACTGCCTGACAGGCAACATAATATGGAGAAGTTTTTAATAAGTCACTTCAGAGTTCAGTTCTGGTGGCATAATACCCTCTCTTGTTTTACTGAACTGATCAGAAGAATACTGTGATGCTGTGTAGATGTTTGCTAGGATGTTATCCATGCTTCCCCATCTTGCCTCACAACATACTCACTGCCCTGCAGTACACCCCTTTCCAGGAAAATCAGGTGTTTACAAGGCAATCTGTACTGGTTAGTGCCTAGTGCAGAAAATTGAAGGGCTTGGGTTGAGGTGGAGGTAGAGATTTCTGCTCCCAGTTTTCACTTCAGTATATTTCCTGGAGATTTATCCCTTGGTTAGAAGGATGTTGGAACTGCTCACAGAGAAAAGGCCAAACCACCAAACACTATGTGTGGTGCTTTAAGATAACCTAACATCAATTCTGGGTTGTCTTAATTCACTGAGCAGTAAGTTAAAACTGTGCAGCTCATGTTAGACAAACAGCCAAGATGCCTCATGGGAGGACAGAAACACCTAAGAGGAAAATGATATTGATGGCTGAGGATAGATATTGCTACAGACATCTGAAGCAGCCACTAAACAAGAGCTGCTTGTAAATCAACCTGCAAAAAACTGGTCCTGAGTACTGACTTTCCCCTCGGTTCCATCAGTAAGACTGGTGGGTTGGTTAAGTCACACACTCTCTGGGAGGAAGGTGCTTATACCATTGAACAGTGTTTGATCTCATAATACTTTTATAGTGTCTTGAAACTCCAGTGAGTAACTGTCACTGGCAGCAAGGCTGAAAGAGACAGAACATCTGCTTTACTGACAACTCCTCTTGTCACTTTGTTATTTCCTCAGTGTCAATTAACTAGACAATTCTTTTAGTTTTTCAGAAAGTGAAACATATCTGGTAAACCCAATGGTATTTTGCCCAGAGCATAGCCCTAGGCATAGCCAACATTTAAATAAATGAGAAATTGTCTCTTTGTAAATGTAATTTATCCAAGCCTGCCATAGGAAAAGAAGTGTATTTCTAAACTACATTAAATATATTCATAGACAATCTCTACTTGCCCACCCCAAAACAATAAAACAATACTGATTTTTTTCCTCATCCTGATAAGACATCTTAGAGATAAAACCAGCCATAGGATTCTCTCTGGTATGACTTGACATGTGGAAGGATGAATCAATGTCAGGAGGACAGGTTGGACCAAGCTACATCTCAGGTATTTTTGCCACAGTGGATGGGACAAAGATACTTTTGCCTGTCATTTCACCACTGAATCACATAGAAGGCTGAGTTTTTCTGAAAAGCCTCCTCTGATGCAAGGTGTAAGCCAGCTCTTCAGCGCAGAATCAGTGTCTGGAGCCCAAAAACCAATCTGCATCACTGGCACACTTCAAGCTCACCCCCACCTTTTGTGAAGATCACAGAGTAGGGGGCTGGAATACAGTTGTTAAGTTGCTGATGGAGATGCATTCTGCCTCTGAGCTGAGTGTGAGGAGATGTAACTTTTGGGTATTTTGGAGCTAGAAGAACTGAGAGAAGGGTCTAGGGTAGATTACAGATTTGGGATCTCTGCCTGCATCAACTGTTCATCATTGTTGGCCAGATAGCCTCCCTCACCTACTTCACCACCCTCTTAATCCTCTTCCCATTACTGGAGGCCTAGAAAAACAAAATGCTCCTAAAAATACTGTAATAGTTTAGAAAAAACCATTCATCTTCTGAACCAATGAGTGAAGACTACAACTTTTCTTAGAATTCCACAAATCACCTCAGAAAATAAAGGATTTAAACCTAAACCTATACCTCCAACTCCCAAAGGCAGTATTTTACATTAAACTATTCTCTGATTTCTACCCTTAAACTGCTTGAATCACCCTGTCAGATAACTGTTGCACAAGTTCCAAAACAACAAATTAAGTTAGTAACAGTCCCCACCAAACCCATCCTCACCCCTCAAGAATAAAACATAGCTACACCACTAAAATCTGATTGAACAGAAAACATATCCCACTATCAACGGCAGCCACCCCAAACTATCAGCATCCAGTAACTACCTCCAAGAATTAAAACAAGTCCCACACCATAGCAACACCAAGTCTCTGAAAAGACAAAGAATAAACATAATCCATTCACATTCCACCCAAATAAACCATAAACAGCACCAAAGACATAAAGGAGGCCCCCAAACCCAGAAACCACCCACACCCTGCAGTAGATGCCAACACCAACTGTACCTCTTCAAAATACAGTAATGACTTAGATGCAACTGCTAACCCTTCTGAAACAAAGCACAACCCTAAGAAAAGTACAAAATAGGTCATAATTGTTCCTGCTTGGCCTGTTGCCAGTGTCTATAGCCTGAAAACACATCATCGTAAGCTTCAATTGCAGGAACTCTCCCACAATACGACTTTTCTTTTTCTTTCTTCCCCCCCTCCCCATCCTTCTATTCATCTCTGAAGACTGCTGATACACTGTTTGTACTTACGAGGTGCAAGCATACAGACTGCAGCTCTTGCAGTGCTTTGGGGTAACCTTAAAACTACTTTGAAAATTTGCTGAAATAATCAGCATTCTTCAATGCTTACAGTTTTGTTCTTTCCCTTTCCCCTCCCCCCAAGTTCATTAAGTTCCTCCTTGAGGATTTTACACTCAAACATCTCTGAGGCAGCTACCTTACACACTTCCCTTCATGGGAATCATTTCATTGT
This sequence comes from Parus major, assembly GCF_001522545.3. Lineage (NCBI taxonomy): Eukaryota > Metazoa > Chordata > Aves > Passeriformes > Paridae > Parus > Parus major. Next base: position 18,581,956 of record NC_031774.1, on the reverse strand, counting down.
CTTCCACGCTGTTTGCTGGTGATGCAAAACACTGCCAAGGCAGAATGGCCCCAGGAGGCAGGAATCATGACAAAACTGACCAGGAAGAATCCCACTTGTTCTTTCTTATGACTCCCACTTTGGTTTCTTCAAGAGCTCAGAAACTGCATTTCACAGCCAATCAAACTGCCCTGCTACTTCCTTAGTACTCTTCTGCTTTTCAGTTCCCTTCATTTTCTTTTCCCTATACTCTCATCTCAATGCTTGATAATTTCCTTCTCTTTTTCTAAAATGGGCAATGCCAGATCTTCCTTCCTTTATGAAATTCAGCTCAGATCCCTGCAAAAGGCTGAATGAAATATTCTGTCAGCTATGCCAGGATGAATCTGTATCATTAAATATTGTTCTCTTGTTTCAGTTAATGTGCACACAGAAACATTTTTTCTCAGCAATATGCATCTGTTTAGAGTGCCTTTTTCATCCAGTATTGCCTAGGCTTGTCCCCATTTATTTGGAAAGATGACATCTCCACAATGAAACACCTCAGATTATTTACTGTCTCATTTGTAATTTGATATAATTGTAATAATTGTAATTTGATATAATAATGTATAAAATATCCACTTCTTTCTTGCCCTATAACAATCCCCCTGAGCAGACAGTGCTCTCCCCTGCAGGACGATATTGTGATTTTTTCCAAGGGACACATTAGGGAACTTATGACAAATATTAGTTCTTGCTACTGATACAGAAAATGAATGTTGAGGATTGTTAGGATTTTGTTCACTCCAGTATCCCATGCACAAACAGGTCCAGTTGTATAATTAAATAGGCCATCCAAGTACCGGAAAGGTTGTATCCAGAGACACAGCTTTCTAAGGGCTAAGAACAATGCTGATAAAGATCAAGTGGCTAATTATAAGCAACAGCCTCCAAATTGCCTCCGGATGAATAAATCACAGTGAGTGATCCAAGCATATTTTCTCATGGATACGGTCTCACTCACAGAGGCAGGGAGTTAGAAAACATCAGGGGCCACTTCCAATTGGCTGGAAGGGAATGAAAAGATTTGGGTTTCAGTAGGGATTACGTCATAATTTTGTGTAATTATTCCTAGCTGGTGGAACTACTGCAAAAGCAAAGAGGCCCAGAGAGAGGACTAGAAACCTACTCTCTAGTTCTTGGAGTTCATTGATCAGCTGCTCATGTTATGATTTCCTTTGACATTTCCAAGATTAATGTGAGGACTGGCAAAATGCAACAATGAGAGGTGATTTGAACTTGCAGGACACTTTCATGAGGGATAAATTAAGGCCAGAGATCTTTGTAATGAATAGCCTGTCCCAGCACTTCTGCATGGAGCTGGGCATGGAGGTGGAGGGTGTGTCCTGGGACATCACAAGAGACATGAAGGAGGTTAGAGTGTCTCCTCTCTTTTGAAACACAATTGACTGAGGGCAGACATAGTTTATCAAAAATCTTCCCTTGCCAGCAATCTAAATGGAGGTTACTGTAATGCATGAGCACACTTTTGAGGAATAATTGTTACTCCTTCAGGACTTGTATTTGATACCAAAGGCCAAGTTCCTGAGAGATATGGGCTCTTTTAGCTATTGCAATCACCATGACATGAGCACTTTTGTGGAGCTTAACCTTGGCTAAGTGCTTGTGATAACACAGAGGCTTGAGGTACCTCTGAGGCCCCTGCCTAGAGCCTCACCCACTCATTGCTGAGTCTGTGGTGACAGATATGACCAAGTAGAGCAGAGCTCCTTTGATATGTGGCTGTAGCTGTTCAGAAAACATTGCCATCAGGTGTGAACACCTTTTTACCACATTTGTTTCCATGCTCTTTCCTGTATAGGATCTACTGTGGTGTTTCCAAGCATTTGCTCTCTTCTATGAGAGTTTTGCTTTAAAAAAATTAATTTTCAATCCAAACCTTAGGACCCTTGGCTTTCCTTGTTCACCCCCTTCTAATTTCTAGTTCTAAAAGTTGCATCCACATTCTTTTTTCATCTAGACTGCAGAGCCTGTCAGCTCCAAAAAGTAAAAGTTTTGAGTGGAATCAAAGAAGACAAGCGAGCATCCTAGTCATCACCAGCCCCCTCAGACACTGCCTGTGTAAACACACACCACCCCCAGAAAGCATTTTTTTCAGAGTCCTGACCAAGACCACCTGTCCTCCAAAGCTGTTCAGCTCCCAGCAGTCTGTTTCTGCTGTGGGGAAGAATGAAGATCACATTGCAAAACTAATGCCATCGAGCCTCTCTGGCTCCCATTCACATCCAGCTCTTGCCAGAATCTGGAGCAGAACAGCTGGGCTCCTTCATGTGGCTTCTTAGTCATCAGTGCTCTCCAGTGTAGGAGAGGTGGGACGTTCAGGGAGGTGGTGAAAGAATGTTAGTTTCCTTATGCTGGATCCTGCAGTGTTTGCTCCATTTATTCAGGAGATGTTGAGCTGAGAGTTTTTCTTGAGAACAGCATCAGAAGATGCCAGGCTCTTTCCTGAGTGTAAGTACCATCACTGTGAGCTGAGCTCCTTGTAGGGACAAAGCCTGTGCTGAAACAATTGTAGGCTCAGGAAGAGTGTCAGCAGTATCACAGAGAAGACATTCCCACCACAGTTTACACAGTTTGCTCTGAGAGGCACTACAAATCCTAGGTTGCTGTTGGTAGACTTATGATATGCCCATGATCCCAGCATGCTGAGGACCTTGAAGGCAGACAGGAGCCAGACAAGAACACTGGGACTCCTAAAGAATCAAGCTGGAGTCAGGGTTCCTGCCTCATAGTGTGTGTGACCTAATACAAGAAGGTCTCTCATGAGCAGAGAAGGGTGCAGAGCCACTCTCCCTCAGGATAGCAGGATGGCCTGACATCTCCAAGTGCAGATTATTTTATCAAATCCATTGCCAAACTCATATGCTGGTTTGAAAGCCCTGTGCACTGCTTATGAGAAGCAGTAGAAAAGCAGGTCTGAGCACTCTGAGCCTGGCCTCCAAGAATCCCTCCCCTCATTCCCTCTTGAAGGATACAGCCATTCTAAAAACATTTTGACAGCCAATGTCCTTATGCTTTTGGCTAAAGTTAGTCTCTGTGGGCTTGTGTGTTAGGCATTAACCATCTCTGGCTGCTATGCCAAGCTGCAAAAGGAGGATGTCTCTGGAGAACCATCTGAGTCCTCCCCCATGGCAGTTCTTCTCTTCCAGCCAGCCTTGTGAGAACCCAGGGCATCCTCACCTTGTGGATGCATGATGGGGAGAGAAGGGATATGCACAGGATAAATGGTATCAGAGATTTACATAGACCAACAGAGCTCATGGGCCAGGATTAGGAAACAAACTGTTATGAGGGAAGACTACAGATTCTGTAAATCTGAATTCAGAAGAGCTATTTACATGTGTGGCTTTGCAAAGGGAATCACAATACCCACCACTAGCTGCTGAGCTGCTCATGGCTGTGTCCCTCCTTAACTCACATGCTTTGTGTTCAGACACTCTGAACTATCTGCTGCCTTATGGCTCCATTGCCTTTTGATGAAAAAACCCCTGCTGCTGAGAATAGTATGTAGATTACTAAATGGTATAATAATTGCTGCTGATTCCTGCACAAATTCAGGCCAGTTTAAGTGTAAATGTAGTAAGAATGTCAGGAGATGACAGGACTGTTCCTAGGTCTGCCAGTCACTCACTGCTTCAGGTTAATCACTTGATAACTCCATGCTGTAGCTTCCCCAGCAGTAAAATGCAGATATGCTAATGGTATAAAAATTTTTGGAAAAACAGATTTTACTATTATGTAATGATACTCAGATAATCAGGTTAGCCCTCTAAACAAAACTTAAACCAAGGAAAAGAATTTGATCAAATCAGACTTACAGTCAAAACTGCAAACGATGGGATTTACCACTATTGACTTTAGCAGGCTCGGCTGTAGGCAGCCTTTGCAAATATCAGTGAGCTGGATGAAGTGCATGTAGGTGGGACTGCCTGGGAGTTTTCTGTTAGAATGGTTTCATAGCAGTACATTTCAAAGAAATTTTTATTTTCTGCTGGATTTTTCCTATATTTTTTGTTTTCCTAATCACAGAGACCGAAAAAAAAGTCACTTCCACATACTCTGCATGTTGTGCTCCCTCCAGCAACAGGATCATGGAGCCACATTTCTCATGCTTCTAGATCCTCTAGCTCCAGAGCACATGTTGGCCACTGCTGTGAAACCATAAAAATCCAGAGCTCAGATCCAAAATCCCGATGCTCAGGATCCCTGTGAAGGCGTTTTTCTGGCTCAGGGCCTGCTGTAACTTTTAGCAGCATACAGGGTAATGACAGCACTCATTGGGGAACAGAATGTAATTTAGGCTTCCTCCAGACAAAATGTCCTCTTTTTGAGGATAGTTATTTACATTTCTTCAGTTTCAGTCTATCAGGCTTGGTTTGGGTAGCATGGTGGCCCCAGGGGTTCCAACATAAGTCCATAACTTTCTCTTTTTCTGCAGAAAGATGTTAGGATTTGTAACAGCAGGAGCTGCTCTTATTCCCCTGCTGGTTACCAAGTGCAGTTTCTGTGACCATTTTCAGTGTTTGGCCTCCACTGAGCACACCATCACAGCTTATGCAAAAGCAACATTTCAAGCACCTAGACGAGCTCTGTGGCCCCCAACACAAGAAGGATGTGAACCTCTTGGAAAAAGTCCAGAGGAGGGCCAGGAAGATGATCTGAGGGCTGGAAAACAGGCTGGGAGAGATGGGCTTGTTCAGCCTGGAGAAGAAAAGGCTCTGGGGTGATCTTATAGCAGCTTTCCAGTACCTGAAGGGAGCTACAAGAGACGTGGGAAGAGACATTTTACAAGGGCAGATAGTGATAGGACAAGGGAGAATGGCTTTAAGCAGAAGGAAGGTAGATTTAGGTTAGATATCAAGAAGGAATTCTTTACTGTGAGGGTGGTGAGGCACTGGCACAGATGGGCCAGAGAAGCTGTGGATGCCCCATTTTTGGAAGTGTTCAATGCCATACTGGATGGGGCCAGTCTGAGCAACCTGGTCTAATGGAAGGTTCTCTGCCCATAGCACGAGGTTTTAACTCTATGATCTTTAAGATCCCTTCCAATCCAAACCATACAATGATTCTAGAAAAAATGTTCACAGCTATACTACATAGGCAAAATGTGCTATATACATTAGCACGGGTCAGCCTGAAAGCCAAACTCTGACTTGGGAATATGTAAGTAGCAATGTTAAAAACTTTTGTAAACAAATGAAGAACAAAATTCCATGCAAGCTCTTGCACCTAATTTCAGGAAAGGGAAAAAAAGGGAATATAAACCTTTTATTAGTACCAGCAATGAGAAATGAGATTTATTTCAGGCATGTGATATATTATTGAAAGGTTGTGCAGAATATAGAGATAATAAATTGTATGTATGAGGGATTATATATTATTTAACAAAGTGGGTGAGAGGAAGGCAGCAGAAAAAAATAGTGTTCATTTAATGAAGAGACTCTGGAACAAAAGGAAATGATAGTTCCATCAGGCACTATTTGAAGGATATTGGAGAGAGAAAAGTGTAGCTCAAGAGATCATCTAATTTATCTCACTGATGATAAAATGAGCCCAAAGACTCTTTCTAATTGGCAGATAATTCTGATCTGAGGAATGTATCTTGCATATAATTTAAAATGGAAAGGAATTTGTACTGTTATTATTAATAATAGAATATTTTACTTAAAAATTCAGGAACTTACTGTTTCTCTAGTCAAGTTTTTCTCAGACTGGGGAAAGTTATCCATGAAGTGTGAAGCCATTTTAATGTTTCATATGGGACAGAAATTGCTGTCTTTTTCCCAAGACACCAAGGTAAGAGGCAAGAAGCATAATAAGTTTCATAGGGAATGTGTGAGTTTGTGATACAAAGACTTGAGGCAGCTCTTGTTTTTGTTATCTAACAGCTGGGCTGTCACAACTGAGCATTTCTGCCTCTCATACTTTGCTTTCTTATGAACTGTACAGAGCTGTATCAAGCCAAAACTTACCTCAGACCCTGAAGTGGCAAGAGTTACCTACATGCCTGATTAGATTAATTGTGGAACTTCCCTGGAGCAACACCGTGTAGCAAAATAAGGAAAAAATTAAAACAAACAAACCTTTATCTGCTCATGATGTGTGTGTGGTGTTGCCCTGTTCCCTACAAAGTCTGCTCTATATTTTTTTATCTAGAGGTTCAGTTTTCAGATGATGAGACTCATGTAATTTCTACTTACATCTTACTATGCTTTTCCAAAATTTGTCAAGGAGACTTTTATAAATTTTTTTTTTGAGTAAGAATTATCCTGTTCCTAATTTTATCCTGTTTGAATATACTTCTTTGTCCTCATTTAAACATTTTAATGTATCCTTTCTCTTTTTACCTTTTCAATCATTATAGTTTTTAATTTTTGCATGAGCAGAGTGGTCATTCTTAGCTCTTAATCACTCTCAGCATTACTTTTTCCTAACATTAGTTTCACCTTTCTAGATATAAATTCACCAGGACCTTTGTAGATCTACTGGCAGGAAGAATGGGATCAGCCTGACCCTCATGGAGTCTCCAGGCTGCTAAGATGTTTTTTGACAAAACCTCAATGAATGTCTTTCATATTTGTCTGTACATCACCACCTCATAGTAGAATTCTGTAGACACCTAGTCCATTTTCTGGGTTCCTGGTGAGTTTGGTTCAAGAGGAAGGTGCAAAAGTCAAGCATTTGACACACATCTGACTTGCCCCAAAGGCAGGAAGCCAGAGTCACAGGGCAGTAGCAATGTTGTTTGATTTATTTATTATTTTTTTTTTTATTTTTTATTTTTATGTGGAGCAGAGAAGTCTAACTAGTAGCCTAGGAATGGTTCAAGCTCATGGAGTTCTCCTGGCCAGCCCACCACCTGCTTCCCAAGGGAGTGCTGTCCAAACAGCTCATAGCCCTGTCTGTGCTGTAGAAGTCAGGGTAGACCAAGCACAGGTACAGCTGGAGGTGGATACAAGCTGTGATGGGGATGGCTGGAGGTGAGTGAGAGTTTTGAGGGGGATTCAGCCCTCTCTGCTGGACCATGCACAGGAGGACTGAAATACTCAGTAGATGGCAGGATAAGTTCCATCCTGCCTAAGCAAGGGAATCTGAATCATATCAAATACCTTAGAAAGCTTAGAAACTGAGAAGTGGGTCAGATCATGTGGTTGGATTTTATGACTAATGTGTATCCAGAGGGCAGAGCTAGGTATGAATGACATTTACAAAATGTTCTTTTCCTTTCTTTTTGACTTCTGAGAAATGTCTGTTGGAGAGGTGGATTTAGTCGTACACCAGGAGAGAATGTTGAAAGACTTCAATAAAATATCTCAGAGAAAGAAGGCTGTCTGAAAATTCAATGGAATACACTGCCCATTCTGAAAGATATAAGAACCGGTGAAATTCACTCTTGATGGGAAGCTATCCACAAAAAAATAAGATAACTTGGATGAAACACATGGGGGCTAGGACTCCCTTCATAATAACTCTTCAAAACTCCGTTGTCTGAAGTGTTCACAAGTAGAGGGGAAAGGTGCCAAAGAGCTCCCTGAAACACATTAGGTGAAAGGTATAAAAGGCAAGTCAAACTGAAGAAGAAAAGACCCATAGAGCTCAAGCCAAAGCAGTAGAAGCAGGTACTGGAGTAATGGTATGAGACTTTCTGACTAGATAATATTGCTGAAAACAGAGACCTCAGCTCTGGGACTGAGATACAGGGAACATCTCAAGATTCAAAACCACATTTAATTTGTAGAGAGAAAGAATGGGCTTACAAAATGATCCATAGGAAAAAAAAATGGAGTGGCTCTGTCTCCAGTGGCAAATTCATCCCTGTGTTACAAGAGAACAGACAACCAGTAGCTAAAGGCATGGGTAACAAAAGGGACAAATCTATTAATAATGCTAAGGTGTTTTGCCATCAGAGAAACCCTCAATGGCTCTGTGGCACAAGTGGTATGATCTAATGTTTGTAACATCCCTGTGATGAAAGGGGTGCTCTCATTTGTCACATACAGCAGATGAAGCAACCTACCTATGACCACAGCTTGTTAGCTATGATTAGATCTCATGACCTTCTGCCTCCACGTCCTCTGCTCTAGGCCATAGTTCAGTACTAAATGAATAGTGAATGAAATACTGAATTTACATCATAAATAAAACCAGAGTTGTTCCAGCTGGCTCACGAGGGCACATAGAATCTAAAGAAAGTCTGGCAACAAACAAATCAAAAGGATGAGAAACTAAATCTCTTAAGCACTTAGGGACTGAACAAGAACAGATACTTATAGTTAGTAAGCAAGTGTAACTTGGTCACATTTTTTTCCTGGATGGACCTAAAACACAAAAGCACCAAAATATTTGTTCTGCAGAGCTGAACTGGACCATAAGTAAAGCAGAAAACCTGGATTTATGACAAAAAAGTAGAAGTCTGAGAGGTGCACAGATGTTTCATCTAGTTTTCTCATTTGACAAGCTGAGTGTGATTTAACATTGAAAGAGAGAAAAATAGGTGTAGGTAAATGGATTGCTGGTCAGAGAAAGATATGGAGGGAGTGACTGGGAATACACAGATCATGAGTGGGAAGATGAGTGTTCTGAGAATTTAAAACATCTAGAAATTCTATGTTCCTATTATTTATCTTTAATTTATCTACATGCTTATGTATACACACACATATATATATATATACATATGTGTGTGTTTGTGTGTGTTTGTGTGTCTATATTTCACATAAGAAACATCAAGGGCTAGGAATTATTTTTTAAAATTTTTAGCATTATTTTTTTGCTAATGATGACATTGATGAAGAATACTTGGAGCCAAAAGGAAATGTTGACCTCCCCTAACTGGATGGGATTTGATTAGGAGCATTATAGTCCAGGCCTAATGGACTAATTAATTATTTGACAGTTTTTCTTGCCAAGACCTTTGCTCACTAGTGCACAAATGATTCTTCCAACTCGTTGTTTGATGTCTTCTTTATGTGAATCATTGGATGGCCCACAGTCCATATAAATGGATGCATTTATGTATGCTCTGTGTAAGAATTACAGGACAGAGGCCTTAGAAAAGTTTTCCTCTGAAAGTTTTTTAAGTATCAAAATTTGTCTGCAGGTTATCAAGCAACTGTCTATGAGGCAAAACAGAAAAGTCAAATTCTAAAAGCATAAAGTAGGTATGATCTCTTTAGCATTGATCTATTTATTGTCAGCAGAGTACCACAGGGGACAGGTGAAAAACCCATATGTATATCTATGTCTTGTACTGAATCTTCTTCCATGCAGTTTTTCACAAGGGCCTAGGCAAAGCCAGAGACAAAGAGATGTGTAACAGTGTAGATACTAAACTGTGTGTTTCCTACATTGCCTACAGAAATATGTATGTAATTTCTGCATACAAGAAACTGGCCTTAAAAAGTGACTTGGAGAAATTTAACAAGACAAGGACATTCTCTGCATCTCATAACAAAGAAAGTACAGCATCAAATAAAATTATCAGGTGGCAGACTAGAAACAAAACTAAACAAGGCAGTGCATTTTTTCCACTTAGTCTGTAGAACTCATTGCCACAGGATGTTGTGGACACTGAGGATGTGGTTGAGTTTAGAAAATACAAAGACAAATAAATGTTTTTAAAATATCAGCAGGGTATGTTATACGAAAAATACCATTGTAGTTCAGGTAGTCCTTGAGCTTCAGACTTTTGAATGCTGACAGACTATGCCAGGAAAGTACTCTATATGCTTGTTCTGTTTTTCTAGTCCTTCCTTCAAATCTACTGTTTACCACAGTTGGACAGGTTTCTGTGCTGGGTGGACCTTAGCATGGTTGGCTTGATGCTGTCAGAGAAATCTTGCTTTTGATGCTTAATTTAATATTTACTGTTTAGAGTAGTTATATAGAACATCATCTGTATTTTCCCAATAGAACAAATCCTGTGGAAAGGGTAAATATCCCATTTTAGTAAATATCAAGGTTCCTTTTTAGTGTAATTATGTTAATATTTGATTTACACAAATAATGATGCTTTATAATTTCTGAGATGTTATCTAAAAATCTACACAAAATGTACAGGGGTGTTTGAAAGAAATTCAGTATAAGGCTTTTAAGGGTCTAGATTTTTTTCTTGGCCAAGCATGTTAGTTCATTCAAAACCCTTGTTAAGATGGCAAGTATTTCAAGTACTCATATTCTGAGCAAATGAGCCTTAATGATTCAAACACTTATGCACATGACCATGTGACACTTCAGAGAAATCCTATAGAACCTAATAGATCTAGATAGGTTTTGAAAACTGGGATGTAAGTGTGTGTAGAGCTGACATCTAAACAACTTTCTAAAGATCAGCATACACTGGTCTTTTAATTTTGACTCCTGTATCCATTGTAATTGGTTTTTCTATGTTCTTAGTAAAGAATCATCCTAACACAGTCCTGTTTTTGTAATAAAGTGGATTTTTTTGAAATATCTGAACTGTCAGTGGTGATGTGTAGGACTCCAGGTGCTCCCGCTCATGGTATTGTGGAAGGAGATGACTTTAAATACGGGGCCCGGGTTTACTTCAAGTGCAACGCAGGTTACAGCTTAAAAGGCAGCCGTGTTGCCTACTGTCAGCTTGATGGGATTTGGTCAACACATCATCCTGAATGTGGTAAGGTCATTTTAATTTTAATTCTTATCAAATATTTTGGCCAATGTATTTCCATTAAACTATCTATCTATTTAGACTATCTAAATCTCACTTGAAATTTGGTAGGTCTGTGACATAACATGTCCTTTTGTCTTCCTGTCTTTAAGAAGCAGTAGGAATTCTTATTTTACTCTGCGAGAGTCCCAGCCTCCAAGACTTTTTTATATAAAGGTCTGACTGAAACATCACTGAAAACTAATAACCTCAAAGTCTTTAGGCATGTTTCCTTCTTACACATACAGAGAAAATGTCTAGGACCAAAGCCAAGTGAGGGACATAGTACAACAATGAATAGTTATTTCCCTTACTCTGTGTGTCTGACAAATTCTCTGCAGAAGCCTGGTGCACTCTGTGGAGACAAATAGGACCTTACTGTGTGAACACTAGACTCTTATTTCAATTCCCATTCTAGACAAAAACCGATAAAAACGAAACTTTCATTCATTCTGACTGTGCAGGATGGCATGCCTACCATTCACATTGGTTCATCTGTAAAATTCCTCCTTGTCATCCAAATAGACTTTAAATTTCCTGCAGCTGTTTTGCATTGCACAATTTAATTTCCATATTCCAGAATAATTAGTTTCAATTGATAAAGTGTGTTATGTCAAACAATGTAAATTTTGGGGGAAGTGTTGTGAAACAATTGTATATAAGTTCATTTGAAAGAGCAAGCAATTGGTATTCTTCTATTTAGAGAGAAGTCTCTAATTGCAGTAAATGTAATGTCAGGATCATGCTAAATCCCTACTGCATGATGGCACTGGCTAAAGATCTATAGGAAAAGCTGCCTCTAGACTTGGCAGTCGCCGAAGTGCTAGGTCTCTCCTTCCCAGATGTTTTCTCTTTCTTTTTAATAAATCAAAAAGGTCATAACCCCAAGCCTATGGAAGAAGATAATTACTGTGAAAATACTGAAATAAGAGAAGGCCTTAAGTGACTTACGTGGTCAAGCTTTTGGTACATTTGGAATCACACACTCTGCTGACCAGATGATGCCTTCAGGCCAGCCATCAGTGCAGAAGGCAACTTGGAAATAAAGCATTATTCTGTGGGGGATTCTCTGTAGTCTTTAGCTGCTATCAAGTTATCAATCACTTATGGTTCACAAGTGAGAGAGCCAGTGAGGTACACAGAAGGAAAATGGAGCCAAATGAAAAGGAGACAGGGCTTTCTTTGCTTTTCCCTTTCTCCTGGTGGAGAGGAAGTTCAGAAATCCTTGTTTACTGAATATAATTTGTGGAAAAGTAAAGTACGTATATAGGCTTCAGCATAAGCTAAAATCCAATGCTTGTAAAGAAAACACTGGAATATAGACTTAGCTTGAATGCTATATTCACTGTTAAAAGCACATGCTCTTCATTGACATGGCATTGTTATGGTTGGCTGTGTTCACTCGCTTTGCTGAGCTGAGCTTTGTCTGGTGGCACAAGGTATGACTTTGTGACAGGACCAGGCCCTACCTTTGTACTGTAACTGTGCTGATTTCACAGCAATTTAAATAAATATCTGAGTGCTTTGTTATATGTTGGTGCTTTTGTGAACTGAGGCTCAGCAGGCGGCTGAGTCTGAAGCAATGATATGAAGAGGTAATTTTGGGTCAGTTGTTATGTCCCAGTCCTCTGGGCTCTCTGTGAGCAGCACCAACACCAGCTGTCTGAACTAGATGTTCACTGGTCATCATGCACTGAGACACCAGGCCGAGAAATCAAACAGAATTGCATGTTACTGTTGTCCTGACAAGAAAACTGAGGTGAAATCCAAAGGGGAAAAAAGTACCTTGTCAGCTACTAAATAGAAAGAGCAGAGCGGTTAAAAATAAGGGAAAAAAAATCTTCTAGCATCACATAGTGAGTGCTGTCCTCTAAATTTAGGCCAAAAGTCTAAGTTTATTGAGAAAAAAAACCCAAAAACACAACAAGAATTTTTTAAAAAAGTGGAAAATACTGGGAAGGAGGAACTAAAAGAGGTTTTAGAGGCAGAATATAGCATGAGTAAGCTTTTCATATTAAATTCTTATTGTCAGTAAATATATACGTGTTCTATTTCAATTCCTGTATTTCCCTGCATTATTGAGAGATCTTTCTCAGTGCTAAGAAAATGAAATGCAACCAAACAGAAAAGAAAAATTAAGTAGTCTAGTTTTATTATCCAAGTGCAGTGAAGTATTGAAAATACAGAAAAGGGAAAAGAATGCCAAGGGCCTGTTTCCTGAAAATAGTTTAAGTGCAGCCTTTTACGCTATTGAAGAAGCCTTGTTAATATTAATGGGACATTAACATCATGGGAAGTCAAGGTTCTTTTTCAGGATTGTCAGCTACTTCTTAAGGTTTCAATAATTTGTGAATTTTTACCAGTTTGAGAATCTTATACTTTCAGTGAGACTAAAGTGTGTTTTATAAACAGACATCTCTATATTATAATTGTTTCTTTAATATTTGACATTTTCAAAGGCAGGGATCCCTGATGGGTCTTGAAAAGGCGTCTTTAATAAAGTGTAGATTGTTTAGTAACATCAGAATGAAATGTCAAGCATTTTGATGGGTGAAAATAATGTAGTGAACCTGATAAAATGGTTACTATCTTTTTCCCCTATCATTAGTTCTAGAAGAAAAAAACTGCTCAGATCCTGGTGGCCCACTCAATGGCTACAGAAGAGTAGTAGAAGACACTGGGCTCTTGAATGGACGCTATGCAAAAATTGGCACAGTCATTGCTTTCTTTTGTAACAACTCATATGTTCTTAGTGGCAATGAACAAAGGACCTGCCAAGACGATGGAGAATGGTCAGGGAAGCAACCAATCTGCATAAAAGGTAGTTTACAAACTTTTTTTACCACAGCTCACACAGGCTGCTATGGTTTTACTGGATTGTGTTTAATATCATTTGCACTTGACAATCGTATTTGCTAAGAGTAAGATGTCTGGATGATACCTGATATGAGTTTTGTAGTTTGCCAGCTCTTCTGGCTGCTATACTCAGAGAAGATGGCAATGATTCCAGAAGATTCCATCTTTAAAGAGGAAAAGGAATGTTCCCTAAGAGCCTTATTATCCTCATTCTAGGACTGAACCTGCATAAGATCAAAATCAAAGAAGATCAGGAGAGAATTGAAATAGAATGAAATAATTGTCTCATGAGACCGTTAACAATCAGTTGCTGTCATAGGAAATGAATGTCCTTTCACAATCCTTTTAAAACAATGAGACCAGTCATGAATGCAAAAGGCAGAGCCTGTACATTGCAGCCTTGAAAATATGATTAAATTATATGTATTCATCAAAACACTGAATCACACCTTTAAATCCTATGCTCTTGACCTGGAGCTGTTCTACTAAGTCTGTATGAAACTGTGAGTGAATGAATGAATGAATGAATGAATGAATGAATGAGTGAATTTGGGCCAGGGAACTGCTAAATTAATTTTATGAAAGCAATTTCTTGACATATGGATTTTTTAAAAACTGAAATGATGATCATATAAAGAAATTTGTGTGTCCCCAGGGGAATTTGCTTTATTCTGTTGTTTTAGATTAAAATAATCTCTCCCTGAAGCATATAATCATCTGTGGAAAGCATCTTTATTGATGCTTACTGTGATACTGACATAATGGTTAACATATATATCAATCACAAAGAACTAGATACTGTTAAATTACACAGAGAACAAGTGCTCGGGCGTACAGATAAAATCCATCCTGCAAGATTCCTTTTCTTCCACTCAGGACAGCAGGAAGGACACCCTGGCAGAGTTATTCGAACTTGAATATTTTATCTTAATCTTAAAGTAAATAAACTAAATATGCAAAACTAGAAATCTTAGATCTTGTTTCTGCTATTTTATGCATATTCAGGCAACTATGAAGTGTCCCTTTGAATCACAGCCTCCAATTCCTTCCATGAGTGCACAAACAGATTCTTAGAAGTGCATAACATCCTGCAGCCTTTCTCTGTATGCTGCATCACTGGATCAGCTGTATGGGGCTACGCAGAGGGAAATTAAGTATTTCTGTATATAATTCCATTACTGGAGAAGTTTGCACTGATACAAGACCATCATCTGTAGTGGTGCAAGTGTGGCCTTCAGCCACACTGAATGATGGAATAATCTTCCTCTGTGCCTGAAAGTGCCAGTGCAGAGCAGTTCAGTAGCTTCCACTGTTGTAAACGGGATAGATCTTGTGAACTGTGAAGAAGTATTTTTCCAAGGCTTTAGGTTTTAGGATCTATCTTTATTTTAATGCATGTAACTTAACTTCCTCTTTTCTTAATCCAGACCACTATAGTTAGAGAGAGGAAAGTTTGGAAATGTGTATGATCCATAGCACTTGAGCTGTAAATCTGAAAAAGTACTATGCAACATTATATTTTTTCTAGCCTGCAGAGAGCCAAAGATCTCTGACCTGGTGAGACAGAAAGTTCTTCCAATGCAGGTTCAGTCAAGGTGAGAATATCTCAACTACAGTTTAAAGAAAAAATGTGATTGCTTTTCCCCTCCTCTCCTTTTCACACCACGTGTTTAGCCTGCCTGAGCAGCAATTCCTACAAATCCACTGATAATTGAGCAATGAGAGCTGCTGGGAGGGGAGGTCTGATTTAGCACAGGTTTCCAGTTGCTGGAAACAGCCAGGAATAAATGCACAGATAAGAGATGGACAAACTTCAGGATGATGCTGGAATTCTGCATGCAAGCTTGTGACAGACTATGAGAACAGTCTAAGATTAGTTCCTTGGGGCTAATGATGTGTGTTAAAATATGAACATGTGTCATCTTAGTGCACAGGGAGAGTACAAGAGAAGAGGGAATGGCAGTGCAATCTGCTCCCAGTAAGTTTCACCATCCAAAGCAATTTAGCATAATTTATATAGGATGGGCATGAAGGAGAGGAGGAAGTAGAGTAGGAGGGGAGAAGGGAAGAATGAAAGATTAGATAGACCTTTCCTGGGCTTACCCTTCTGATGATTTCTTGAAATAAACCCAATCTGAATAAGTTATGTTGCAATGTTCAGGTTTATTTTCACCCAAGTAGTAATTTCTCATTTCAGGGTTATTTTTGAAATACATGACTCATTTAATTTTAGATTCAGTGCAAGAACTGTCCTCATCTTTGATCTTAAGAACAGGCATATCAGGTCAGAATAATGGTCCAGCTCAAGCCATATCTTGTCTCTGGCAACAGCCAGTAGCAGGTGCCTAGAGAAGATTTGAGGAATGAGGCGAGCATATACTTCCCAATCAGCCACTCTCCAGGTCTGTGATGTATGATTGTAGACATGGCCCTGAGAAGCTGACATGAGGCTTTAATAGCCATTAGGGGATTTTTATTGCTTAAATTTCTCTATTAACTTTTGAATAGGGGTCTTACATGTTTCAGATATGAACACCAGCTGTATTGAGAGAACATACATGCCATCCCATCCATAAGATGCCATGAGATGATGGCATCTCATGTTTGTGGACTGTTTTTAATCCCTTGAAGTCTCCATTTAATAGGTCAATAGTGAGGTAAAGTCTAGATTATGCAATATATAAAGTCACCTGTGAGCCTTGAATGGTACCCTGGCAGACTAAGTATGACCACAGCAGCTCTCATCCTTCTTCCAAAATACAAGAGATTTGCCATTGCTCTTGTTCTTTGTAACTTTACTTTCCCGTTACGTATCACCTCACATATTGGATATGGTAGAGGTGTCTGTGTCTCTCTGTGATAAAAATGATCATGAGAAAAAAAAAAAAAAAGAAGTCTTTTCTGGATGTAGGCAGTACCAGAAATTGCAAGGGAAACTAATTTCCTGCTGAATTTTTCAGGCACAAAAAAGGTGGTATTTTTTTTGTAGATATGATCTTTTAAGCATTAAAGCCCAGGACACATTCTAAATGATAAAAATTTAAGTGTAACTGTTGTCAACCTTATGCTCCATATCTATGCTGGTGCATATATTTATTTCTCAATTATGTGCCCTGTTTCAGCTAATCAGTGCAATTTCTAAGTGGAAGCTTAACAATTACAAAATTATGAAATCTCTGTGGTGAGGCAATTATCTCTGTTAATTGCTAAATCAAGCTACTTTCGCAACATCATTTAATCTGAATCAATTCCTAATCTGTCTATTTAAATATTCACTAGAGAAAAGATGTGCCTAGCTCCCCTCTACTGAGAATTAATTATCACAATACCAAATTAAGGTGTAATTTCTTTATTTAAAAAATGGTATCTCTGTCCTTTTGTGAATGGAAAGAATTTCCATATTCAGAGGCAAATCTCAATTCAGAAACTGTAAATGGAAAAAAGAGACACAAATAGGATATGTATAAACATAAGTGTAATTATATATGTGTGCAGATATATGTAAATAAAATAGGTGGGAAGTAAATAGGAGCATTGCTAAACTATGCTGGAATTATATTTTTTCCTTATGCTTTCATGAGCAAACTTCATATGATTTTAAATGACACTTTAAACAAACTGGTAATGATTACTTTTATAACATGATAATTATTGTGTTCTTTGTGCCTTGAAACAGAGAAACGCCTTTGCATCAACTTTACTCTTCTGCATTCAGCAAGCAAAAGCTTCAAATCTATCCAACCAAGAAGCCAGCACTGCCATTTGGAGAACTGCCCCAGGGGTACCAGCACTTGCACACGCAGCTCCAGTACGAGTGCGTTTCTCCCTTCTATCGCCGCCTGGGCAGCAGCAGGAGGACCTGCCTGAAGACAGGAAAATGGAGTGGGAGAGCCCCTGTGTGTATCCCAAGTGAGTCTCCAAGGGAAAAATGTGCATATCTCTTGGGTGAATGAGTGAACAGCATGTGTATTCATCTTAGATATTTAGGGAGTCACAGCAGTGTAGGCTGCTTATACTTCCAGCTGGCAGAAAGGAGAGATGAAACTTGAAGGATATATGTGTCCTTTTATGTATTAGGAGAACTTGTGCAGTTGATGGTAAAGTGATCAGGCCTTCAGCAATGTAATTTGCCATTAATTTTTCTACTCTTTTAGTGAGCAAAAGGTATAGTGAGTCTTTCTCCTGATCTGAAATAGCTTTTCTACTACCACTTCATGTATTTCTGTATTATTTACTACAAATGGGATTTTTCTTTCATTTGTATACTTTGGCACACAGCTGACAAAACCATCAAAGTTTAAGCAATAGAAGGGAGAGTCTGCAATTTTAAAGAGGCTTTTCCTTCAATAAACCCTATTAAGAAAGTGTTTCTATTGCAAACTGTAAGTCTAGATAAAATTGAATCTGAAGCTAGTGCACAAAGTAAGTTAGGATAAGAATGTCGCAAGATTTGGTAAACATCTTTAATACTGACATCAAGCAAACTGTGAAAAGTAAATCTTAACCACAAACAAATTTTTATTGCTCTTGTTTGTGGTTTTACTTTGTGATAATAATAATGTACTTTGAAAAGTACTGCATTCACTATGGACATGTACACACTAGATACCAGGAAGAAAAAGCCTCCTAAGACACACTGAAAATTGCGACCATGCAGTGTAACTTTTTAAACCCTTTATTTCAAATGTAACTTCAGCTGAAGTAAACCTTTCATGATATAGGAGATTTTACCTTGGGTCAAAGCATGGATAACATATTCCTAGAATAAGACAGAGCTTTTTCTTTTCCCCAGGATGACTGTTGATTTAGATGGATTTGCTTCAGCATTCTTGTCGCAAAGCAAGTCTGTTTTTATAGGCATGAATTGACCTGTGCAAAGATTCATGCCAGGAGAGGCCTCAAAAATACACTGTGACTGCCTAGGGTGAATTTTAGTGCAATGATGGCTTTATAGCATTTTATGATAAACAAAAATCAGGGGTGTTCTTTCTGTTTCTTTCTGCAGTCATCTCATTATAGTGCAACTCAATAAGGTTGTTGTGAAAATTCACCTACTCAAGTGCTAAATCCACATTCCTACTTGACCCAGGAATTCAGATAATAATGGAAAACCTGAATATTTTTTTAAAAAAAACTATATCAAATACTCCTATAATTTTGCAGGTTAGAGACAGAGGCTAATTAGACATCTGTCATTTATATTCATCACTGTAGTTTAGTTTATTTTGTCACATTCTAAGAAGAAATCAAGATCAATGCTCAGATTCTTTTGGGGAGAAAGTGCTACCTACTTTTTGCTTCATGTTTCCTCAGTCTGTGGAAAAGCAGAAAACATCACACTTAAGAAGGCAGCGACGTCTATGAGGTGGCCGTGGCAAGCAGCCATCTATCGCACAGCCAACGGGGTGAAGGAGAGCAGCCTTCGGAAAGGGGCCTGGATCCTGATCTGCAGCGGGGCCCTGGTGAATGAGCGCACCGTGGTGGTGGCAGCTCACTGTGTCACTGACCTGGGCAAGACCATCGTGCTCAAGACAGCAGAGCTCAAGGTGGTTCTGGGGAAATTCTACAGAGACGATGACAGGGATGAAAAGACCATCCAGAACCTGAGGGTGAGTAAGCCCGACAGGAGTGAAAAATGATGAGCACAGGTAGATGCTGATCACATCTGTCTTGTATGGGGAGAAAAAGGTCACCCTTGGGGCAGTGCACTCTCTTACATGTCGCTCTTTGAAATGCACGTGTAGAGATTCAAGTGCCATGGCCTAAGAAGGGCACATGCTGTAGTTCACTGAATTCCTCGAAGCCATCCAACTCATACATTCACCCCGATTAAGTAAATAGCTCAGGTTCTGTGGGCCGTAATGTCTTGAGTGATATTGCCAGTAAAAAAGTAGAAGAGATGCCAGCTACTGTCAAAATTGATTAGCATAATTTATGAGGGAAACACTTGTACTCTAAATCCTGGTTTGATGCCATGAGCACATTTTACTTCTCAGTCACAAGGCCGTACAGCTCTAAACTGAAAAGAAGTTTATGTCTGACTCCAGTTCCAAAAATAGCACCTTGGGCTTACCAGAGTGATTTGCTTTTTTCAAGCAGAACTAGAAAGGCTGAAGTAAAAATGAGAAATACAGAAATTTTGGGTATGTGTCTTTCTTTTTTAGGGAAGTGTGGAGTGTGTGTCTGAATTAATTAATGGATTTTATCCAAAATACCATAATTAACTTGATTCTTTTCCTCCTGACCCCTTTTCTGTTTCTTTCTCTAATCCCATCTTTTTCATTCTTTTCCTGTAAGAAAATACATTACTTTTTTTACAGTATTTCCTAATAGGAATCCTATCTGTTCTTGTAGCATTTCATTAAGGAAATGAGCAGTAAAATTTTGGCCCCAGTATTATGTAATGTATATGCTAGTAGTCTTTTTTGGTGGGAAGTCAGGTGCACTTCAATGAGAAAGTAACATTTCAGTTCAAAGCCCCACTCCATCCAAATTCCACAGGCTGAAGGTGTCATGGCAGGTAAAACCTTTTTAGTACACAGTAGAAAGCTTGAGTTGCATACTAACTCCCCATTTTGCTAAAAAATGTTCTTGACTGCTTTTGTGTAAGAAATGTTTCATGCAATAAAAACTTTCTTAAAATCCAAGCAGAAAAAAAGAGAAAGGTCAGAAGATGCTCGATCTGTATACGTTTCTCATTTGAGTGAAAGAACACATAGGTGGGGGTAGAGGAGAAGTATGCAAGATAAACTAAAATGTATTTCAGTAGTATGGAAAGAGTGCTGCTGACCTGCCATTGCTGTTAACCCTTCAATTCTTCCTACTCTGTTTCCTCTCCAGATTTCTGCCATCATAGTGCATCCCAATTATGACCCTATTTTACTTGATTCTGATATAGCTGTCATAAAACTCTTGGACAAAGCCAGGATCAGCAGTCGTGTTCAACCCATTTGCTTGTCATCTTCTCATGACTTGACTTCATCCACAGAGGATTTGAAGATAATGGTTACTGGCTGGAAGGTATTGGCTGACATTAAAGATCCTGGATACAAGAATGACACCATCCGCATGGGAGTTGTTCAGATGGTGGATTCGCTGTTGTGTGAGCAACAGTATGAGGATAATGGGATACAAGTCAGCATCACTGACAGTATGTTCTGTGCCAAACAAGACCACACAGCCTTTTCTAATATCTGCCCTGCTGAGACTGGTGGGATTGCAGCCATAACTTTGCCAGGAAAAGCATCTCCTGAGCTAAGGTGGCACCTGATGGGATTAGTGAGCTGGGGTTATGATAAAACTTGCAGCCTAGAACTCTACAGTGGCTACACCAAAGCTCTTTCTTTCAAAGACTGGATTGAGAAGAACATGAAATAAAAATCTGAGTCTGGAAATGGCATTTTATAATATAATATCTCTCTCAATCTCTGCTACTTTAGGCTTCTCATCCCAGTGATGAGACACATGTGGGATAAGGTTAAGGCAGACAGCCTGGTAATTTGTCCTAGGATCAGATATTTCATCAGGCTACTTTTACTTAACCTATGGCAGAGGGTCTTAGTGCATGAGAAGTTTTGTCATATTTTGTCTGTCTCCCCTGGTGGGAAGACGATGCTCTGCTCCTGAATCTGACATGCAGAAGCAGGACAGTAAATTCTGTCTGAAATTAATCTGTAGTGTGGAGTTCCCTGGAGAAATTGATGATGAGCCTCTCCCAAAAATCTGTGTGACTGAGTGGATTATGAGTCTGGAAAGAGTAGCCTGAATTCACTACGGCAGATGAGCTTGTTGTGGTATGTGCTGTCTGTATTGCCACAGTACAATGTAATCTTCTTCCCTCCCAAGTACTTTACACATTTAAATAAACTATGGTTTGTTTTTTTAACCTACATACTCATGTCTGACATTATTTAGATCCATTGTTGCTATATCTGTGTCACACTCTCGGAACTCTCTACTGCCCTTGTCTCTTTGCATGTCACTCTCACTTGGGACTCTTCAGGAACACTAAAAGGCAGAATCAGTACAAAATTCAAGGACTATTTATATATATAAGTATTATGATTTTTTCTTCTTAATACACCCAGTGCTGCTATTGTACATGAACCACTACAATGAAATGTAAGAGGAGTTCCATTTCACCTTGTATTCTAAATAGATGAAAACACGAAACGTATTTTAAATATGTTTTTTCCCAAGTAGGTTATTTAAAAGAACTATGAAAACCTCAGGAAAACTTTCAGTTCCCATTAGTTCCCATGCATTTGTGGTAAAACTACTCCTCTGTAGCTCTTCAGGGTGAAGAATAAATAATAACATGCAGCAGGCACTTTTCTTGAACTGAGGCTGTACTGTTTGACATCAGAGGCCAAGATTCTGTCACTGGGCATGTTGTCCAGGGAGACACCTGGGTGTCCTCATGGTCCTTAGTCACTGTTCTTTCACTAAATCATTCTCTATTCTCTATTCAGTCATGGCTAAAGATCAGCGATTAATCCTATAAAAGTTGGGGAGAAGAGACAGTAATGACTGTCTTCCATCAATGATTTCTTAGTAAATTGTATATGACCCCCTGGAGTTTTCAGGACCTTCAAATTATTACAGTGCCCAAACCAGCTTACAGCAGTAGTGGGATGTGAGGGCAGGGAATCTGATGAAAAGATTTAGTGCTCTTACCAAGAAGGACTCAGATCCTGAAGCTGTGTTCTGCCTATTGAAAGGCCATGGCAACTTGAAGTTAGCAAGTCTGTTTTCAGCTCTGATTCTCTGATGCTGTAAAATCTCATTAAGAGTTTCTTAGCATTCAGTAGTTTCTACCCACTTTTGAATTTGAAAACTGCTGCTAAAAGGACAATTAGTATTGGACATCATTCCATGTAATTTCTTTTTTATTTTCTTGGCAGAAATACTTACTGTGTTATGCTTTTGCACTTTTCTTGTTTTCATTGGCAATAGGACCACATGATGTTGGTTAAATCAAAAAGTTTAAGGGCTACAATCGAAGTATATTGCTTCTCTTTATCTTGTTTGTCTGTCTTCTCCTGCAAGGAGATTATGCTTGGCCGACAAAATGCATGGCAACAGCAGCAAAAAAATCCTGAATTAAATGTGAAAAACATGATGTGTTTCATTCCTCTGCCGGGAGGAACACATGCCAATGAATGTGTGGTACTCCCCTGCTGACAGAATGGGTTAGAGAAAATTAGGTGTCAGTTTTGGAGAAGCACAAACTTGCAGAAAGTCAACATGTGTTTCTTCCTAACACTATTGACAAAGAATTAAATGAGAAAGCTCTTTCATGATTACATTAAACAAGAGTTTCTACACTCTAAATAATTATTGTATTATTTAATGGTAAACAGAAATTATGAAGACCTGTAAGCTGGTGGTCTTCTGAGTTATGACACCATGACTGCATTGCTTTCCATAGCATTATTGCTCTCCACTGCTACCACTGAGAGACCTGAGGTCCTAAGTGCTTTTTCCTCCCTTTAGGATTTGTCCAGTCCAAACAGATATGGAAAAGTCTGGTTTAATCCCAGACTTAGATCTCACTCTTCCTCTTTTACTAAAGATCATCTGTATTTTAGTATTTACTGGTCCTCCAACTGCTCCTCAGTGTTTAATCCCATCCCCATTTGGCTTCAAATCAGCTGAAAGTTTCTGGGCTTGGACAGCAACAATATAGCTGTTCACTAGCTGTATATCACACAAAAGTACATTCTTGAAGAGAAACTTGTAGGAATTCATGGAATTAAAATCTCAGGAGGTTGCTATAGCTGTGCATGCACAGCACTATTCATTCCTTCTTTTTACAGCCGCGATGCTCTTCAAAGAAAGCAGAAGCAAGAAAATAGCCAGACACCTCAACCCCAGGATTCAGATTTTAGCAGCCTTTTACAGGAGGAGGATGAGGTTGCAGCATTTGCTTCTATTTCTGGACCTCAATCATGTTTGAATGCTAGATTCAAATCTGCTATCTCTAAGTGGCCACATAATGTTTTATTTCTCTGGTTGTATGACATAGGTATTCACATGTGCAAGTGAGCAGTCATATCAACATATCCAAGCACCTGTACTACACAAGTATTTCCAGGAATTACAAACCAGCTTGTCCATCTTTTCTGTGGGGCTTACCCACAGCAATTTCCCGTTTACAGAGTGGGCAGAACTATGCAGGGGTTAGCATCTAATGCCAATAATGAGGAAAAATAGAGATAAATGTTTGGGAAAAAAAGCAACGTGTGACCTGGAATTGCTAATCTCTTTGATAGCTTGGCTCTATTTTTAAGATGTAGAACTATTTCAAACGTCTCTTTCCAAACAGGTGAGGATCTGTGCCATCTGTTGGAGAAAGGGTGTGAAATAGCACAACATGGATAGCAGCTCATTTTCCCTCCAAGGAAAAAGAGCTGTGCATTCTGGAAAGGCCATAAGGATATTGCTGTGGAAAGAAGAGAGCAAAACACTCTCTGCATTCTTTTTCACTCCAACGAGTGTATGCTTTTCCTTTGTATGTTTTTGGGGCTGCATTAAATTACTTCCAAAAGCCACGGTGCTTAGCTGAGAAACAGCACTGAAAGGAAATGGACATAGTAAAGTACAATCCCTTTTCAGACACCCTCAGTTACTCTCATAGAATTGCCCTTGTAAATTGTTTCCATTGAAAGCCTACGTCCATGGTAAGATTACAAAAAAAAAAAAAAAATTAAAAAAAATGTGTATTTGATTAGGACTGGGGATTGCGTGATAGGCTGCATCCTGCTATTTTTTAAGGGCAAGTAAATGGAATTGGCTTGGTTGCAGGAAAAGCATCCTGGGGGAGTGGGAGTGGTGCGGAGGGTCAGGCAGGCTTTGCTCAGCTGTGCAATCCATGCAGCCTCCCAGCTCCTTATCGTGTCAGGGGCTTCCGCATGGCTGATGGCTTTCTGTGCCACCTCCTCGGTGCGGAGGGAACGAGCTGTGGCAGAAATGTTTGTTCCCTGTGAAACGGGACATCAGGTTGGTCAGACTCCGATGGAAAGACAGCACTGAGGCTGGCGGGCAGAGTCCCAGCTGAGGGAAACGGGACCGAAGGTGTGTGGCAGTGTCTGGGCGTGACACGAGCGTTCTGTGCGCCGGCACGTGAGTGCGGGTACAGAACAGGACAGAAAATTCCGCCCCTACGCTGCAAAAATGCCTCGGGCGAACCCCGGGCCCGGGTCCGCCGACCCACGGCCACGCGCGGCTCCCCGGCCGTGGCGGGGC
>NC_031774.1:18465049-18556522 GCF_001522545.3 Parus major | reverse complement strand
TGCCAAGGAGCTGTTGGGGGGGATTTATAGGAGTAACAACGGCTCGTGATGTCAGCCCGTGCCTAAAATAGAGAGGGATTGACTGCAAATCCACGGCTCGAGGGCTAAACCTTCCAATCCAGCCTCAGCCAGCGCCGCGCCGATGTGAAGTCGCCCCCCAGCTCTCGCACACAGCCGCGCACACACGCACACGCTCCCCGCGGCGAGGGGAGGGCGCCGGGGATCGCAGCCCAGGTGCCAGCGCCTCCTCGCCCCGCCGGCCACTGCTGGGCGGCCGCGGCGCAGCAGCGCCGGTCCCCGGGGCACCGAGAGCCTGCTCTGGGACGGCGGGGTGGGGGAGAGCCGAGGAGCGGAGCTGCCGGATCCTCGCCCTGCGGAGCCCCCAGGATTACAAGGAATTGCGTGCTCCTTCCCAGACGTGAGCGAGGGTTATACCAAAGAGCCAACCTCCTTCGCGCCCTGCTGTCCAAATTAATCCCTTGGACCCTTGAGAAGACAGGGGGTTTTTCGGAGCCATGGCATCGACAGAAGGGTGAGGGGGACCATCTCTTGGGTGGGAGGAACGGGAGGATGGGGGAGATGCCCGGCATTGTTCTTTTGGTAACAGTTTCCTGTCATCTGCTTCATTGTTAATCCTTGCCCCTCGCCATTCCCTAACAGAATAATTAGGGAGCGAGAGGAAACGAGAAGCAGACGATCCACATATAGAAGACAGCGAGGGAAAAAATTTCAAATATGAGCCACTGAAAAGGTCTTGGGTTTTCCTTCCCATCACTTCTTTATTTAACCCCTGGAGGGCAGATCAAGCTTAAACCACCTGCCTGAAAGAGGAGTACAAGTGAATGCTTCACTCAAAAGGGAGGGGGAAGCTTCTTCCTAAATATAATAGTAGTGTTAATAAAAATAATAATAATAGTAATACTAATTAATATTATAATTTAAAAAATAATCGAAAACCTGTCCCCCCCAGCCATCCCTTCAAAAGGCAACAAACAAATCCAACTTCTTGAGGAGTTGTGCAATTTTTCAGTTCTGTGCCAAATGCGTTAAAGTTCTAGCAAGAGAAATGCTGGGAAGGGCAAAGGGTTCTACAAGAGGCTTTAGAGAAAAGCAAACACAGTTCAGCTCTGGTAGTGTCCCTTGGAAGGAAACGGTTGTCCCTACCCATGCCAGGATTGCAGGAGTCTCCCGCTTCATGGCTCTCTGATGAGGTAGGGGGCTTGTTCAGTTTACAGACTTGCTGGTAGTAGGAAAGAAAAGATTTCGTTGATCTCTGCTTGCCCTCTTATAACACTACCTAGTATTAGACTGTGTTTAGTGTGAGCCTCCCCTTTATCCCTGGATGTTGTCATGTTGTATCAGCATGATCTGCTCAGGATAGGACTCTCTAAGGACAGAGTGCAAAAGAAAGCTCTGTTTATATTGCCTTTGTGTCTCTCAGGCTAAAAGACTTGCTGAGCTGATTTAAATAACCCAACACATGTCTGGGAGGGTGTGCACACAAGTGTCCCATTACCTGGTCAGAAGAAGAAAGTGGCTGTCTGTGCAGTGGTCCCCGAGCAGTTGATTTAGGAGGAATGGAAGGTTAGAAAGTATTGGTTTGGGTTGCTTTGGAAAAAAGACAATCCCTCACTCTAACAGAGGACAAATACATAGGGCTCTGGCTTTTCACAGGACTGTGACAGAACTCATTAATTTATCATTTGCTATTGCCTTACCTTTGCAGGGAATTTCTGCGCTGAATTTGTACATTTTTGTTTTGGTGGCAGCCCAGCAGTTTAATCTGCCCTATGTAGCATTTCCTCTATTTGACAAGATACTGTCAACAAATGATCGGAGACATGAGGAAGAAGTTCAAAGGTGGAAGGACCAGTCTAGGGTTGCAGATCTTTCCCTTCTGTATCCTTGGACTATCCCAACTATCACTCTCCACTATCCCAACTATCACTCTCCTCTGGATGGTGCAGTCATCTGCTGTTTGTATTCCCACATGAGGTGGCCACAGAGGTCTGTGTTTGTTTTGGACCAGTGGTGGAAGGTGGGACCAATTGTACAGGAGTTTAATAAAAGGTGGCTGTGTTAGAGAGATCTGTCAACTTTGGATGAAAGGAGGTTTTAAATGTGTGTAGAAGGAGAGGTGCTTTCAAAGGAATTTGACTGAATAGGCAGGCTACAAAAGATCAGAGTACCAAAACCAGAAAGGCTTCAGTAGATGCATGCTTTTGTTTTTCATATGGAACAGAGCTAAATTGTCAGGGTGGGAAAAGAAACTAGAAGTTTAGGCCTTGTTTTCAAGCCTTGTAGGAAATTTACCTAGACTAAGTCAAACTGAAATTATTGTTTGGTATGATTCAGTTAGC
The DNA here is from genome assembly GCF_001522545.3 of Parus major. NCBI lineage: Eukaryota > Metazoa > Chordata > Aves > Passeriformes > Paridae > Parus > Parus major. Next base: position 18,554,162 of record NC_031774.1, on the reverse strand, counting down.
GGTCTGTGACAGCTGAAGGAGGTGTGGAAAAAGAAGTTGAGTGGGAAGCATTTCAATTGTCAATCTGTGTTTACCAGTAAGAACCTCTTCCAAAACTGAATTCTCATCTTTCTCTCCACTCAAGTGAAAAGCTGAGGGTAGAGATTAGCTTTCTCTCTGATGTAAAGGTCAGCAAACCGAGGCACCAAAAGGATCATCAGGGAAAGTGAATATTGACTGGACCTTGTTCAAGAAATGCTTTCCATCAGCACTGGCACAATATAAGAATGGTGTCAGAAACACTGCTCTGCTTGCAGTAATGGGCTCTACCTCGGGCACACACAGGTACATGGAGGAGGGTCTGCTGGAGGTGGGAACAAAGGGATACACTCCATATTTATGTCTAGTTGCTCGTGAGATGTTCTGCTAGATACGCTAGTTGAGATCAAAAGTATATAAAAGTTTTATTTTGTGGTGTTAAAACTGCTGCTCCCACTAGAGCCATTTTTGTAGTGACTTACTACTTTTCTAACAGGGAAGCTTATGTAAAATCTTCAATGTGAGGATGTCAGGTGTGTGACAGGATGTTTAATGAACAACAAAAGGCCCTGATATACAGAGGAAGGTAAATCTGTGCTCCATTGTTAAGAGTTAGTCGTCACTTGCAGACAGGATTTGGTAGGAAAGATTTCCTTGCCTGTGCTTTTCCAGTCATTCTTTTCTTTTTCTTTCAATATCTTATTTGATTAAGCTTATCCATGTATGGAAATTTGCTGCACAAATCTTTCTGTTCCAAGAGAATGGTCAACAATGGGAAACTTCAGTTGGAAGAAAATGAGAAGGAAACGTTCAACAAAAACATTCAACACATGGCAAAATCAGACCCATGTTCCCTCTGGGTCTATCTTACCGTAGCTCCAGCTAGTGGGGTTTTGGTTTACACTGTATATTGAAGGTTTAGTCTTTCTTTCACAGTATCCCCTGATACAGATCTCATTACTAAGATGGGTTTTTGGTGTTTAGCTGGTGCTGAAAATGGAAAATAGCCTGTTCAAGGAGGAAGGGCTGGCACCAGGTATGGATAAATACAAGGTTTCTTATTTTTGTGTTCTGCTTAAACGTCCTCTGCTGGCCATGACTGCAGGTGGGATGCTGCTGGGAGACCTGGCTTTCTGATCTGTGCTGGCATCGCCTTTCAGGAGTGCTTAACGTGGTTCAAAGATCCCAGAACATGAGTCCATACCCACAGAATGTGGTGTTTCGTGTCGGGCTCAGTATGTGGTGGGTTGATCTATGGAGATTTACCAAAGCAGAACATTTCAACCTTTCCTTTGCCTTTACAGGGTTACATGAGATTGACTCTGGTTGGTTGATGCCCATGCTTACCTTCAGACCTCTGAGCAAAGTCCTTGCTTCACACGGTTCTATTGTGGCTCTTATCTCACTCTCTAGTCTTACAAAAGGGAAAGAATAGAGTACCTTGCTACTGTTTTTCTGATTTTGTATTTTTTTTTTAAAAAAACGATCCTTCCAGAGGGCTGATGTAGATACTCTAAAGATCTAGAGATGTGTGTGTATTTTGTCTGCCTCTTAAGAGGAGGACTTTCAGGTGTGAAGTTTGGATTAGGGTCCGCTCCTTCAGGAATATAGCCACTAGGAGACACTATCACTGCATCTATAGAAACAACTTAAACAGAGGCAGAGCAGGTGCCTGAGCCGGGAGCTCAGCCCTCTGTGTGCAGGTCAGCCTCAGGTCAGCCCCGTGCCTTTGCCTGGACAGCCCTCTCCTGCTCCATGGGCAAAGTCAGGGAGCCAGCAGGGGCCAGTGGCCATTCCCAGTGGGCACTTTGGGTGTCATCGCCATATTTTGCAGGGGTTAATAATACTGATGTGGGCTCTTCCACTTCCTTTGGTCTCAGTTCTGGAGAGTGGGCCCAGGGAAGATTTATGAAAAGCACAGAGATGTCACTCATTCAGATTTGTGGTGCACAGCTAATGGGCACATCTGTGTGTGTGTGTGTGTGTGTGTGTGTGTGTGTACATACCCTGCTGCAAAATAAATCAGTGAAGTGTGAAACATTGCTATGTTTGAATAGACAGAAGTCTGGGACATTGCTTAGTGTCGTGGTTTGATTAGTGAAATAGTGTTTCTCAGTTCTATAGTAAATATTATATATAATATAATATAATTAGATTTATATTAATTATATTATAAAACATTATTTTATACAAAAAGATTTATTATGTTATTATTATAATAATTAATATTATTATTATTATAATAAATATAAGATGTAATGGAATACAATATAAATGGTGTTCATGTAATAAGAAATGGCACAAATGCAGCGCTCCTGTTCTGCATGGCAGGTACAGAGATTCCTGCCTTGGTATTTGACTCTATCGATATCTTACTTAGGAGGAAACAAACAAAAAAACCTCAGCTGAGGTACATTCTTTCTCCCCAAACTTGGTTGTTTCCACATTCTTCTATAGATACTCCTATCTTCATCACAAGTTGCACTGTCTCTGAAACCGCAGTCCCACTCTCAGGAGTGCTATTTGTCTGTGTTACCAGATCACCAAACAATAAAAGTTTGGTTTGCACCAGAGAGCATATGATTTGATTTCTCCAAAATTTGCCATAGCTGTGGAACCCACATAGGTTTTATATTAGATGTAGATGGGTGGTTATTAGTCAACATAAATTAACACAGGAGGCACAAATAATTAATACCTTACTGGCATAAAGCTCTGTGAATACAAGTTAACCTGTCAACATTTTTTGAACAAATTTGAACATTAAGAATTAATTTACTGCACAGGATTATTATTTTAGTCATGCAGCTGTGATGGTTTTGGATCTTGGAGCAGGAGTCATAAACCATTTGCTGCATTGTCAAGACAAAGCCTGAAAGGGAGATTGCCAGCATATGTTATGCACCTGGCCTGGAGACAACATAACACACCTAGGTGAGTCAGGAAAACTAACTTGGCATTTCATCGTAGGGTTCAGGCACCTACATAGGAGAGTGGGTTTTCAGGATCTGCCACAATATATACAACAAGCACACCCACACGTTTCTTGTCATCTGAGTTCTTTTTCTGTAATTCACCCACAAAATTCCTCTGCATAAAAACTTGAGGAATTATTCTGGCACAAATATTTAGATACTTCGGAGGATGAAATCTTCCAAGTGCGCTCACTGTTGTTTTTATGGAGGATTTGATGAGCCCCAGCATAGGATGGAGGTGTTTTACCCTATGCTCTTTCTGTTTCGTGGGACAGATGGAGTGAATGTAGCTTGGTAATTAGTCATATCAGCTGTGGCTCTGACCTCATTTCACTGTTGTCAATTGCAAATCTCTCATCAATTTCAGTAAAAGACAATTAGGCTTTACAGAAGACAACTCGTGATCCTTAAACGACACAGTAGTTCTCATGGCTCCAACCTTCAATCTGGCCTTGAGATACCCTTTCCAAAAAAAGTTAGCACCTAGACAGTAACTCCAGTTTTATACATATTCAGATAATTTTATAGACACTCAAGGATTAATATGTTTCCTATAAAGTCTTCAGGTGCTTATTTATTTTGAGCTTTTTGGAAAGAGCGGGTTGTATTACTGGATTAGATATATGAAGCCTGAAGGGAGACGGTGTTTCCTTAAACAATGACTGAAGTTTTTGAAAACCTTATCTTACCATAGGTTTCTGTGAGATAAATGTGTGTGTTCAGCCTTCTTTGTGGATATACAGGTAGATGTCTGTATATAGTTCTCTCAGAAGTCAGCATACAGAGCAGTACTGCATCGCTGTACTAGCAAATTATTGCATATCATTTCTCTTCTTCATTTCCCCTTGATCTATGGGCTGCCCCAACGAAAACCGCTAAGAACTGTAAATTTGTGTGTTTAAAGGGTCACAGTTTTTCAGCTGAAAAAGAGTAACATTAAAGCTCTTTCAGAGGCAGTGTGGTTGGCATGTGGGTTCCTTCGTGCTACAGGTGACAGTGGGAACGCTGGGACTGTGTGTGGACACGGATCCCACACTAGCAAGAGCCTGCAGTGTTGGGCTGTGTCTGTACAGGGTTGTCTCCCTGCCGAAGCAGTGTGTGTGTGTGAGGGGTGTGGGTGAAGGCACAGTGCTAGCAAGGGGCCCTTCATCTTCAGTACCTTCTCCTGTAATACCTTTCCATTTTCTGTGGGATTTAATTCCCTTGGCTGGCAGAATGTGTTACAATGCCTGCTATTTAGAGCTATTAATGATTTCTTGAAAGCACTGGCTGGATCTGTCGAATCCATCATCTCTGTAATTGTCCATCCACTAATGAAACTCCTCTTTCGCCAACTCAATACAATGTTTCACCCAATTTTAGCCTCCAGCTCGTTACTTTAAAATGCTATTACCAGAGGCATACAAGCAATAAAATAAGTGTGCTTTTATATACTTAATCCTACTTCTGTATTAATTTAAAGGCTCTCAGTGTGCTTAAAGTTTTAAGACAATTAACTACATTTCAGTCCTTAGGAAAGAAAACAGACTAAGTTCAAAGCTCATCATATTTTCTAACTTTTATCTTCAGCATCTTTGATCATATGTAAGCAATTCCAAATAGGGGATCTTTACAAGGAAGAACTAAAAAAGGACCAAGACATAAAAGAATTAAGGAATACTCCTGCTAATTACAGGCATCTTTAGGAGAGCAGCGTGGAATTCAAGAAAATGCAGTATTTCAGGTTCACTGCTGCATCTGAGAAATCAAATTCATTGAAGCATTTTAAAGAAAAGAAGACGGAATGAGATTTTAAAAACAAAACCAATTTAATTTTTACTTTTCAAAAATAAATTATTAGTTTCTGCTTCAGTTAAGAACACTAAAATGGTGAGGCCTCCAATACAAAGGAAAATATTTCACTGTTTATTAAGGAAATGTTTTGAGTAGACTAAGACAATATTTGTCTTGTTTTGTGTTTTTCAAAGTGCCAACAATCTCCTCTTAGAGATTTGTAGAGAGCAATAAAGTCCCCCCTCATCCTCCTTTTCTGCAGGCTGCATAAAAAGGCGTATCTGATTCTGTCTTCAGCTGGATCAGTTGTGTTGCTTCCAAAATTTCCTGGAAGTTTTGAGCCTTTTTTTTTTTTTTTTTTTTCCTGTCAATCTCACACCCTGCAAGTATATTTTGTGTTAATTTTCACAACTGCAGTTTTGCAGTGTTGGTTTTTAGTACTGGTAACCGTATGGAGGCATAGAGGCTGCCTGCCTGAATGTTCAGTGAGCAGGATGCTACTGCCACTCCCAAAGTCAAGGTCCTTGAGCCCCATCCATCAACTGAGTTTTTTCTTATTCTCTGACAGCTCACTATCAACTGCATCCCTAATAAGAGGATAATGGACAGCACCTCTGAAGTAGGTATTTTGGAGCAAGCTTAAATTTAATCTATCAGCTCTTTGGCATATTGAGAACAATCAGAGATGTGTCCAAGTGTGAAATCTGTGTGAATGAGAAAACGATAAGTTTGGTACTAGAACACTTACAAAGGTTAAAAGTAAAACCTGCATTCAAACTGATACTTGTCAAAAGTGTTAATGCATTCATTTATCCCAGGGAAAACAGGTAAATGTGTCTAAGAGGAGTTACATCACCTGCTAGTTCACATCTCTGTGTCATTTTCAAGTTAGTATCACTTAGCCCTACTGCCAGATTTGTGCTTCACATCTGGGAATGACTGCACTTCTGATTGACTTGCGGCCTCCTCAAGCCATACCATGTGGTTTCCAGATGGTGGACTTCATCTCCCTTGAGGCAGGAACCCCTGGAGTTTGCCTTTCCAACTGTTCATTGTACTTTCTGTACTGTCATTTATGCAGCAGCAGAATGAAGTTTGGCTCTTGGAGATTGTCTCTCTCGCAGGGACAACCACAGAGATCACCTCTAAGCAAGTCACGTGCCCTGCTAAGCTTCTGACACTGCACATCATTCACAAAGGCTGGCTGGCAGCTGCAGGGAACAAACCTCCTCATTCCTACTTCTTTGGACAGGTGTGTCTGATGCATCAGACCTTAAGAGACCCTCTTAGAGGGGTTGGCAAACACTTCTTGTACATGTTTCCAATCTGGAAGAGCAACGTGACCAGGGACCAGTTTAGATCCTGAAAGTGGTGTAACTGTATTAGTCCAGTAATGTATCCAAGCTAATGACAGCCTCTTAGTCCAGCTAATTATCTTGAGTGCAGGAGAGCACTAGTATGGATCTGCCAGGCTAGCACACAGGCAGACAACACAGGTACCCTTTTTATCCCAGGTTCAGCCCATACAGTCTCAAAGGCTGTTTCTCAAGGCAAGAAAAAATAAGATTAGCATTATTTATGAGTACAAAAATTAGGGCCAGCATTTTTGAGTTTTGCAAACCACCAACTGCCTAGGACCTATGGCTTCCTTAACTGAGAAAGTGACAACACGTACATAATGTGTAGCTGGGGCTATGGGAGTGGACTAGAGGCTCTTCAGAGGTCCTTTCCAACTTTAACTGTTCTGAGACTCTGTTCATGACAAATACATGGTATACAGAATCTCCATGTAGTATCTTCATATCCTAGTTCTTGGCTATGGCTGTGATACCATGTGCTGGCACACCATCCTGTAATGTACTCATCCATGTACTGAGTTTTCATGAGACTGGATTCAGGCTATGTATACATGAATAATAACCCAGCACAACAGAGATAGCTGGACCTGTTAAGTCCCCACTGTGCTGGTTACTATGTGGAGAGCCTTAGGTGTGCTTCTGGAGTACACTCTTGGTATAGCTTAATCCAAGTGTAATTCAGCTCCCTAGCATGAACTGGAACACAGCAGGTGGACATCTTTAGGAAGTTCACTCCAGAAGCTCACTTTGGACTAAATTGCTAATATAAGTCTACCCTCAGCTGATCACTGATACGCCTCAGGTAAGTGTTCTGCGGTGGGCAGGTATTCCCTGGCAGGCTCTCGTCGTCTTCTGGCTGCTGATGTGTGTGCTGGCAGCACAGCTCCTTCTGCAGGCACAAGCTGAGGTGTTGCCCTGGCCCTGAAGTCACTTGTCTGTGTAAGTCACTAATGATCAGTACTTGGCCTACTTGCCATGAGCAGCACAGACTGCTGAAGGGCAAAGTGTGACTGGAAGCAGACCATGGTCTCCAGTCACACAGAATGTGGAGGCTTCTGTTGCAAATTCATGCCAAGTGTGCAGAGGGTTCTGGGCTGCATACAATGGCAGAGGCTGCATCTCAAGTATATATGGTTTAGTACACTTCCTTTGAGGCAGAAAGCCCTCATTAATTAAGCATCTGGTCCTTATCTGTGCAAGACCTACTTTTGCTGTGGTAACTGAGAAAACATTTGTCCTGAAAAGCACACGTGTATATAAACACATGTCATCCACATACACGCATGCATATGGGAATTAATTAACACCTGGTTGCTATTTATATCACAGAATTTAGGTCAGGTAGTGGAAAACAGATCATAATTGCTCACCTGACATTTTAGGAGGACTTAGAACAGGCATTTTGCAGTGTCCCATGTTGGAAACTGTCAGGAAATACTATTTCTATTGACATAAAAGTGCCAAAGGAACCTTCACAGCTGTGTAGGGCAAAAACATACAAAAACTGTCTCACTGTAATACCAGAGCACTTTAGTAGGAAGCCTTCTGCCGTTTCCAGGATTAGCTGTTGCTTTTCTTCTTGCTTTTGTTCCTGTCCCATTTGCAGGTGTCTTTTCCCTGGTGGTCTGCTGAAGGGGGTTCCTAATAACCCTTTCCAAGGGGAACCTGGGGAGGATCTTCTGAACGATATGGTAATGGGTTCAATGTTAGGGCAGAAGGGCCTCACAGCAGTCACCATCTCTTCAAGTGAGTTGCTGGAGTGCCTTGAGGAGGGCATTCCTGTCACCTTTTCTGGTAACGGGTTTGTGTCACACGGTGGCACCCTTGCAAACCAAATAAAGCTTGAACTCCCACTGCAGCCTCACTCGGGGAGCTCTGGGGGGTCTTCACTCTCACTCCATAACTGGGGCTTCAGTGTCTTTTGAATGTTGATCCCCTAATTGTGTCTGGCTTGAAATCCGTGAATAGGTGGAAAGACTTTACTGGGCAGCAGGAAACAGATAAAACCCACGGGGACAGTGTGGTTGTGTAAGCTTTATTTTTGTTGGTAGCCTGGCAGTTGTCACAAGATTGTAGTGCAAAGGGGAAAATCCCAATATGTTAGTTGGTATTTATGGTGGTTATTTTTGCCAGGACATTTCTTTTTTTCCTCAATAATATTTAATAATGATAGTGTTACTATCAGTTGCAGTTAAGGATTTGTGAAGCATACACCTGGGACATATGTAGCTAAATTCACACCGAAGGAATCCTGTTCTGGCCACCTGGATTCTGAACAGCTTCCTGGCTTAGATGGAGGTGTTGTGTTACCAAGTGCTCTTCAATACTTACACTATTTTGCCTTTCCACAAAGGAGGTACATTGTTTTGTTTAGGTATTTCAGTTTTGCAGTTGTGCATGTTTTGGAATCCTCTGCATCTTAGGAGATCAATCCTATTGAGCCTTTTGTCATTGTGCTGACAGTGACTGAAAGCTGGGCTGGGTGTCAGAGCACAGCTGTATATTAATTGTTACATACATTTGCAGTAGAAAGACAGGTAGTTGTCTACTCTGGACAATTACACTGTCTTACAGAACTCCAGAAAGCTGCTGCAGCGAAGGAGTGGCAGTGTTTATCCCCAGAACCTCTTTGTGTGATGCATTTTTGTAGCTAAAAAAGACATCCTCAGTTGTTATGGGCCTTTGATGTAGCAGCCGTGGTATTGGCAGGAGTAAGGTGGAGTCTAAAACCAGCTCAATTTGTAGGAGTTATTTATTCACTAATCTACAGATAAATGTTTCTAATTCAAAATATTGGTTAGTTAACCTTTATGTATTGTCCAAGTCAGGAGAAAAGAATGCATTTTTATGTCTTGAGGGAATAGCAAAGATGTAGTCTTAGAAAAGCTCGAATACCTGTGTCTTTATTTCTGTCCATTTTAAACTTGCTCCCAAAATACCCTGTGAAGCCAGCATATGTAGCCCCTAACAATAAAACCACAAAAATCAATGATACTTAATTTGTGAAGTTTTCCCATGTGTCTGGATCACTCAGCCTGGGTTTGCCCTTTGTTTTGATAAGTACAAATGATTTTCTGCTGTATGTTATACTATTCAGCCTGCATATAAAACTTGTTCATTGCATAGGCTTCCTTGACAAATTGATGGAACAACAATGTAGGATTGATACAATGAACTTGAAAAAGTTTTAAGTGACAGTTTAATTCCACTGGGTGGTAACAGTTCATAATATTTTCTGTTCAGACTCTGCATTGAAGGTACAAAAACACTGTCATGCCTGAATCAGTGTACGAGCTGACATATCCCTCTTCCTCATGCAAATACAGGAGGATTTAAGCAGTCAGCACATGTCTGAGATTGCTAGGCTGCTTCTGACAGCCATAGCCTGCTGGGTGCTGGAGATGATGAGAAGAAAAAGCTAGAGCTCTGACATCAAAGCCACTGGCTTCACTTCTGCAAAGGGAACACTAAATGCCATCACTTGGAAGCTGGTTAGTGCTGATGAAAGGACCCTGGCAGAATGGGGTATGGGGTTGTTGGACAGGCACATCAAGAATCAAACTGAAGCTGCACAAACAGTGTTTGTTGCCTGGAGGTCAGACATGGCTGCAAGGGTGAGAACTGAAAAGAGGGGCATGCACTAATTACCATCTTTTACCTGTGTGTCAATGCCTGCTAATTGCCCTGGGTTACTCGCTGTCCATACACCCACCATCCTGTGTGTGTTTTCATAATTTTGGACACTATGAGGATATCACAGTAACTGCCAAATGCTGTTTCTTCACTGTTTCCAAGAAGGAGAAAAATGAAAGAGAAGGAGGATTTTAATGACTAGCCAGTTACTCTCTATTTATACTCTCTCTGCCATCAAGAAAGATGATAGTTTGGTCAACCTCCCTTCTCATCTATGATATACCAAGAGTGGCTACATAGAGGTGTTATTTCTCCAGTGTATCACAATTATGCTGTGATACCAGTGTGCCTAAGATGTGCCTCTTGGTGGCTAAAATTACATGTGCAGGAAGAATAATATCTCCTAATTTATCTTCTTATGTTGACAAAGAAATCAGAAACAGCTTAGGAGAAGTAACATACTCTCATCTTCATAGGTGGAGAGTTAAGATGTGAAGTTTGCTCCCTGTCACACCAGAATCTGCAGCTGTGGATAGGAAAATTGCCCTGTCACCATTGCCAGTCAGGCAATGCAAAACTCTCTGTTTCCCATATTTTTCATCCCAGGTGATGCTGGTTATGCTTTTGCTCTGCTTCTAGAGCAGATGGAGACCAGATGAGGTGCTCAATTTACTTCCTTGTGTGGACCTGCAGTGGTTTCCCTCCTCTTATGAAAATACTGTCTATACATTTGTTGAGTTGTTTGGGAAGGCTTGGATTCTCCTTTTGCTTTCTCTCAGTATTGTTTTGTTTTTTTTTCCCCAAGCTGAAGCTTAAATTATCTGTAAACTTGACAATCATGATTCATTTTTAGAGGCAGACTGCCTTTCTCAGAACTGCTGTTTATGAGCACTGTGAACTGATGGGTTTATTAAGAGTGGCTGATTTGTAAATCTAGGCTTTTAGACAACAAGAGCACATACCTAAAAGATAGATGGGACATTTCCTATTGATGGGAAATACACTAGTGCCAAATGTACATCAAAAGCTGGAATGGAAAGATCTCTATTGGCAGGTGATCACGTTATTGCATTTTGCTAATCTTCCATCACCCTCTGTTTTGCGGACTATTTCATAAGAGTGCTCAGGAACAGAGAAGTCAAAACCTATCTGAAGCTGGCTGTTCCTTTAACAGTTTCCTGGAATAATGTGTCATGTTTCAACATATAGTTTCTTCCTAATAACTTATGCTTTTGATAACTTTAGATTCTGTCTTTCAGGATGTTCTGTCTAGAGCAGCAGAAGACTGAGAAGTTATAATATCAGTTGAATAAGCAAGATCACACCCTAGAAAAATATTTTTTTACACGAGAAAGAGTGAAAGAAAAGGGTAGTCTGTTTTATTGAAATTTGCCATAAACAATTATTGTGAATTGTCTTTCTTTTTTAAAGAAGATGCCCTTGTATCTACTGAGACATGGAAGATGTTTTACAGACAGACAAGAAACACATTCAAACATGTAGTCACTGTTATATCCCAAGTGGTAATCTGGCACTAAATTGTCAGGTGTCTATAGGACATAACTGACAAATATGGCATAGTTGTAAATTGTCCCATTTGATACATTGAAAAATTTACATACAAGCGAAGAGGGCCTAGCTATCATTTGGTTCATGTGTCTGGGTATTACTGAGCTCAAAACACCTTTCTTAAAGTTTTATTGTGAAATTCTCTTAATCATGGTCAAGTTCAGCGTAAAAGAAGAATTTGAACACTGTCAGAGTGATCTTCACAGTCCCATCCCAGTATAAATTAGAATATTCTAGCAGGTGTTTTAATTTTCAAAACTTTGAGGTTGTTTATAATGGCTGATGAGTGTACTAGACATCCTTATCTTGTATTTTCTCCTCAAGATTTCCTTTGTCCAGTGTTTGGAGAAGGTGGTAGAGGAATGGCTGAGCTGTTATGTTATCTTTCTGTCTTCTCAGATGAGTATCCTTCTGTTCAAGAATTACTCTTGTTAATTCCTTTTGAAATACTTAGATTATGTATGTGGAACAGAAAAGACTCCAGATTTTAGCCCTAAGTCCAGTACTCTTATAAAATCACTCATTCACATCCAAAGTGGAAGTTTTGTACATCTTGTTTAATGCCTGTATGTTCAGAGCTTCTTCTGAAGACCCTCGCTGTACTGCACTCCTTGGTGGTTCTTGGCAGACTCAAACATGTATGAGTGTGTGTTCTTAGTGACTGTGAGTGCAAATGTCCACATCACATGCACATCACTGTTCACATCTAGTGTCCCACAAGTTTCCCCAAACATTTTAGCACCCCTCAGATCTGAAAATTTTTCGGTCTCAATTTTTTTAACTGATCAAGTAGTGACCCCTGAGAAAAACTACAGTAGGATTTAACATTGCTGGCTACCTGCTCTCTTCTATTTACACTATAAGCCTCTATGTCATCATTTTTTTCAGACCATTGGCAATAGTTGGTCACCTGAACTAGAATCAGACTTGATAGTTGCTAGAACTAATTCATTATACAAGTGTCAGGTTTCAATTGAAAAGGAAGTGATGAAAAAAGTGCATTCTAGGATTTTCACAGTGCTAAACAAATACTTCTTTTAATAGGTGCAAAGTGGGTATTCTGCCTGTTGGTTACTTTCTAGATCTTTACTTTTTGCAAGAGCAAATAAAAATTAATTACAAAGGAATGTGAGAAGGGTGGTGCACATTTAATTGCAGCTCTCTTAGCCAACTTTGCATCATTTTTTTGGGCTTGCCAGTAGAGATTGCTCTGGCTATTTGGCCATGTTCTGGCAATCATTTCTCATCACTTGCAATAGTGGAAAATTTCATTTCAGGCTTACTCTTCCTTCAGTGAGACTATTGCCAGTGTGGCTGGCAGCAAAAAAGCAGTATTGGTGGAACATGCTGGTCTTTTTGCTCAAGCCCAGACTTTCATAGAATACATTATATGTGTCATATGTAAATCCTAATGCTTTGCTGGATTACCTGTTATCTGAAAGTCTTTCTTTAGAAGTCCTTCACTCTGTCTGGAAATGTATGGGCTTGCCTTCTGTGAAGCAAGTTTCTTGCTAATGGGCTGTGAATGAGCTGCTCTGTAGTAATTCCTCACACAGATAAGATTACCCCACAGGAAAGGGAAAGTAACTGACTATACCTTGAAAGTATAGAGATCCAGCAAATAGCCTTTAAAATTGGAAAAGCTTTGCTGCCTCCCTCAAAAAAACCCCACATCTTCTTTCAGTACACTTTGAGTTTCAGCAGCGCTGTTTTCCTCAGCTTGGTCCTAAACGGGACTGCCCAGATGAGGCCAGGAGATGGGGTTGAAGAATTGATTTTGACTCTTCTTGTTTCTGACTACCAGCTAGCAGTACATGAGACACTGCAGGTTTGAGCCTGGCAGTTAACAAAACCACTGGATGTTGTGCATGAAATGAATTTGACTCATCCTTGTCTTAGAAATACAGTAGTGTCAGAGCCACACTTTCTTCCCATGTTTCAGACTTTGCCTTGTTCCCTCTGTGGCGCAGTTCCCTCGTGCTGTGGATGTAAAAGGAGCAGGATATTTACAAAAAAATAGTGCATGATTGCTTGTGATTCAGTGGAGAAAACACCCCCAAACAGGTAAAGCTCAGTACCATTTATGTGGTATTTCCCAGTTTTCCCTTCACAGAGCATTTTGTTAACAGTAAATGCCACTGTACAGTAATACAGTAATACATAACCACAGGGACTCACAGGGCTGTATGGGAGGGTGTAATTAACACTAAAAAAAGATGACTTGAGAAAACCAAAACAAGTCAAATAGATGCTTCCTTAGTGAGGCTGTGGGGAAAGTGCTCACATATGATAAGTGGACTTTTTTTCTGTAGTGAAATACTGTAAATAGGCTAATGAAACTCCATTTAGTAATACACTGATAATACAACTTCTAAACTGCACTTGTGGAGTGACATTTTTTCCTGTCTTAAGAAAATACAAACCTGAAATTCGATTCTGCTAGCAGATGGAGAGCAAAGATTCACTGTATTAAAAAGACAGAATTCCCAATACTCAGATCTGCTTTATAATAGAAAATATGACATTATTTGAACTTTATATCTGTGATTTTCTCTTTGTTTGTTTGTTTGCTTCCCAAAGCAGAATAGAAAGATAGTTCATGTCATCAAACTCAGCTAATCACATTTTTTAAGAAGCGGAGAAAAGACCAATCTCTGTTCCTCCCTGTTTGCTTAATGCTGCTGCTTTTAAGATAACACGCTGGTAAAATGCGCTTTGGGATGTATGGGTGGATGCTTGAGGTACAAAAAGAGGTGGGCTTGGTCAGAAATAGATTTAGAGAGCTGAAACTTAGCCATTGCCTCTTCATACAGTTAGCTTCAAGATGCAGATCTTTCAACCCCTTGCTGTGCTGAGACTGCTCTGCCTCTGCTCTGGGCTGGAGGGATGTAGGGCAATTGCAGTCAGGAGTGTTGTGCTGCTGCATTAGCCCAGTGCTTGGTCTGTCAAAGTGTCCTGTGTGCTGTGGTAAGCGCTCTGGTCAGCCTGAGCAGGGGCAGTCTGTTTGCTTTCCTCACACTGTTGAGCCCTGGCAGTCAGGGTCGGGGTGCAGCAGCCCTTCTGCAGGCTGACCCCAGAGCACCTTGTCTGGTGGAGCAGGAAGGATGTGTTTGTGCTGACCTGAGATCTGGTCTCTGTCAGGTCTTCAGACAAGAACCTGAACCCTGCCAAACTAAAGTTCTGTCTAGACAATTAGATACCGTAGTGCACTTGAAACTTTTAATGTGGATTGTCATATTCTAGCACAACATAACAGATTATGAATTAACTTCTCCTACCTGTTACTCTCTTCTTCCTACTATCTTATTCACAACTCATCAGAAATACATGTCTGCTGAGCTTCTCTTTACTCTTCATTTACCTTTTAGATCTTAGTCATATGTGGTTTCTCTGAGTTTTGTTTCTCTCCTAGCCTTAGATTTTAAACTGAACCATAGTTACTTGATGGCTTTACTTTGTATTAGCATGCTTGTTGTCTTCTCTAGGTCAGTGTGAATTCTGTGCTCATGAAGGATGCTAAATGAGCAGCCAGAAGAATAGATTTGGGTTGGTATTTCTCCATGGGCAGGAAAGTCTCAGTGCTGCTTCAGTGCAATCTTTTAAAGAGGCCTCCAAATGTACAAGCATCTGATTTGCATATGCTTGAAAAATCCCATCTTGCCTTTTGGAGGGAGTGAATGCAGTCCCAACAGATATTTATCCTTTGGCTGCTCCCTGCTGTGTCTGCCACAAGTAATGTTTTTGTGGTTTGTGGGACTGTTTTGTAGGAACTGAAATCACTCCTTTTGCATATATCACAAAACTGCCGTTCATGGTTGTGCATTTCAGTCACAGCCGAGTCAGACTGGACTGAGTCCAAGAATGATCCCAATTCCCCTCCCTTAGGCATCCAGTTCCACTCAGTTGCAACACCAACACCCTCCACTGTGTAAAATTGCTTCTGCCTCTCCCAAAATAAAAGATGTTGCGATATTATACCGTGCTGTTGCTCCATCCGTCATAGAGGAGTGGCCCCATTAGAGAAGCAAGGCTGACAACATGTGCGCGACTCATGCAGCAGCGAATTATGTGTTGTTATAAAGAATAATTATTTCAAGCTGGTAAAAATAGCCTAAACTACAACACACTTTTTCTGAAATCATGGTCAGCACCACGAAGCAAACCATGTACCTGTCACCATTCCTTCTGACTTGCTTTTATGCTCCAGGGAGCTGAAGGAGCTGTGCAAAAATGTGACACAGACTTTTCTGGCCAAAGGACACAGACTGAAGCTGTTCTAACTCAACATTGGAGGTGGTTGTGTGAGTGCTTTTGTGTCCATATACGACTGGTCCTTGACTAGGAGAAACAGATCCTATTATAATGTTAACATGAAACCAAACAACGCTTTTCCAGGAACTGCAGTGAGACAGAAAATGGAAACAAAGAGTGTTTCTCGTTACTTTCTCTCAGGCAGGTGACTTTGCAGACAGTGAGATATATTTATTGCTTGTGTCCACTGATCATCACTCTCCTGACTTCAGTACAGCTTTGTCAGCTTATGTCAGCAGAGATGTGACCTTCTGCTTGCCTGCAATTTATAAAGACAATCCATCGTTCATGGGCAGTGTTTTATGTGTGTTTTATGGGGCAACCTCAGCTTCGGTGTACACACATCTACCTGCCCTTTGTCAAGACATACACTGTTCAAATTATTAGTGGTTTTCAGCAACAGAAAATGATAAGTTCTGTTCCTGATCGCTGTGGTGCTGTGTATTTTACTGAGAAAAGAGTGCAATAGTTTGGTAGCACTGGGATTTCAGAGTACATTAGGTAAGCTCTAAGTTATTTTTTTCTTTATATATTTTATCCTGGAGCTTTGTCTCCTATTCTTAAGCTTTAAGCAGCTCTAACAGTTTTTCTAACCACAAAGAGACAGAATGGGTTATGTTTAAAAGAGAATTTCTTTCTCTGAACTTCAAAATTCCAATGCAAAATACGTTTGGTTTAATTTTTCTTTTAATACAAGATACCTCCTGACATTAAAAAAATGACTATTTTAGATTAAACTTAGGTGGTAACTATAAAAATCAGAGTTTAGGGGAATATTTGAATGCCTGCTACTTTTTGATACAGCTTTTGTATGCGGAGTTGTCATGGTTGCAAAAATATTGGAGAAGATTTTTAAGGGGTTTTTGTACATTCAGTAATCCAAACTATTTTTTGACCAATACATATGTAAGGAAAGTTTTTAGTGTTCTAATATTATAAGAAAATGGAAGCTATATTGATGAGCTCTGAAATTCTGGCTTTGCACTATTTATTAAGAATTTTCGTAGTGGGCTTTACTTACTCAGATCTTCCCTCTTCCAAAAATACTTAAAGCATTTTATTTTATAGTATTTCCTGGAAATTCATTTAGGAGTTAGTATGAAAATCATCATGAAAATAAAGGGAAAATTCACTTGGAAATGAAATATGCCAGTGGCATTATTTGAGGACAGTTTTTTCAACCTTTAATAGCAAGATCAAGCTGTACTTCTGTGTTCTGGGATTGGCATGGACAGCAGCTGTTCTCCAGAGGGTCAGACAACTGCTTGAAGCTTACAGAATTTGTTGACACAATTGCTTGTTTTTTCAAAAGGCTCTAAATAACTGCTGTTGCGAATCTTTACTTCTTTAAAACCATTTATTGGTGTTATCCTACTTAACAATTTTTCTCATTTTTTCTTACAGTCAGATTTTTTTGGTTATTCAGATTTGTCTTTAGTCTGTACTCACTAAGGGATTTGGTTGGTGACTCGAGATAAGAGACCTTTCATTCCCAAATGAGTAGCTGAGGTAGGGTGCTGTGCATCAACCTTATGCCTTGTGAACAGGAATTTGTGTCTTTGGGTCAAAACCAGAGCTTGCTGCAGGGCTATGCAGCTTAATCAAAGTCTTACCCCAACCCAAACTTTTCACATTGTGATGTCTGATATACTCAGACATCACTGTAGGCTGATAACTATTATTGTGATCTGTTCTAGCACAGATTTTTCCACATCTCTTCTTGTCCTTTCTTGACTCTACATCCAGGCTTTGATATGCAGGAATGAGACCAAAGACAGGTTTTACACTCAGGGTTTGAAATCCCTATCTGATGGTCTAGAACAGATACTTTAACCTCATCAGCCAAGCAGACAAGAGCTATATCTGCCTGTCTGTCCATCACAAGCCTTTAATGAGTCCTTTGGAAAAAAAAAAGATAAAATCAAAGAATCAGTGGTGTGGGATGCTTCACTTTGCAAGACTCTTGGCAGGTGGCATTGATCATTTCTAGGAAAATGCAATAAACTGAAGAGTAGGCAGTTTTCTTGCCAACTATTCAAGTCAGGTCGTGCTTCATTGCAGCTTTATAGAGGTAAACGTGTGATCCCATTTCAGAGGGAATAAGGGAATTCATCTGTTCAACAAAGCTAGGAGCAGATCAGGCCAACCAGCTGACATTAATGAGTGGCAGCACAGCAAGTTTCTCAGTCAAACTTATAGCTCAAAGCACAGACTCCTGCCTTTTGTCAGGTTTTTGTTAGAAATAAATTTTCTATCCTAGGCTACAAAATTAGAGGGAGAAGCAGAGCTAGTCTTTACTGTTACTGCCATGGGAAGGAGAAATAGTGAAATTAATGTTATTAGTAAGTTGCCTGTGCATATCAGAGGACATTGTTTTATTTCTAGGGAAAGCAATAAACTGAAGAGTAGGCAACTTTCTTGCCAATGGTTCAAGTCAGATCATGCTTCACTGCAACTTTGTAGAGGTAAATGTGGGAAAATGGGAATTTCAGAGGGAATGGAAGACTTCAGCTGTTCAGCAAAGCTGGGAACAGATCAGGCCAACCAGCTGAACACAAATGAGTGGCAGCACAGTAAGTTTCTTGGAAAATCTGTAGTTCAAAGCACAGACTCCTGCTCTCTGTCAGGTTTTTGTTAGAAGTCAGTTTTCTGTCCTAGGCTGACCGAGAGAGAAGAAGAGCTAGTCTTTAAAATTGCTGCCATGGGAAAGAGAAATTTCTACTTTAATATTTTAAGAAAGTAGCCTGTGCTTATTTGAGGACATTCTACTGCTGGACTCTGAGCTGAGATATAATGCTGCAGGTCGAGACAAATATTTGTACTATGAAGAAAGGAAATTAATTTATTTGCTTGGTCCTCATGAGGTATAACTAGGAATATTCAGATTTTAAAAAAAACAAAAACAAAAAAACAAACAAGGGAAAAATTAACTTGAATTTACTGAAAAAAATCCAAATGCATTCATGTATTTATGTATTAATGACAAGATTCATTAGACAGTTTTGGAAATTTTTAGGGGAAGCAGTGGAAGATAAATTCCTTAACATTTTAATGGGCAGGCTGGACAAGTAACTGCGACATCACAAGGCATACCACCTGAATTGCTCAGGAAGTGCCCAGATAATCTACTAGGACATCTGCCTTAGACTTTTATTTGAGAAAAGAAAGGTCAAATTAAAAAATACCCTGCTCTTCCTTTTCTTCTGCAGTGGGATCCTGTTGTCCTAGGGTTTTGAGACCTTCCCCACACTTGACATATTCAGTGTGCACAACAGAGAGGGGAGCACTTGCTTATCTTCAGTTTCTTCATCACTGCATTATCTGCACCACTGCTCCAAAGCCATCTCTTGGTGGGAAAGAAACTACTCCTTCCTCAGGTGGGGTGCAGTCCATGGCTGGAAATGATCATACTAAGGCCAAGGAGTGACCCTGAAATGGAATCCACTGAAAACTGGATAGTGGGGAGGGAAGCAGGAGGCCTGTGGGGAATGCGTGGGGCCATAACATTAGCTGTGGGGTTGTCCTTAGCAGATATTTTAGCTACTCAGTAAACCCAGATAAAGTCGTGATTCAGGCAACTCCCTCTTGCCTGTGACTTGAAATGGAAACATAAATTGGGTTGAAAAACCAAAGAAGAAAAAAAAAGGAAAGGAAAAAAAAAAAAGGGAAAGAAAAGGATAAACAGAAGAAATAAAAATCAGTAAACCTTTATGAAAACCCACAAAGTTTGGGGATGATACGTATTTTTGCTCTGTGTTGATTACCACTCAGCCCACAGGGGCTGGCTGTAATAAACACATACTGGTTTGGATGTAGTCATTGCTTCATGACTGAGTTAAAAATAGAGAATTACCAGAAACCCCAGAAGTTCTGATTGTAACAAGAGCAATGCCGCTTTTTGCTAGTCTCCACCCATCCCTAACACGTGTATATTTTCCTCTCTCCTGCAGCCAGTTTAGCCATCCCTTGCAGACAGCTGATGGCCACCAGACTCTCTGAAGGTTACCGTGTGTTAAGCCCTACCCCACTCAGCTGATTTCCCTGCAGAAGCATTAGGAGGATTGGCCAGGGGATTTAAGAGCCAAAATTCATACCCCAAGAAAGGCAAAATGCTACAGCTAGAGCCTGGTTTATAAGATTTAGTCAAATATTTATAGAAACCTTTACTTGCACTTTCAAGGCATTTCACTGCCCAGAGTTCAATAAACATCTCAGGCTGAATAGTACATCTAGGTGTCATTTCACCAAAAACTGAATGATCCAGTGTTTTCTTGTACTTGTATCTTAGTTCCCTCTGTGAAATGGAAAGGAAATTACTTAAGCATGGGGCAGAAGAGTTCAAGCCTGGTTTTGCAATGCCTCCTCTCAAAAGCAGTCCCTGTGAGATTACTTGGAAGAATAAAGACGGCATTCTTCCTGTCTGCAGAGCACATCAGGAAGCTGAAGCCAAGGGTTTTTTCTTACTGAAGAAAATCAGACTATGGTCTGTGCCCTGAGACATGGTGAAATGGAGAGGTGCCTGCCAGAGCTCCCCTGCTTTCCACATGGCCATTACTCCAGCACAGATTAGGAAAACATATTTGGGTCTTTACGCAGCCAGGAGTAATCCAAGGTCTAGGTTGTCACTTCCAGGACAGATGGAGTCAACTATTTGTCCATCTCATAACTCTTGATTGTGTGAAATAGTTTTTCTTGTACCCATATGTCTTCTGTACATACATGCATATTCCTGCTTCTGGGACCTCCTTTGCACCAAAGAAATCCCTTCTAATTTTTATTGCATGATGTCCAAGTGACCCTTGCCTTTATGCCACCTGCAATAATCATAGCATCATATTTCCCAGTACAAGGGAAGGGGGCACTCAGCAGCTACAAGGCTGTGAACACAATAGAGGTCTCACTGTGTCTGTCTCACAGGCTCAGACTGTGTAATTGCCAGTCACAGACTCCAGGAGAAAGATTTCTAAGACTGTTGGTGGCTTTGGTATTGTTTTTATTATATAATAAAACTCCATAATAATATGTATCCAAAGATGCACCATTCTGTTAATGGAACTTGTTTCTCCCTCAGCTGTTTTTTTCCAACATCCTATTTAGAGAGGCTATGATAAAAGTAAGAAAATCCGAGCACGTAAATCTGATTCATGTTTTCCTCTTTCTTTGAGATGCAGTCAGTAATTGCAGACAGAGCTAACAAAATCATCCATTGTAGAGCTGCTGAAAAGGCTGTGGTAACAAAGAGAAGACAACTAAATAAATGCATGTGGCTGCCCCATCTTTTCCAGGCTGTCCTAGGATCCCAGGGAAATGTTGCATGCTGTGTGGTTCTTTCAGTGTCTTCCTTACCCTCTTCTAAAGGTAGATGTAAAAGAGGATTAACTGCAAAAGCACTCGGTGTCGTCTTGCTCAGCCACCAATCTAAGCAAAGATTTATCAAGAGATCAGCCTAGTCTGTGGTGCAGCAAAGATTAGCCAGGCTTTAAAATAAAACTACTTGGAAAAAAAGTTCACTAAAAATAAACTGTCGTGCTTTTATCCATGAATAGGTACAAGGACTGCAAATAGACACCAGTGCTTAAAGCAACATGGAATCCCAATCATAGAGCAAAGAAACTGCTCTCTTGTTTTGAGACATGAAAAATAGGAATTTTAATACCTCTGCACTGGGTGGGGTGTGGTATCCTGGGTTTTTTAAGAAATCAGGAATCTGGCATTATTTTTAATGACTAAATGGCATCATGCTATTAAAGAAGCACGTGTACAGACCTGTCAGTTGGAATCTTCCTGCTAATGAACATCACTGAAATTCTTGGTGCTTACAAATGCTTTGTTATTTGAAAAGTGACAGGGTGCTTTAGATCCCAAACAACCCAGACACCACAATAAGGGACTTATCACATCAAACCTGGTTCACAGAGAGCAGCATGACTCCTCTTCGCAGCATAAACTGTAGAACACATTCCCTGTCTGAGGCAGACTGATAATCAGTAGGAGATTAAATGCAATCAAGTAATCAAGGTGCTTTGATCACAGAAGCAAAGAGTGGTTTGGGTTGGAAGGGACCGTAAGGATGATCTCATTCCAATCCCCCTGACAGGGGCAGGGAAGCTATTTGCTAAATCAGGTTGCTCAAGGCTCTGTCCAACCTGGCCTTCAGCACTTCCAGGGATAGGGAATCCACAGCTGCTCTGGGCAACCTGTTGCAGTGCCTCACCATACTCACAGTAAGAAGTTTCTTCCTAACATCTAACCTAAATCCCTCCTCTGCTAGTTTAAAACCGTTCCCCCTTGTCTTTCTACCATCTGCCTGTGTATTAAGTCCCTCTCCATCTCTGACTGTGTTTTGTTTAAACTAGAGGGTTTAAACAAAGAGCACCCCCAGCCTCCACAGTTTACTTCTGCTGAGTAGAAGAGTTTTCATAACACTTAACCTTAGCCTCCTCACTAAGCATTAAGGTTTTTTCCTTCAATCTACTACAGCCACAGATGAAAAACAGTTTCTGTCCCATAGAGCAGCCTATTTCATAATGGAATGCTTTTCTGATCCCCACTTAGTGTTATATCTTAATTTAAATACCTAACTTTTTATGGGAAGAGTTACCTTTGTTATTTTGTTATTATTTGTTATTAAAGCTTGCAAGAGATGCAGTACAACCGCAGAATAAAACTGATTTTTGCTCCAATCATAATAAAGCTACCAGTCACTTGGGTTTATAATGTGGTATTTTCATGATGGTTTGCTATATTCAGCAGAACCTCTTTCCATTTAACCAGCAGGTTAGACTTAGGGCCTTTCTTGTAGGACATTTTGAAAAGAGCACTTGTTTGGTGAGAGCTCTACCTTAATATCTCTTCAGAGACCCTACTTTAACTCCCAGCTCTCAACTGGAAGTTATTTTCCTTCTTACTGAAAGGTGTCAGGATGTCTTTGGTGACTGGCCTCATTGAGCTTTGTTACAGTGTTTATGTGTATGGTACTTTGGACCAAATGAGGTTACAGTCAGTATTCTGCACTTCACTGTATGCTTTCAAAATCACAGGCTGGCCTCTGGAGAGAGAAAAATGAAAAGTGAAGAACTTTGTCAGATGGGATGAATCACTTAAATGGGTCAGGAAGTGTTCTGCATGCTCACCTAAGGGGGTGTTGTCATTAGGACAGTAAGGCAAATGATGTTCTCTTTCTAGAAAAATCTTATTTGTCTTTTTATATTATAAAAATATGGCTGTGTTTTGAGAAGAGTCTTGAGTCTTGAGTGGAATCACAATGATTTTCATTGTGAAGGGGGTGGCAGAGTCTAACTTCATTTAAGCTTTTGCAAATTTAGGTGGCATATTCTCATTTTCTAAGAAGTTTCATTTTTGTTATTCTGCTAAACCACAAATGGGATTTAATTTGCTAACTATCTTAGTTTCCTCTTTGTTTTCCCTCTGTAAAGACACCATTTGGGAAGTAATTAGAACAAAACAAGAGTTTAGTACATTGTCTGGATTAAAGCACCCTGTTTTTTGATGAAAACTGTCTAGAATCCTACAATAGAAGGACGGTGATTTATTAAGTCTGTGGTCAAGCATGAGAGGAGAATGTTTAGGTGATTATCCTTGGCAGCTAAGTAATATAATTGAGCAAACAACAAAATGCCACATTGTTGATCACTTCAGTTTTATGCTGTTTTAACTCTCTTAAGCTGAGTGGTATAACAAAATTTAAACAGAGGGAATAAAGCCTGTGGTTACTCTGCTCTTTAATTTTCTCTGCTTTAATTTCCATTTAATGTTGACTGTTACAATCCCGGGAGTGAATCCAGTGAACTGATGCTCCATGTTCTCACTACAGATCTCATTTGATTCCAGGATGAATCTCTGATGCCAGCCTAAGGAGAATTAGGCTTAGCAAAATTAGACTTCTCTAACACTGGTGTAAGAAACCTGAGGGTCAGGTAATTTTTCTAAGGTCAATATTTTTAAATGTTTTTAAATGCATGAGAGAAATTTAAATGTCTTTTCTATGGCAAATGCCTTAGTATTATTGTAACATAGTTCCTGCAGATAATTTCTGATTTTTGTTGGGGTGGCTGGGATCAAGCAGCTTGCAACAGAAGATGATGGATGGGGTGTTATGGAATGACGTTCCTAAGAAGTACATCAAGGTTTGCACTAGCTTCTCAATATTGTGTCTAGGATTCTGCTTTGGAAGAGAGCACCTAGAGAAGGTGACATCTACACAAATGTGCAAATTAAGGCTGTCCTGACAATCTCACACTCACCTTCCATAACCTTCCCACGTTGATGGTCTTTGAGATATAAGGAATGTGAACCCTAACATTAACTTCGTAAAATTATCATTACCTAGAACTGATGCCTATGTCAATTCCAACACAGCAGGTTGAGACAGAAGAAAATGAAAAATGGGAAATTATTCTTAAGAAACATCAGAAATTCTCACCAGCATATATTGATAAATCATTTTCTGTACAAGCCTTTAAAATCTGTTTTCCCTCTCAAGACAAAAGGTGGGAAGCATTAAAGAATTTGGATACAAATTTGCAGAGATCATACCTGTGATTGAAGTAAGATGTACTTCAAGCTGATTTGCTTTCTGGAAGACTGCTGGGAGGAAGAGGAAGGTAAAAGAAAGAAACATGCTGGCTTTTAGTTTGTACACCTAGAATCGTGAAGGGATGCCATCCAAGGACCTTGAATGTTGTAGTGGTCAGTAACTGGAAAGCAGTCTGGGGAGAGCTCTGGGCTAGGTAGGGACTACTGAAACAGGCAAATTGTCTACTTCCACCAGCCCAAGATAAAGACTGTGCTCCTGTGCTTTCACCTGGGTTTTTGTTCTGAGGCTGTTATTTGTGTCATTTTCAGGCTCAGGAGATTGTCTGTGCAAAGAAAGTGGCAGAACCTGGAGGCTCTGCTGTGAGCCTCTCAGCATTTGGTGAGGCACTGGCCAGTTTGAGTCATTGCACTGATGGGGTCTGGTGTTGCTCCCCGGCGTGTGTACTGCTGGCATCTCTGCCAGGGAGCAGCTTCTCCTGCACCCCTTCAGTCACACTTCCATGCTGAAGCTAAAGTAAAACAGCAGTGGAACCGCTGTGATACTCTAGGGACCTCCAATGTGTTTCAGCATCTTAACAATGCTATTGTGGGAAGCATTCCATTCATTTACTGTGCTGGCAGGTGAATGAAGGCACAGGGAAGTTTGCAAATCACCAAAGTAACAGTGAACTCATGACAGAGTCAAGGACAAGTCTAAAGGAATTATAGCTTCAAAATGCTAGTGAACTAATTAATCATTAAGTGGCTTATCTCCATTATTGCCAATAAAGCTGAGATGGCTTATTCCAGTTAACTTTTTCTTAGGTGTGCCAAATTGTCCTAATAGCTGCCAATAGCACTGATACCCTGATTTAAATAAGCAGCAGAGGAAAAACACCGATAAACAAATGGTAGTGTATATCTGTGTGTATCAGCAGCTGTCTTGTCTCCTGTAAGGCAGTTGGTGATGCCTACAATGAACTGCAATGGACTGGCTTCAGTTAGGCTTTTGAAAGGGTTGCCAGGCGCCGTAAAATTCCTGCCCATGTTTCTAGTCCAAGATCAGCCTTCCTATAAAGTCTGCCACACAATCTCTTTCTGGATGGTTGACATTTTTTCACGGGATTCATCAGTTGTGAGCTTTTGTGTGGGTTTGTTTTTTCCTTTGGCTAGATTTAAAAAGGCTGGGCCAATGGGCAGAGCGGCCACTAACCTTAAAGGGAA
The DNA here is from genome assembly GCF_001522545.3 of Parus major. Taxonomy (NCBI): domain Eukaryota; kingdom Metazoa; phylum Chordata; class Aves; order Passeriformes; family Paridae; genus Parus; species Parus major. Next base: position 18,528,766 of record NC_031774.1, on the reverse strand, counting down.
GAGGATGTGATCAGGAATGCAAATCCTCTGCTTTTTTTTCTGTAGCCATTGTAGTTGTGCCTTTAAAGCATGTTTGTGTAGAACATGGAATTTAGATTTTTTTTTTTCTGGACTGGTTGTTTTTATGTGTTTTTCAAATTCACAAATATATGTTTATATATTTTTTTAAAATATTTTTTCCAGATTCTCATGAATTTTGTATTTTTAATGACAAAGAAACAAACAAGTGCAGAAATCCTGTTTGTTTTTCAAACCCAGACTGGGAAATTTAGAAAGAACGTATCAGCAAAAAGCTGTGGTGAGAAATTATTTCTAAAGGCAAATGTTTTGAATAACCTGCACACTACATGTGTAACAACTAAATAGGATTTTTTCAGTGTTTGTGGCCTCCTCTTGTTCTCTTTGCAGAAATACACCCTGAAACAAAGGGACTGATGGTTCTTTTGAGTTTATTTCAGCTCACATTAATATTGCATGCCTTAAAATTTAATATGCTTCTTCATTTGAAGTTAAGCTATACATTCCCAAAAAGCCAGAAAGTATTTAGCTTAAGGAAATAATTAGTTATTTGTTTGACAGTATTGTATGGAACCTTTTTCTTTCCCCTAAGACACTGAGCACTATTTTCAGTATCCCCAAAAGGAATTCATATAGCAGATTATTTCCATGCTCCAGTAACAAAGTTTGGAGATGGAAATATTCTTTGATGTCATTGTAGACCCTAATTGCTGGAATAAAATAGAAGATTTCAAGCTCCCCTCTACAGCTTATCAATACTGAATGATTCTGGTTTTTTTATTGCTTGAAATCTTCATATCTGAGCTAGACAAAACTGAACCGGGAAGTGTAGTTAAGTCTTTGGAAGATGTGTCACAGGGAGGAAAATTATGGATTAGTATCTGTGAGATTGTAGGGAATAACTTTATACTTGACAGGAATAGAATTTCTGCTCCTACCATTTCAGTCAGTCTACCTTTTTGGACAGACATGTAATGAATGAGATTTGCATCTACAAAAGCAGGAATGATATAGCTCCTTCTTCCTACTGAGGTGAATCTTCCCTGGCATGTAGCTCAGTATTTTCAGGGCCAGGAGCCCACATCCTCCTATCAGGCAGCCCTGAGGTTTGAGTGCTTTCTCTGAAAAAGAAATAGGAATCCCCCATTAACTTTACTACAGCTTGGCTCACGTTCAAAAGTGTGGAGTCTTAGAAGAACAGCAGAGATCTGGGTTCTGTCTCAACTTGTCCAGCCTTTAGCAAACCTTTTGTGTTAGAGCCCTGCAGATTTAGATGATTGTACAGCTCTGGAGAACAGTATCCAAGGGAAACATGCTCTGTTCACACCTGTAGGAGGGTGATTTGCCTTCTACACTGGGTCATCTCAGCTGGCTGGCAGAATAATGGGGGCCTTCATTCTAGTTCCTTTCTGCTTCCTTTGAAGAAGCTACTGCTTGGAAAAAAGAGACCTTGTGTAACTATAGCTTTAGATTTTTCATCAAAATATAATCTGATAGTTGTCATGCAGCTGGCTCAGAAACTGCTGTCTGGATAATGCAGTGCCATGATGGGGCATGGAGGGGCCTAGCCCATCCTAGTCAAGGATGGCATAATCTGAATCTCTTAGACTCCTATAATATTTTAAAATATGTAACATGCCCTAAATCCCATACAGTTTTCATGACAATTATTAATTCTGATTATTGTGTTATTCAATTACTTTTCCTGTCTGTATCCTTTTTATTTGCTATGGAAAAGGGCTCCTGAGGCATCAGCTAAAAAGGGATGCATCCATTGACAGTTGAATGACCTTTAAGGCAGTTTGGGTCAGGCTGAGTAACCAAACAGGCTCCTTTTGTAAAACCTTTAATATTATCATTTCAGACAAGCTCGTGAGACCATGACTCTGGGTCTTATGTACAGGCCCCAGCATTAGGAAGCTGCACATAGTTCACAGCCCAAGAACTTCAGTCTCCACCTGCTGACTTCAGTCTCTAACGGCTGAGCATAAGGAAGATCTTTCAAGGTTCTTTTTTCTTTGAAACCAGAGGCAAAACTGTGCTATGGGCATGAGCAGAAATGTATCAAGTAGATTACAGAACAAAAGCATCCTTGTAAGGACCATCTTTCTTGTCATCTCTTCATCCTTTGAATGAACACACAGAGGTCTGTAGGAGCAAAATATGTCAGTTCTAGAGCTCACCTCTTCTGGACTAGGGCAGACTCAGACTTGAAATAGTTTGTATCAACTCAGAGATTTCAGAGGCTCTAGTGAATTATTTTCAAACAGCATGTTTTTCCCCTCATGTTTGTTTTCTCTGTTAGTTTTAAAGTGTGAATCAAGGCTGTACCTATTTCTCCATGAGTAACCAAACAGGAGAAGAATCTGCACAAACCAGCAGCTAAGCACAGAGAGTGACCACAGTGAGGGCATGTTGTTTGCTGTCTGCTAACCTTGTTCCTGAGTGCCAGTCACAGATGCACCTCTTGAAGCGTTATTAAAACAGGAGCTAAACCAAAGCTGCTCCATCAGAGAAAACATTTTGTACTCTCCAGCACTTTTAATTGCACAATAGTGCATGCTTTGTGCCCCTCAAAGATTTGACGTTTGAGTGTACCCAGGGAAGTTTGTTTTGAGGGAGGTTTTTTACCCTTGTACATTAAAGCTAAGTAAGAGAAGGTGTCTTTCCTTATGAGGTCCTGACCTTATCTTTAGAAGTTAATAGCTCCCATTAAAATTTCCTTCTTTCTGTTTTCCTTGTGTACACTCCTTTTATGTCAGAATGCAAAGTTACGAAACTGGAGTTAGGACATTCACATGCATTTACAAAGAACAAAGGTGTATTCATTCAAGTTGTTTGTGATGTTTGTTTTCTTACTTCTATAGTTCTTTATTAATAATTCCTCATTTTGAGTCTTTATCCCATATTTCATATACCACTTTGGTTACAGATTGCTTGGCATGGATACAGCAGATCCAGCTGTTTAAAAATATAATTTGACACCACCACCTTCTTATGACAGATTGCAGTAAAAAATGAATGTTAATTCAGACCACATTCAGAGACATTAAGGTGGAATATCCCAAGCATGGACCAGGAAGATTTAAATTCATGAGCACTGTGAGAGTTACAGTCAAGGTAGGATGAGAGCAGAATCTTCCAGTCTTGCTTCAGATCTATACAAATACTGAAGCCCTTACTAGCCAGAAGTTACTTTTCCTGCTTCAAATACTACCTCATATGTTAGAACTCCTCATCTGAATGTGTCTCCTTATCCTTAGGCATAGTTTCAGGATCATGCCTCAGTAAAAAGTTCTTTTTTAATAGCTACTTTTTGCCTGCTTCTAGGTGAGTGGAAAGGGAAGAGCAAGCACAAGTGAGCTGCTGCTGCTCCTCATGCCACTGTTCTCTTGTCTAGCACAACAGGTGTCTCACAGCCCATGCCAGAAGAGCCAAAAGGGAAGAAAAGTGTCTGCAGAGGAAAACAGACTTTGCATGACTCCAGGACAATGCAGTTGCAGTGCTTCTGTAAGACCTTTCTCATCACTGCAGTGTCCTACATTCTCCTCTGGCAAAGGATTTTAGGAACAAGCTCTCCTGCCCCAATAGCACTGCATGCAGGCTGATGTGACAAGGCTGCATATTCGCTCGTTGAAAATGTCAACAAACAAGAAATACCTGGTTACTAATTCTCTTTCCCTCACAAACACGTTTTCTTCATACCACTGGCAGGAGCCATTCTGACTTCATTGGCAACTGGCAAAAGACACATGGGGAGGGTTGATGTTCTGGCCAAATTCCACTTCAAGCTTTATGCTAAGGGTCACCTTCACAATACCAGTTGTCCTTTCATAACTTCTGTGTTGAGAAGTGTGAATGTTTCTGTTGTCATAATTCATCTTTGGAAGTTTATTTCCCATTCTACATTGAAGGGAAGTAAGAAGCATTTAATATTCAAAAGAGCCAAATCCACTGCCTGTAGGTTGGGCTGCTGGAGCTATGGAGGCAGACAAAAGCAAACAGTGAATAGAAATATTGAACACTGTTTTTTGAAACTCTGATTATTTACATCCAGCACAATCTTCTGTACAAAATTCAAGTCGCTGAACTTACATGAGGTTTAACATGGTAGATTTATAAATATGTATTTAATTTTTAAATCTGAATTACTATTGGAATTTTTTATTTGGTTTTTAAGTTCATAACTATTCTGTGGGTTAAATCTAGTAAACACAGAATGGATGCAGAAAAGAAAACATATAATCCAGCACAATGACCATGGAATAGAATGGGTAAATTGGGTTCTTCTGTTGCCTTTGCGGCAAGTAGTGGTGGGCCAGGAGAAACCAAAGTTTTGGGTTTTGTTGAATCTCATTTGCTCTTCTCCACAACTGCTGCTTGGAGAAAGACTTGAAGGACCCAGGTTGCCATTATGTAGCTCAATAACGTGCTTACAGTGTGCTTTCCTTTAGTTACATGTGGAGTATTTATTTTGCTTCACCTTTGTGTAAGAGATATGTGTGAAAGAAACTGCCTGCAAAAAGTCAAGGTCAAGTACAAGTTGTAGGAGAGGTGGGGAAGTTTGACCATCAGATTGTGGTTTTGTGTTGAGTAATTTTTTTGCAAATGAGCTTTCACCTTTTCTGTCCACAGTCAAATACTACTTGAATACAGCTCTATTACATGCTGCTTTGACACTTTTTACATGGCCCTATGACACTTTACTCTGCAAATGCAGAGTTTCAAAAGCTCTTAGAGAAATTGCAAATGCATTTCTGCATTAAAGAATCTTTTCTAATCTGTATGCCTTTAATATTTCTCAACAATGAAAGATTTGGCTAGGGAAAAAGATGTTCAAAGATGTAGACATATGGGACATTGTTTAATGTATTACATATAATTAGAGTTCTATTTGTTTGTTACAGATGACAAACATGCTTATTAGTATACCTTGGACATACTAGCATTCAGTTTTATCTTGCTTCCTGAGTTAACCTGGTTTAACAACTTCTAATACTAACCTGGTTTAACAACTTCTAGTACTATCCTTTTTTACATTACCATTTTTGTGTTAAGGCTGCTAAAAATTTTCCACTGTTACTTTACTTTTGTTTTCTAATAGGTTTTGCTTTTGAGGGGAAAAATGTTAATAGATTTTATGTGCAGCCATGTTTATGGATGCTCATAATATGTATAATATATATGTATTAGCAAGAATAAACAAAGTCAGCAGCTGTAATTTTCTTATTTTGCTTTAGTAGAAAGATTCACACTTCAACCTTTGTAATAATTCATGAGACCCCTAGTCAAGAGTCTGCAGAGTAGAAATTGTAAATTTACTGCTAGTTTAACTCTTCTCTGAGGTTATACACCGAGGAGTGGTGTTATGAGTATGTATCTTGGCAAGTAGTGATGACATGTTTGTTTTGGTATTGCATGTTTGCATTTGATAGACCTCCTGGGATTTTTCTTGCTTATTTTTTATTCAAAGAGCACATGGAGACCACATATATATTGCTTTATTTGTGTTGAACAGCTGAGGGGTTTATTATTCAAAAAGAAAAGCATTAAATTGCAATAATGATGCTGTCACAAACTAAAACATAGGGTTTCCAGAATTCTATGATGTTTCATAGAATGAATGGCCCAGGGATGAAGGAAGTTTAAGAACATTGAGGTAATGTTGTGAATCTGATTTTATAACAGATATTTAAACTGCCTGGAGGAGCTGTGTGAGAAGGGAATGTGCAGACAGAGATCTTGGGACATGTTTTCTTTTCCTGGTATGGAACTCAATCCCTTCAAGCTAAACTCAGATCAGAACTCCCCTGGCTGGATTATCAAACTGTCACAATGTGTTGCTGTTGTCTTGTCATAGTAGTTGTAATTGGGGTACCCAGATGGTTTCCCATTTTTTTAATAGCCTGGGCTTTAGGTCTGGTGATGGGAGGAGTAACACATGTCAATGTCCCTTACAAAGATGAAAATATGTGTAGACCTTAGGTAATCACAGACCTTCATTTTAGCCTGTCTAAAATGAGAATGTGTTCCAAACTTTTCTGAATTTTTCTCAAGCTCTGAGTTTTGACTAAGCTCTGAATTAGGAGTAAATAGGCACTCTCAATTGAGAGACATGGTAATGTCCCACATGATAAATTCCTTTATACCTGGGGAAAGATATTGCTGAGATTTATGTACTCCTAATTTTGGTCACTCATAGAGCCAGGTCTTCTCTTCCCAGAGAAAGAAATCTCTCTTCCTTTGTAGAAGTGATAGAAAAAAACAAAATAAGACAATTCCTAAGTGGGCTGAGGCCTTAAAAAATTGTATAAATATGTATCTGTCAATGTGTGAGAGGCAGCAGCTCAGAAAATAAATTAAACATAAGGAGATTATAGGGGCAGGCAAGTGAGAGACAAAAAAAGAGGTGTGCTGACCTTGCTTAACTTGGAAAAGCTAATTAATAAAGAGGAAAAACATGGTTCAGGATTCAGCGTGAGGGTGAGCTTTCTTTTAGGTGATGCTTATTAACAGCCTGGGACATTACAGATTAATGGTCTGAAGAGCTATTATTTCTAGTAGAAGTAAGTGAGTCTAGACTGTAGTATGATAGTTCAATGACTTTATAGAAAACCTGTGAATTATTTTGTTCTTAGACTCTTTTAAGTATAAAAGCTTCTCATAGGGAGGCATGGAGGACTGACCTTTTATGTTCCAAGGTAAGAGTAAAGGGAGTTGAAGTGTGGTCATTGGCACACACATGAATAAAATAAGGGACATCCCCTTTCCATTAGATGGTGTCCATCTTACACAGTTGTAATGATAATAACACTTCTTTCATATAAAGCAAGAACTGAGAAGAGAGGCAAAATAAGCAGATGTTACCATGGACAATGAAATGAGTGCCAGAAGACTCATTTATGGAGTAATGGATACCAGGTGTGTTACTTCACCGTTAAAAATTGTAGTAACATTCTGCTGAATTTTCCCAGCCTTCACCTTCTTTTATGCTACATGCAGATAAAACTTACTTGAAGGTAAAAACAATACTGCATTTAACATGTTTCACAAAACTGTGTCCATACTATAAAAATGCTGTGTTAACAAAGCAAACCAATTTTCCATTTAATGACTTTAAAATAAGATTTTCTGCTAGTGCAGGTGTGCATTTCATCATACCAGACAGTCTGTAACACACTTCTGCAAATGCAGTAACAAGCCAAGTTGTTTTTAGCCAAGTCCTGTGTGAGAGGAGGGAGAGCAATCAGAATAGTGGGCTTTTTCTTCATATAAACAACGCAGGAAACTGTAATAGGTTATGGCATCCTGTGGCCTTTGATATTATTAGTGCTAAGCAATTCTAATAGGATAGTCAAGTTCCATGTTTCTAGAGATAAGTAACTAAAAGAAAGAGATGCTGAGAAGGTTTTTATTTGTTAAAAATATGCAGTCAAAATGCACAGATTCTATATTTTCATTCAAAGGTCAGATTTCATACATGAATACAACAGGTTAAATCCTTATTTTATAGCTTTGCTCTCTTGTGTATTTTTGTACTTACCTGCCTATGCCATATTTGTTCACCCTTACTGTTCATGTTTCATGTTTATTTTTAACTGTAGGTGAAGAATGTATTTTCTCCTCGAACACCTATGCTTTCTGTTATAAATAATCCCTTGCAAAACACCTGTGAGTCATTATTTGTGCTACTAATAAATTAGCAGGCAAGGCAGTATTGAAATGCATGGGAAAACTTAAGCGTATAAAAATGTTTTGCATTAGTCTTTGCCATGGAAGTGGTCAAATGACTGAGAGCCAGAGGCAAACATGCAGAGGTCATTAATTGTGGTTCTTACCAGCTGTTATGCTTGTGGTGGAAAGGCCTGGTAGGTAACTTGGGCTTGTGGCACCAGCAAGAGTGATGGCGTGAGGTGCTGCTCTGCCCAAGCCTCTGCTGCCTTCTGCAAGCCTACACCAGCTCTCAAACCACTGTGGGGAGTCAAAACAGCTGCAGGGAGCATACCTCCAGCATAAATCATATTTTCTAGCACCTGTCACTCTAAAGGTGTGTGTGTGAGACTATTTGGGTAATTTCAGATGAGTTTTCTTCCTTCTGAAATGGGACCCTTGTGCTGTTCTGGTTACAAAAAGAATCATGGCCTCCTGTATCAGCTAAAGATTGTTTTTTCCATTGTTTTAAGCTTCAGTTGCTGAAGAGTTTTAAAGCAGAATAATGAAGAAGGAGGCAGAATAGGAATAAATCCACGGTTAAAATAAAGGGAAGCGTTTTATAAAATTATTTCATTGCCACCTGTCAATTAAAGCCCAGGACAGAAAAACTATAGAGGAGTTCATTGGTGTCCCCAAATTTACGTTAGTCTGGGATAAAATTTGATCTCCATGAAGTTCTTAGGAAATTAGACTTTCCTGCATTCCAGTTTGCCTTCTGATACTATACATCAATACATAAAGTGCTTGTTTTAGAAAAAATGCACCATTTTTTTACCAGCAGAAGATGTGCCCATTCAGCTCCAGTAGGCTTCTGCTGTGTACTCAGAGGGAGAAGAGATCTTTCTCTTTGTAGGTGGTGCTGTGATTGCCAGGCAAAACCCTTCTGAAATCTGCTAAAAGTAAAACTTCATAACGTGTTAGGAAAGCTGAAGACAGTATTTGTTCTGATGGAATTCATCTTTGTGGCAACTGGTAATGAGAGTTTGCTGCAAGCAGTTGAAACAAGCTGTGCTTTTGCCCCTTGAAGGTTCAAGTGAACCTGTCAAGAAATATAATAAATGTAGTAATTATGGTAAGAGGAGTGATGAATTGGTTCTGGCTTTAAATTTTTCAAAATGTCACTCTCATACACTTCTAGAAGGTGACTTTTACCTGAGTTCTGGGAAGCCTGCCTGCGTGTGCAGCATGGCACAGCTGGAGTTGCTCTGCAGGCAGGTGGTGGGGACAGCAAGGAATGGGGAATGGCCACCTGCTGCTGTGGAGGAGAGGAGCAGGGACAGATGAAGGAGATGAGACAGGGAGAGAAATTGGTCAGAGAAAATGCTGAGGGCTCCTCTTCAAGAAGTTAATCCTTTGATATTTTCTCAGGAGAAAATACTTCGATTTTGATGAATCTTCTGGTTTCCGTCAGCTGAATGAGCTTGCTCATCGTTTTTGGGGCTGGTCACAGTGCTTGTGTAAATGTCCTAAGGGACACTTGTGTATTTTGAAACATTCTCTGCCCAATGCCACGTGAAGGATGCAGTGGCCAAAAAGCCACAGGAGATATTTGCTTTGGCCACTCACCAAGCAATGGGCTGCACCAACAGCTTAAAGAAGCATTAGCAGCAGAAGAAACTGAGTTAAGTGATTCGAGAACTGCAAGACTGACCTGTTCATTTGTGTTACAGTAAATGCAACCATGAAAACCTATAGTTTTAAGTAATTAGAAAGTAGCAGGGTTAGTGTATGAGACTTAAGCTGGGCAGCGAGAAAGGGAAAGAGAATTGAACAAAAATATGAGGTAACTTCAAGTTACCTCAGTGACTCCATGATGGCTCAGGAAAGACATGATTGCATGGTCACAGATTTTTCATTCCCAGAGCTTTTAAAATATTTGAATAGTACAAATTTTGTGCTTTGATGGGTGTCATTTCCTAGTTAATCTGGCAGAAAAGTAATAGAAGTTATACAGATGCATAACTGTAGGATACTTGGGCCGGGCAGCAGAGTTTTAAAGAGCATGTGAACAGAATTCTTCTTCAATTAGGTTTGTTGTGCAAAACAGTGTTTAAAAATTTTCCCACTTAAATCTGTATACTAAATATGTAGCCAAAGACAAGCAATTAAAGTAGTACACACTGTATTGTTTCCAGGGATGCAAAACTAGGTCATGTACTCTGTGGATTTTTAATAGCAATTTTGACACGAGCCTGAAAGCAACAAACAAGTGCTGCAAGGTGCTATAAAACTTTGCATCCTAATTTCAGAGCATGATTAAATGGACACAACCACAGCATTACTAGTCCAGTGTATTTTTAGGGTGTCCATTGTGGCTGCTTCTCCCCCTTTTTGAAGGAACAATTGTTTTGTTGTTTTTTTAAAACAATTGAATGTTGTTTTTGAAGGAACAATCTGCTGATGGGGAAGAAGCTGTAAATGTGAATGATCAAGACATGCACTGGCTTGCACTGAGGACCCCTGTGGTCACTGTATTGACAACCAGAGCTTGGGTGAGAGTGCCAGGAATCAGAAACAGTATGGCCAGCTGGGACTCCGCTCACTGCTGGCTACAAACAGCAGGACAATGGCAATGAATCATTGTTTCAAGTGTCCTTTGCTATTAACGTTTTCAAGCAACTAAATAAAAATGCAATAAAGAAAAGCAATATAACCTAAAACCTCCCTAAAGCCTCCTAACTAAATAGTTAGAATTTTCTAGATGATCTAATATAATAAAAATAACTATTAGGCCCTTTCAAAGCAGTATTAGATTCAACATCCATAAGTACTTAAAAACCTAATATTTGGCCATCATTAAAAAGATAAGCTAGAATATGTACAGCCATTAGCTATAATTTGATATTTAGGCATCAGTTGTTTTCAGTTTAAAACTCTGTTTTAAATTGGGTTTTTTTATGAGAAGTCACCTAGTAAATTCTAGGGCTGAATCTTCCTGTGGTTCAGTGGCTAGGGACCAGTTCAGTCAACCAGATAAACATGCACTTAACTTTAAGGATGTGTGTAAGAGCTGCCAAGTTAACACACAGCTGTGTCCCAGGAGATCTCTTTTTATTAGATTAAAAGACCAGAAGATCATGTTTGGGTGTGATGTGCTGTAAAGTGAGCCTCCAGTTGTGCGCATTTCCTCTAATGTTGGCCTGGGGATGAGCCAGTGACAGCTGAGGAGTGTTGTGCTTCACACAGTTTTACTATCCCATTTCAAACTCGTGTGGAGACATCCGTTGCTTAGACTTTTAGTGGTGTGAGATTTTTTTTATTTCTTGGCATTAATTTCCTCCAAAAGTGAATGAGATTTTCCATAGCTCCACCTTTAGATAAACATTCAAGTGAGTTTCATAGAACTGTCATTAAAAACTCAGCAGAAGCCTTAGGATTTATCTTATGGGAGTCCATTATGGGGCATAAACTTTCTATTCCTTGGACTAAAGCACCCTGCCATACATCACCATTTTGCTGGACACAATGTTTATATAATATGCTTTGGAATTCACCATGGAATACATAGACATAGTGCATGTGGTTTGGGTTAAGACCATTCTGTAATTTATGATTGGAGATGTAGATGAGTGTAATTTAAGCTAAAAGTCTGCAAGCTTTCTATTTTTACAGTGTGTTCTACAGAAATTCTGAAAGCCATTTTAGGTTTGGTTTCTCCTTAAGAATCTGGATTATAGATCTCACAAGGTAGAAAGGGAAAAATTGCTTGTGGTATGTCCTGCTTACTTTTTCTAACTTTGTTTTGAATTTATGTCTGGATAATACTTAAAACCCTCAACCCACAGAATGATGAATGCCAGGACAGTACTTTGGGAAATACTGTGCTACCTGCTTGTCTTATAGTCCTGTCCTGGGTATCCAGAGCTGCTCAGTGTCAGAGATTTCAAACCCAGTTAAATGACCTGTCTAGTTTTACCTGCTTCACTCTTCATGTTAAAAGACCATGGAATAACAGGAAAATTAGCCATTTTAGGTTTCCAGTAACTGAAAAATTCAAGTTTCCATTTTGCATTTGGCCAAGGTTAGAAAATCCATCTTAGTTTTCACAGAAGCTCTTGGATCCTTACGCAGTGGCAGTAGTTGTATCATGCAGAAAACCAAGTTCAGCAGCTCACAGAAAGGCAAGCTGCTGTTGAACCTCACTAGTTTTGGATATGAATATTTGTCTTCAACACTGAAACAATGCTGTTCTGTGTTGAAGGGAAGCACCTAAGAAGAGACCACCAGGCTCAACTGCAGTATTTCAGTTGAGGCTACTCCAAGTCATGCTGCAGTCCACTGGACAATATTAAATAAGCAAGAAAAATAAAGTATTCAAGGAAATGCCTTGTTAGAATATAGACTTATGGAATGCCAAAAATAATCTTGTTCCTGCTATTGATTAAATTCTCTCAACTCTTTTGCATCTGTAAAATGAGTGTAATGAGTGTCTGGGGGAGACAGGCAGATCTTTGGATGGAGTGGTGCATGCGCTGAGGGCATCACATGTTTCAGGTAGAAAGGAACCCAATCACCCATCTTCAGGTCCATAATCTTAAATATACCTACCTTCTGAAAGCTATTTTGCATTTATGAGTTCCCACATTAATACAATAGGTTTTCTGGGTGTAGCTTCCCAACAGGCATCTCTGATATGTTGGTCAGAGAACAATAGAAGCAGATCACCTGAGCAACCTGTTTATCTGAATGTCCATTCCATTTCATGCAGCTACTAGAATAAATTACTAGTCCATGTGAATGGGAAACTTTCCTCCTTTCACAAGATTGTGGTCAAAGTGTGGTTACTACTGTTTTCCATTTATTTTAAAGGCACAGTATGAAAAAAAGGCTTCAAACCCTAATTACAAAGGCACATGAAACAAAGAAGATGCTTTACACTGGGTGAAAGTCATTGCTGCTTTTTAGGACTTCCTCTGTAAGAAGTCTTTTTGAGTCCAGTAGATGGCATGCACTCTTCAGAGCTTGCTGTGTGCGATCACAAATGCTCCTTCAAGGAGCACGCAGAGTTCTGTTTTTAAACTCTATCCCAAGAGACTCTGTTATGCTACACGTGATTTTTCTATAATCTCTTTAACATACTACAGGGACTTAGTATGCCTTCAAATCTAAATTTCTTCACTTTTTCAGGGCCCAGCCCAGGTAATTTTTGTTGAGATATGTTTCAAGGAACATGAGCAGTTTGGACAAAGCAATTTTGTTGGAGAAGTAGTTGTGATGAAAGCAGTATGAATATCTGGCTATAATAAAAGTGTAGCGACATTAAAAGAGAAGCAAGCATTGTAGGTAAGAAAAGCTAAAGAAATAAATAAGAGAAAAGAATGGCAAGGAGTTTCTTGAATGAGACACATTTTGAGCTAAATATGTCATATGGTGAGAGAAAAAGCTTAAAATGTCTTCTTTATTTCTTTTCACCCTGTGAGGTGATACTGTACTGGTGAACAAATACAATCTGTTTATAATATTATGCTATAAGACTTCTGTGCTTTCGTCTAAGCTTCTGGCACTCAGAGATTGCTGTAGTAAATTACTATCTTTTTAGTTGTAAGTCAGATTTTGGAGAACAGCTGAGAAAGACCATTATCTGTACTTAGAGGAGAATTAATATCCATTTGGGTACGTAGGAGCAAATTGGGACTTGGAGTTTTCATACACTAATTCAAATTCTGACATTTTCTGCATAGAAGTTCAACTGTTTTCTCATAGGCTTCTTAGTAGTTGCTCTTGTGCAGTTTCTGACTCTGTCCACAATGGTTCTGGAAGAGAGCTTTTCCCTACAGGAAGCACTGAGGAATGTTTTCAAACAGAATTAGTGCTGGATGCACTGTTACGTGCTGGCTTATTGACAAACATCTCATGGAAATGAAGGCATTTTTTACTGAGTTTTTGGATGCTTTTTGTTATCTGAAGCCTTGTCAAACTTGTACTTATCTTTGCACTTTGCAGCGTTTAGAGGAAAATATTGCAATGTGAAAGGTCAGCTATCAGACCTCTGCCACTGGCTGGTGGAGAGTAGCTCTGATGGTCGGGTTTGTTAATCTTGATTTTTCTAGTCTTCTAATTGATTGTGCATAGAAATCCTAGCAGTATTCAGTCATTTCTCAGAAAACAGAAAGTGAAGAGCTTTTAGTACTTTCAGAAGCACTTTGTTGGATATGTAGATTCTAAAGCATGAGAGGGAACTTTCATTTACAGGTTAAAGCAGTAGTACCTGTGGTCAGTGTTTTTAGCTGGAAGATAATTTGGAACTGTTTTGAAATCACTTGGAATTTTACAGCACAACATGAGTAAGACTCCTGAGGCATTAGATGATAGATGGGCATTTTCACAGGAAACAACAGGGAATTTTCAAAGTAGATACCAAGAACAACAGTCATGATGGGATGGGCATGGAAGGTTTTCCTAATTTTTTGGGTTTTTTCTTCTCATTAATATGCATCATACTTTTAAAATAAATAGTTAATGCACAGATTTGGTGAGAAAATAAACTAAGCAATTGAGACTGCATCCTGTTATCCCTAATGGTGTCTAGATGAATGGTAATAACTGTGTTCAGATTTAGTTAGGACTTGCTTAGTTGTAGAGTTCTGATGCACTACTTCAGCCATGGCTGGGGGAGTTACATGGCCACTATAAACTTTTTCCATGTGACTGATGTGGTCAAAAATCACTGGTGTGGACACCTATAGTCACACAAACCTGAGACAATTTACTTCAGGAAAAAAAGGCTTTCAAGAGCCATTACTCAAGAAATAAATTCATAGGAGAAGCTGCATTTTGTTTCCCCTTCTCATGACTAGTTCCTGCTGTCTCAGTCAGAGCTCCTTGATCAGTCTCTCATTCTGTGGACTATTCTGAATTATACAAAACCCCCACTCTTCTACTCCTTTTTGTCCCTAGCCACCATGTCTAGGAGCTGCTACATTTCTGGTCTTCTCACATTCTTACTGGCTTAATCTTTGCTTAGTGCCCTTGAAAACTATGCTAATCCCCAGTAATTTCATAGCCTTTTTCTTTGTGCTGCCTGGCACACCCCAAGTAGAAGCAAATGCAAGGTCATGATTTTACTTGTTTCAGAGTTTCTCAGGATGTAAGGAAATAACTTCTTGCACAAAGCACACTGTTATTGTATAATTTGCCATGATGATAATAATAAGATTCATCTTTAATTCTTCATCTCAGACTCACTAAATAATTTTTGGGTAATGAAGCATGCACAGTCTCAGATGGTTACACCACTATAAAGCCCTATCAGCAAATTGGAAGATATTCCACATATGCATTATTACATAAATAAATGATCATCTTTATGGTAGGTGTTATACTGTCTGGTCTAAACCACACTTTGTTGCTTTAGTCTCTGAATGATGCATAGAATAGAATCCCTGGATAGATAGAAATTCTTGTTTATTCCAAACAAAAAACAAACTGGTGGCCCTTCTTGCATATAGAACTGATATCCCTCTAAAGTCTGAAATACAGATTAAATCTGAATCTTGCCAGGGACCGTGGAAGCCTACTTCCACTAGAAGGACACTTGTCTGTGTGAGGTCTGAATAACTACCTTAGCTTTGTTGTCAGAAACTGTAGCTTAATCTTTTTCCATCAATTGTCACGACACTTATTAACTCATGTTAGTAAGTGTATGTTAACTCATTCACTCCAATACACACTCTCTTTGAGGTGTTCAGGTCAGGTTTTTATAAGATTAGGTAGCAGATGCCTGAAGGCAGTGCTCTGCAGGGTCCCAAATGGCTGTCACATGGAAGGACACCTGTAAAGCTTCCCTTGGCCCCCTTCCATCAGACCCACCATGCAGTGAGTACACAGGTGGTGTTACACATCTCCCCTTTTGCAACTTACTGCAGAAATTTCTACCTCTCATCGTTTCTAACACCTAGGTGTCATCCTGGTTGCTTTATCCCTATCTACCTGACACTTCCAAGGAGTTTCTAGGTATGGAGGTCTGTATAAAATACACTTATCTTCTTTCTAACAAAATCCATGTGATTTGGTGTGTTCTGTTGGCTTCATGTGGTTTTATGGTGCAGGGTTCCATGGAAAGTGAACTTCAGTTCATAAACTCTCCATAAAGACTAATATTCTTTTCCACACAACATGCTATGAAATGCTTCATGGAATCTAAGGTGTAAGTCAGGAAGAAAAATTGAGCATAAGAAAAGGCATTATCCATGCATTGCGGTCTGTCTAAAGAGATTATTGAAAGCCATGTATGTGGCCATAGGATGTGTGATTATGAATAGAAAAGAATTCCTGCCTGACAGATCCATCATCTTTACCTCTCTCATTATTCAGATGTAATGCTGCAGCTCAGTTAATAAATAAGTCAATACATTAGTCAGTCAGACATAAAGAAACCTTGAAAGGGAGAAAAAAGTCTCTTTTCCACAGTGACATATAAAAGACCTGGATAGATATGGAAAAAAAGATCATACACTTGTAAAAAAATTGTGTGATGTTACATTTAATTTTCCTTTGCTCCTGCTATCAAGTGGCCTATAGACTACCCTCTCTCTACAAGGCAATTAAGCTTCCTGAGCAAAATTTAAAAGCTGCAGAAACTGTTAAAGGAAGCATTTAATGAATAGAAATCTCATGACTATTCTAATAGGGTTTTAAAAGCGCAAACGTAGCATAAATTTAACAATTGCAAATTCAGGTCATGAAGAGTTGTTTTCTTAAATGATCTCATGGAACAATAGTTTAAAAAAATCAGAAGAGAGAGCTGTAACTCTCATGTAACTAAATCGGAGTAAGAAGTCAGGTCACACAGACCACTGTTCTTCTCAAGTTCAATAAGGATGCTGCTGATTAGATATTTGAATATATAATTGGAGCATCATAGAACTATTTATGTTGGAAAAGGCCTTTAAGATCACTGAGTCCAACTGTTAAACCTTCATTGCCGACTCCTTCCCCAGACCTTGTCCCTAAGTACCACATCTACACTAAATAACTCCAGGGGTAGTGACTCAACCACTTCCCTGGGCAGCCTGTTCCAATGCTTTTTGGTGAGGAAAGTTTTCCAGATTTTTAATCCAAGCCTCCACTGATGCAACTTGAGGCCATTTAGATTGTTTTATCCGTAGTTGCTTGGGAGACCAACCCCCACCTGGCTGCAGCCTCCTTCCAGGCAGTTCTGGGCAGTGATAAGATCACCCCTGAGCCTCCTTTTCTCCAGGCTAAACAACCCCAGCTCCCTCAGCTGTTCCGCACAAGACTTGTGCTCCAGAGCCTTCACCTGCTCCATTGCCCTTCCCTGGACATATTCCAGGACCTCAATGTTTTTCTAGTAGTGAGAGGCCTGAAACTGAACACCACGTTTGAGGCATGGCCTAATCAGTACTGAGTACAGGGGACGACCATTGCTCTGGTCCTGCTGGCCACACTATTGCTGATCCAGGCCAGGATGCCATTGGCCTTCCTGTCCGCCAAGCTGGTTCACGTTCAGCTGCTGTCAACCAAAACCTCCAGGTCCTTTTCCACAGGGCATCTCTCCAGCCACTTTGCCCAAGCCTTGCAAGGGGGTTGTTGTGACCCAAGGGCCTCAGGACCCAGCAACTCCCCTTGTTGAACTTCACACAGCTGGCTTTGTCCCATTGATCCAGCCTGCCCAGATCCCTCTGCAGAGCCTTCCTGCCCTCCAGCAGATCAACACTCCCATCCAGCCTGATGTCATTTGTGAGCTGACTGAGGGAACACTCATCCAGATCATTGATAAAGATATTAAACAGGAGTGAGCCTTGGGGAACACCGCTGGTGATTAGCTCTCAGCTGGATTTAACTCCCATCACCACCATCTCTGGGCCTGGCATCCAGCCAGTTTTTAACCCAGTGAATAGTGCACCCGCTCAAGTCACAGGCAGCCAGCTTCTGCAGGAGGATACTGTGGGAAATGGTGTCAAAGGTTTTACTTAAGTGCATGTAGACAACATCTACAGCTTTTCTTTCATCCATTAAGTTGGTCACCTTGTCATAGAAGGAGATCAGGTTGGTCAACAAGGACCTGAATTTCATAAGACCATGCTGGCTGGGCTTGATCCCCTGGTTGTTCAGATATGCTTGTGATTAAACTCACTCATATGATTATATTAAACTCACAGCATGTACAGGAAATGATAACTCAGAGGAAACAAAATGGCTGTAAATTGTTCCTGGGAGAAAAGTTATTTTTCCTGCTACAAAAAGGCAAGTCATACTTCAGGATGTTGCTTGTAATACCAGTCCCTAGGCCAAATCAGGCTCCACAGTAAATTTCCACTCAGAATTCATTAAAGTCTCACAAATAAGAAGAAAAAAAGCCTACATAATACAGTTAAAATTCAATAGAAGGGCTTAGTGGCAGCAAGCAGCTTAAAACCCTTGTTAATGCAGAAGCTTATGTTACCCTTGTTTGTAGTTTTGTGGTTTTGGTTTTGCACATTTTTTTTATTTTTGTGCAGAAGCTGAGACCTGACCAGACTATTTTACTGATATATAATGCAACATTTAACACCTAACATTACATAGCAAGAGTGATGCAAAAGGTAACGTGTGTTTTCCACAATAAAACTATTTCAGCTGTTTCACCTGCATGGCCTGATATATTTTGGCTCTGTTTGCTGAGCTTTACCATTTCCAGTTTGAAAACTGTATCTAAGAAATGAAACCCTCTAACTATAGCACATGGCACGGGACACTGAGACAATATAGTCTCAGGCTGTCTCCCTAAAGAAGCTCAGCAGCTCTTGTTGTGATATAATTAATTTAAGCAGCAGAAAACAGTTTGAACTCAAACTAGAAGTTTCTTGCTGAACTCATGCTTGGACCCTAATTTCACAAGAGTTGTGGCAAACAGTTTGGACCCCTTCCATCCAGCTAGTGAAATCCCTTTTGTTCTGGTGATGTTCCATAAGTTTTCCTAGTCACTTGTCTTTTATCTAGCAACCAGAGCACACCTTTTTCTACATATGAGACAGGAGTGAACTGCTTATGGGGTGGAGCAGATCCATACTCCCTCTCCCTGTCATGAATACAGCATGTAATCCTGTATAATCAATGTTATACTGCCTTTTCAGGGGAAGGGGAAAAGATACAACCCTTATCCAAGATTTGCTGCTAGCAAATATTCTTCAGGGCATATTAAGCACTCACTTACTCCCATGCAACTCCCACTTGCTAGGAGGAGCTTTGTCAGTGAGGAATCACTGTCCACCAAACTTCATCATACCATTTTTGCCATGGCTTTTGAACTCCAGCTACATTTGAACCACTTGTCTAGGTACTGTGGAATTGGCAGACGAGATTTGCAGTCCATTCACTTTTTATTCTGAGGTCAAAAAAGCTGATTCAACTTTCTATGCCTCCTCTTTTTTTCTTCTTTCCTTAAGAAGACCAGTCCTTCTAGAAACAATTGTACTTTTATAGCTGCTATTTACTCATTGCTTCAGAAGAGACCAGTACTTGGTTTGACAACAAACACATAGCTCAAGAGATATTCTTAAACCCTGACCTTAAGCCTGTCTGTCCAAGGTTGTTTTCTCAAGTACAGCTCTTGCTAACTCTATTGAAGTAATTGCTACAAAACAAAGCAGACTTTTATACTGAGAATACCTGCTTGATTAACTGACAGAGCTGAAATACCTTGAACAGAATAAACATGATCTCTGTTAATTTGCCTTGTCTCCAACATCTGTTTTCAGTAGCCTTGTTATGGTCTTTGCCTACATTTTTCTATAAATGAAAGACTATTTTTTCCCTCTAGTCTGTAATCTAGGTTTATGCCAAGGTGGAGGAGTATTTGGGAAAATGGAGAGTTCTTTCCCTGACTGAAAATAAAATGGAATTGTCACTCAAACACTGTGTAAATCATTAACCCTTAACTTTTGTGAGGAAAAGAGTTACATTTGGTAGCCAGGACACCAAGGGAAAGCCAACAGTCCCCCCCAGCCTTTTGATCATAGAAACTTCAGTGTGAATACGAGAATGAATAAGTTGAAGAGATACAGAGAGTAGATTATTCCAGAGGGAACTGAAAGAAAACCAGAGGAAAATGCTTTAGGAGAAATAGGATAAAAAAACCCCAGGGACCTTAGTGCTTTAATAAATTATTTTCCTGCATTTTGGCACATTATGTGTAGCAGCCAACAAGAGAAACAAGCTATAGCCTTAAAAGTGCAGATAAATAAATTATCTCATATAGCACTGTATATCTTACATGCAAAACTATCTGTAAATATATAGATAATGTTAATTCAAATGCTTATGGACAAATTCTTTTTCTTGTACCTTGTACATATGGTGAAGATGAAGGGCAGTAGCTAACTTCTGGATTATTTAGGCAAGGGAGTAAAAGGGAGTAAAACTCCTTAAGAGGGAGTAAAACTGAAATTTAACTCTGATACTAAGTTCTAATAATGCACTTATGTATCACATTGTATGGGTAAAGCATATTTGAAATCAGTGAAAATATAGACTGTGTTCATTTTGGGACAGTTCTATACTCTACTAAGGTAAATAAAATCAAATCTTCTGGGCTCAAAGGAGTTTCTCTGTTTTCTAGGGAAAGCTGCCTAGAAAGGGAGAAGGGTAGGTGACAGAGCTAAGCAGAACATCCTGCTAAATTATTCAAAGGCTACAATATATGTCTAGCTCTTGGTATGTGCTGTTTGGTATGATCTGCTGTTTCATGTGACTACTTGACTACTTATTTTCCAATATTTTGTTCATTTTTCATAAATCCTGACAGTGTGATTAAGCATCTGTAGTTAGCAGTATTGTGTTTGAAGGTCTTGGTACTTATGAGTTCTCTGTGGACCTCTTTTGGAGCTTAGCTGTTTGTCTGCTTGTCACAATGACATAAGAAAATAATGAGCAGAATTAATTTATGTCTTTACGTTCTGGCCTCAGTGGAGTTGGACTAAAAGATGTTTTGGTCAGATGGGTTTCAGATAAGCATTCAGAAAGGGTCCATTGTTTGAATAACCATAGAAGCTCAGCGCAATGGAATAATGATTTATTTAACTAAGGTAATAATTTGCATGTTTGAGAGATCACAGCTGCTAAAATGTGTTCTTCACTGTTCTGTGATTCTTACCTATGTAGAGAGGTACCATTAACATTGAGATTAAATTAAGGGTGTTCAGTTGTGTAGGAGGGCCTCTGGTTGTTGGTACATCTCTGGCTTTGTACTTGAGTACAGCACTGCCCATGAGCTGGGGTGTTGTCAAGCTCCACTCCATCATGCATTCATTTTTTTCCGTCAGCATGAAAGCGTGAAGCAGAAGAAAGCCTTATACATGTTTAAGTCCCTTCCCTGAATGCTTTAACATGGCTCTGTGGCCTTAAGGGTATGAAGAAAGCTGTGCATGTGAGTGTGCAGTGTGAGTGGGAGACAGCAGAGGAGTAGAACAGATACGAGGGGATCTGGTTTGTAGGGGCCCGTACTCTGCCCTGACTTACATCTGTGCATCTTCCATTGACTTCAACAGGCACTTCTTGCTGTTATCTCATTGTGTGACTGCAGGTTTCAGGTGAAAAAATTCTGCATTCTTCTGGAGCTAGGTATCATTACAAGATGCAAATGGAGGCACAAAGCCGGCACAAGGAGATGATGTCTCAGTCCATAAGACAAAAATTAATTTCTGTGACTGAGACAGACATATTTTCCTCTTCTAGTAATTCAGGTTTTGTCATGTGCTACATAAGAAGCTTCTCTTAACCTTCACAGAAGGTTTATATTTCACTATTTTTTCTCCTCCTCTCCTCCCACAAAATAGTCAAAAGCCTGAACAATACTTCCTCCCTGGTCCAGTGATAAATATCTTGTTGTTGAAAAGCAGTGCTAGATTCTTTATGGTATGATTTTTCATGTTCTGATATTCTTCTGTCATCACTTTTTGTAACATGGATGCAGAGTTAGTGTATTTTCCTACTGTGTTTTTTTTCTTTATAAAGTCCATACTCATCAGAATTTCAGTCCATGCTGAAGGTTCACCTACAATCTTGAAAAGGTGGAGAGTGTAAAACTTTGAAAAGTGGAAAAGGTTCCAGGAAAGCAAACTAAGATTAGCCCAAAGTAAAATCATCAAGTACTTCTGTTTGCTGATTCATTTCAGTTCCACCCAATTATTTACTAGTGAGCAAGACTCCAAGGTTTTCTTTTGAATTAGTTTCAGCAGTCCCTATTTCAGCGTTTCTGAGGAATATATAATTAACCTGTAGTGAATAATAGGTCAGAACAAGTTATATATTCTGTTTGGAGTGCAAGTGAAACTAGTTGTAATCCTCGGTTGCAGAGTTTGGACCCCAAGTTCCTTGGGGTTTTGGCACATTTCCACCGGTGATTTCATGGCTTTGGGGCCCACGTGCATGAAAACTGCAGACAGTCTTATCTTTCCTTTAATTCCTCAAGTGGTGCACATCATCCCCTGGCTAATCCTTACATATCTCTGATACTTGCATGGATAAGTCTTCAAGAAGCAGGCAAGCCTCACATTTGAGCTGTCAGAATGTTCACTGGCATTCTTTGTTATTTCACTGTCAGCAGCACATTTTGTTGTGACCACTGTTGTGAAATATTTTTAAAATTGCAGAATAAAGATTACAACACTTGGAGGGGTTTTTCCCCCTTTAACAAGAAGAAGAAATAGTCTCCTAATGCATTTCCAAATGGTGCTATTTTTTAAGCCATCAAGTGTAACAGAAAGAAATGCAGTTTTCAGTTTGAAAGGGAAAATTGTAGAAATCAAAATGCATCAAAATGACTGGATTCTTATTACAAGTCTAATAACTTCCTGTTGAAAAACTTACAAAGACAACAATCTGTACAATATTAAAATAAAAAAGTTTTGATTCATGGGGGTGAGATGAGACAATGGGTGTTCATGAGAAACTTTATATAACTTTTCAGATCTGTTTGAGGCCTGTAAATTTCAGTCTACTGTTGTAGAAGATTTTCTAAAATCTTGTCTTAATCTGACATAAAACCAGATCTCAAAAATAATTTTCTTGGTAATAACATTTTTTTTTGTTTACCTATTTCTCATATTTACACAGCCTTAACTTCCAGGGGAAATGTTTGATTCATAGTGTTTTTAGTATTTTTTTCCAATACATTTTAATATTTTGTATATAAAAAGGGAGACTATTGCTAACAATTTCTCAGCTATTGAGAAGAGTAGAGGTATGACTTTTTCAGGCCTGCTCTTATGTGTGTATCACTTTGTTTTGGGTTTGTATGGCCTGCTTTTGGTAGTGGGGGGGCACGGGGTGGCTTCTGTGAGAAGCTGCTGGAAGCTTCCACCATGTTCCTGAGAGCCAATCCCTGGCAGCTCCAAAGATGGATGTGCCACTGGCCAAGGCTGGGACAGTCAAGAATGGTGGTAATGCCTCTGTGATAACAAATTTAAGAAAAAGAAAAACAAGTCCTTATTGCACAGATGTAACTGTGGCCAGAGAAGAGTGGGGTGAGAACATGTGAGAACAGCTCTGCTGACACCAAGGGCAGTGGAGAAGGAGAGGGAGGAGGTGCTCCAGCCACTGGAGCTGGGATTCCTCTACAGCCAGTGGTGATGGCAGTGCTGAGGCAGCTGTGGCCCTGCAGCCCATGGGGATCCATTGGGATGCAGAGATTCACCTACAGCCCATGGAGGAGCCCCATGCAGAGAGGGGCCCTGTTCCCACACTGAGGCAGCCTGTCCTTGAAGGACTCACCCTGTGTAAGAGGGACCCACACTGCAACACTTTGAGGGGCACTGTTGCCCATGGGAGGAAGTCATGCTACAGCAGTTGTGGGAAGACTGTGTGCCCGTGGGAGGGACTCACGTTGCAGCAGTTTTGGCAGGAGTGCTGCTCGTGGGATGGAGCCACACTGGAGGAGTTCACAGAGAGCTGACTCCTGTGGGAGGGACACCGTGGTGAAGCTGGGGAAGGACTCCTCTCCCCAGGCAGTGGGAGAAGCTTCAGGTGATGAACTGACCACAGCCCCCATGCCCTGTCTCCTTGCATCGTTGGGGTTGGAGGGAGGGGTGGCAGGAAGGTGTTCTTAAGGACTTATTTCACTTCTCATTATCCTGCTCTTTGTTAGTAATAAATTTAACTCATATCCTCAAGCTGAGGCTGTTTTTCCCGTGACGGTATTTGATGAACAATTTCTCCCGGTCTGTATTTCAACCCATGAGCCCTTTGTTTAATTTTCTCTCCCCTCTCCAGCTGCAGAGGGGAGTGAACGAGCAGCTTTGGTGGGTGCCTGGCATCCAGCCAGCATCAGCCCACAGCACACTTCCTCAAATATAAACCAGAGTTAGTAAAAAAACTTTTTCCTCTAGCCATTGCCAGACCGAAGGTTTTCTTGGGAAATGCATAGTTTTCTGACCAATTTTCAGTGGCAATTGTTCAAGTCTCATTACAACCAAGTTAAAAGTATTCTCTTGAGCTCAACATTTTGATTATATTAAAATAAAATGTTAATGTTGAAATTAAATGTTTTCAAAAGATTAATCAAAATGTTATTGAATGCTTTATTTTGCAAATAAATCATAATTTTTAAACTATTATCCTCAGTTGGAATTAAATAAGCTATTAAAATCTATACTTTCCTGCTAATAAAAACTTTGTTCCTCAGCTGTCTCTCCTACTTTAGTAAACAGCCATGGTCTTTGGTGAAACTGAGTTTTTTAGCTCCATACCAGTAGTTTAGCCCATAAAACATTTGGGATGATATGTCCAGTTAATTAATTTTGATTGTATCTTTACCATTTGAGAAATAACTACAAATACAAAAAATACTGTGAAGGCTACACCTTTAGAAGGACACACCATTGCCATTTCAGAGACTTCTTCAGAGCAGTAAATATGCAGTGCTTATGAAATGTGGGAGGTGGTGGAATATGCGTCAGATTCCCCAGTTATATATGATGGATGTAATCCAGACTTTCCCTTTTGGCATCTTGTGCTATAACTTCTACTTGATTTTCACTTTTTATTCTAGTGCCAACAATATGCCTAAGCAAGTAGAAGTCCGGATGCATGAAAGTCATTTAAATCCAGTGGAGCACAGATCCAAGAACTTATGTGTGCAGTTCTGCCAGTCCCTCCACAGGAATCTGCTCCTGACTCTTACTGTGTTTGGTAAGCTGTATGTGCTGCTCTGGACTCTCTGTGTGTATCTGCATTTGTTCCTGTGGCACCACAGCCTCTGCCTGTGGTCTTCAGCTGTTCCAGCTGAACAGCCAGTGACTGAATAGGATGCCCATGGGCACTTCTTGTGTGTTTCAGGTGAGCAGGGTATTCCTGACACAACACAGAGCAAATCCACACCACTGAGGTATCTGGTTTGGAAAGGAGTGTGATTTAAACCCCAAGGCCAGTCAGTGTCATCCAGCAGAACTGAATGCGCTACACTTTTTTTCTCTCAGTGATTTGGAAAAAAAAAAAAAAGAATAAGACAAAAACTCTACAAAATTTTCTTTTTTCTCTCAGTTTACACTTCACTGGTTTTAAGGTTGTCTTTCCTCTCTGTAGCTGTAAGCCAACGCTCCATGATCTCATCCTGAATACTGCCTCTGGCTTTAGCAGCTTCCAAATATGGAACAGTTTGACATTTTATTGTGGTTCACTGGCTCTTCGCCTGTTTCTTTTTCACTGAAAGCCCAACAGCCATATGCAGCAAATTTGTAGACATACTCTTGTTATTGTTTGAAAAACCAGCTGCAACTGGTCTTGATCTGTAAATCCATCTTCATATTTTCAGTCTGCAAAACCCCATACTTCTGAAGTGCTTGCCTTGGATCACGTTTCAAAGGTGTACCTAATGCTGTCCAAGGAAAAATTTTAAATACACATATATTTTTCATTGTATCAAAGAAGTACTTCATAATCATGGTGGCTGTGAATCCCAACACAAGCTTTGCTATCAGGTACATTTGGGCTTGGGATCAGGGGAAAAAAGGCATCCTGGATGTAAACATAAAATACCTGTTCACAAAAATCATGTTATGAAAGTAGACATGGCATTTTTTTCCCTAAGCTATACTTTAACAGCCTCAATCCTGAGCAGGAGGTTTAAGTTTTATCACTTTATCCACATAAATGATGAGGAGTTTGTTTGTGATTTGAGAACATCAGGACAAGGAGAAGGATGCAGAGCATCAAAAAAAAAAAAAAAAGGAATAAGCCATGAGCCCTAAGAATCAAGTTTTCTTCAAAAAGAAGAAAATACTGTGCATTATTCCACATCAGGCAGTTCCTTCTGATACCCACCTGCTCCTTTTTTTGTTCTTCTTCCAGGTGTTATCCTGGGTGCGGTGTGTGGGGGTCTTCTTCGTCTAGCAACACCTATTGACCCTGACATCATCATGTTAATAGCCTTCCCAGGAGATATACTTATGCGGATGCTAAAGATGCTGATCCTCCCTTTAATTATCTCCAGTTTAATCACAGGTAAAATACATTAGTCATAAATACTTTAGGATGCTTTCTACAGATATCACCTGGTTTGCTTTTTGTGATGTAGGAAGAATAATGGTGTCATCCTGTCAGCATTTTGCAGTTGCAGGGGGTATTTCAGAGTAAATTTCTGAATAACTTGGTCGGTTTTATTATGTATGTGCTCCAGTGAATTTATTTCCAAACACATGTGCACATGCTACCATCAGATATTGGACCTTGCAAATAAAATGGCATGACACTAGTGACCCTGGACTTCTTGAAGGTGTAGTGTCAGCCAGACCATTACCAGTTTGCAGAAGTCAAGGGCAAAAGATGGTAGAGATCTTCTCTATTTTTCAATGCTTCCTCTACAATTAGATGGAGTTTTAAATACTTACCTTCAAATTATTAGCAGTAGACAGTGCACACATAAGAATTAGAGGGAGAAGCGTCAGTAATCTGTCTTGAGGGGAGAATATCACAGGGATGAAAGTAGGCACCCATAGGTACTCATTAAACTTTGAAAATTGTAAAAGGATTATATTTATAATTATTGAATTGGATATTGAGTGTCAATGTATTTGCTCATGTCTTAAACACCTGCAGGACTGTCTGGATTAGATGCTAAAGCAAGTGGCCGCCTGGGGACAAGAGCCATGGTCTACTACATGTCCACCACAATTATTGCTGCTGTGCTGGGTGTGATTCTGGTTTTAGCCATCCATCCAGGGAATCCAAAACTCAAGAAACAGCTTGGTCAAGGGAAGAAGAATGATGAAGTATCTAGTCTGGATGCCTTCTTGGATTTGATCCGAAACTTGTTCCCTGAAAATCTGGTTCAAGCATGCTTTCAGCAGGTAAGTCCTTCTGCTCCTTGGTAATATTCTTTACATCTTTTACTTGTCAGGGTTGTCTGTAGAGTTAATGTCATTGTTTAGGTTAATCAGAGAAATAATGACGCAAAGAGGAATACAGGTCTAAAGTCTTGAGCAGGTAAATGAAAGAACATTATTTATAGCTGCCTTGGTTTATGTTGTAGTTATTTAAATTCATTAATTTTTAAATTAAGTTTATTTTAGATTTGTTATTAAGTAAACTTTAGTTTCCTCCATGTTTTTCATACAGTATCCATGGTCATGAATTCTGGCTTGGTCATTGACCCAGGTAGAATTTTAACTTGTCTGTTAGTTACAGAGATGATGGTTCTGCAATGCCCTGTTTAGAATATATGGATGATGATCATTCCAGCTCGTTGTCAAAAATGTACCCCAAAACCCAACCTCTCATGACCTCTATTGCTGTGTTAGAGTCCAGGTGAAGTGGGGATTATAGATCCAAAGGGCTGACCCACCTACAGGTGGCTCCATCTCACCAGCTTTGGAGCATGCTGGGAAGGAAAGATGCTTGCACCATGTGTTGCTTGCTCTGTAGGGAGATAATTTTGTTTTTCACCAGTGCTTAATCAAAACACCTTGACTTCAAGAGGTAAAATAAGCTTAAGCATATTTTTTGTATGTAAGCTGCTTTTCCCTCCAACTGAATTGTTTGAAAGTAATGCAGACAGGGTTTTTTGGGGGCTGTTTTTTATTTTTATTTTTTAAATTTTAACCCGATTTGTTGCCAAACCTATTCTTGAGTGTTCCTGTGTGAAATTATGTGATAGCTGGTGCTGTCGTTATAGCCAAAGAAAAAAGTAAAGAGAAAAGGGGGAAAGGAGAAGAAGCAATGGGAAAGTGGAAGAATGGAGGGTGACCTCAATTGCCAAAAGGGCTTGGATTGCTTCACCTCTTACATGGACTTCAACATAAAAACATATAATCCTTGGGGATTTAGAGAGAGAACATTCTCAGTATTTCCAAATCATCACAGGAATGTCAGTCATGTGGTCAAACAGTTGGTGGCTAAACATCACATGTAATGGGAAATGTATTTTTGCAAAATTGAGTGAGGGAAATCAGGGTGCTTTTGTTTTTTCCTTCCTCTCCCTCATTTGAACTGAGGGAGAGAAGAGAAGGAGAGAGGAGGAAAGAAGAGAGGAAAATTCAATTTCATGTCAGTAGAAAGTGGTCAAATATCTTGAAAAGGGGCAAAAAAGCAGAAAAAAAGAAGAATTAAGCTACCTGTGTCAGATAGGCTGTTGAAAACGTTAGTATTATTTTTTCAGTGTGTGGAATACCAATGTTCAGGTTGCTTCACTAGTTATGGATCAGCAATTCCACCAATTATTTTTAAATTTAGTAAAAAGAAAAAAAAAAAAGAAAAGAAAAAAATAACTTTTTGGCTTTTCAATGTTTGACTTTAGCAGATTCCAGACTATTTTCTAGTGAAAACCTCTGCCACAAAGCCACATTTCATTTGTGAAGTGTGACTAGATGGAACTTTTGCTTCTGCTAGACCTTAACTCTGTAAGGAGTTAGGCTTTACTTTTCTCTTTTTAGGAGGAAAATTACCTTCAATGCTTCAATGGTGTCAGCATATATTTTCTTTCCTACATTTATAGTCTTTCTCCATAGTCACTCAGTGTTTCCAGGTAGCCCTAGGAGGAAGAAATGTTTTGCAGTAATCCTGCAAAGAGTGGTTCTGAAGGTTGCACAGCAATGGTGCTGAACAGTGTGGGGGGAGGTTTTCATGCCTTCCATTGCCACCAGGCAAAGCACCATGAGGAGATTCATGTGCAGCTTTGGAACTGTTCATCTGCAAACTGGACTGTGGGCTGTCATGAGATTTCAATCTCCCCTGAATTTTAGCATGGTCCACAAGAAAGTTTAAATACATGATGAAAATTTCTATTCCAGCAGAAAAACCATAGGACCATCTGTAAATATGACTGACATTTAAATGGTTTTCTAGTCTCAGATGTGGTCAGAATCTAAGCATTATGGCAGACTCAGCATTTTTAGACACTGTGGCCTTGTTGAAAGGACTGCTGAGGACCTTTGACTTAAGTGACTGTAGTGGAATTTGTGAGTGTGAAGTGTCTAATATTTTAAGTTTAATTTCCCTTACTCAGTTCTTACATTCTGAATACCTCACATAAAAAGTACTTTGTTGACAACATCCCTCAGATAAAATTTAAGTCTGAGTAAAAGTAGGCATGGAAGAATGTTAGGTGGTTTCAGGACAACAGAAGAGTTTCTCATGCAAAGCTGTGTAGGTTTTCTGTCTATATCCCCCTCTCCAGATTTAGGCAGCAGGTTTTAGAAGGAGAAATGTAAGGTATTTTAAAACCAAAAGGCTTTAAACCATATGGATCAGGTCTGGATCATCATCCATAGTACTACAATGTCCATGTCAACAAGAAAGAGGTGCAAACGTTCTTTGAAAAGCTAATGCACAGTTTCTGTTATCTTGCTGTCTTGTGGCAGCAAGGGGAATAGGGGGGAGGTGGGAAAACATGGAAAGCCAGTCATAGCTTCCATACCATTTTGCCTGTCCCAGGACCATGAAGAGGCGGGAAAAAGGTCAAGGTGTGAAGTGGGAGGAAATCCCTTCTAAAAGCAGCAAATCACAGATCTCTCTTTTTTCCATTCCATCCTCCCTTTTTTCCTAGCTGTAACCTCAGGCTCACTTCTACCACTCCTTCCCAGCTTTTCCTTTACCCTGCCTTTCATGTACCAGGAAGGGTCCAAATGCATTCGTAAGCTGATGCCTTCTTTTTTTTTTTAGGTGGTCAGATTTGTATCTGGCAGCATTGGTTATTTTTCTGCAATCTATCCCCCACAATCTTTTAATTAGAGAGCTCAGGGGACTTGTATATTCCATTTTGAGCTCTTGCAGTCAAGAGCACAAAAGCTGTAAGAGAAGTGTTGGAAATGCCCTGAATTTTTGATTCAAATTAACTGGGCCGACTTGAGCTGGACAAACCATCCTGAATAACAAACCTTACTGCAGAGTTGCTGCCATGACTGACCTTTAGAGGCTCTTGGCTTTTGGGGCTAAACAAATGGTATCAGCCTGTAACATACAGTCTGGGAAGCACCCTTTGTGAACTGCCTGCCCAAAGGGACTAACTGTCTGTAAAATGTTTCATTGTAGTGATAAAAAACATGCATTTGCCATACTTTTCACCCTGCAGTCATGAGGAAGACCCCCAGTACTTTGTAACATTTGAAACTGTTGAAAAATAGGCTTCGTTTTGGAAGAAGGGTTAAGAGACTGTAGAATGCATGTCCAATCCTTTACAAACATAGTTCCATGGAATTTCAAGTGAAGACCTTATATTATTAATTCCTTATCTACCATATGGATGCATTCAGTCTGTTTCCATTCTCATCCCCCCTTTTTATTGCCTTCAGATCCAAACTGTCACCAAGAAAGTGCTGGTGCCACTACCTGTTGAAGAGCCACCTAATGTCACTGATTCTGCTATTGCTATGGTGAATGAGACAGCCCCACCTGAAGCCCAAATGGTCATTAAGAAGGGGCTTGAATTTAAGGATGGCATGAATGTCCTGGGTAAGAAAATTTTTTGCCTGTCAAATATGTACATGATATGTATGTCACAGCTTTTTGCTGTGGCTAGGTAGTCAGTGTTGTCTAATTTGGTCTTCAGTACGTGTTTAGTCTCTCCTGACAATCACCAAATGTTATCACCTACTGCCTGTCCATTGGTCTCTGAGATACCACAGAAATCAGCAAGTGAATTGTTCTGGATTGGCAGCTTTGTGGTTATGAATTGGAGGAGTACAGTGGAGCATGTAGGAGGTACCCAAAATACCCTTTCATCCTAGAGGAAGCTAACCTAGGCCAATACTAATGCATACTGGCAAAACAGTGTGGGGGAGAGCTTCAAGAGCCAGTGCTTCACACACCCCCTGATGGATCTGAGCTAAGTTGTTTCCAGTAGGTGTCTCGGGTGTGCTGAACTAATTTGGCTCGAGGCAGAGCCTAAAGTGAGAGGTGGAGTGTGAACCACACCACCCAAGAAAAATCCCAGAAAGGCTTGACACATTTCTGAGTCACTTCTCCCTCCTCCTTTCATCCTGGCTGCTGACCTTTACCAGCTGCAAATGCCATCATGCCATCTTGTCTGGACAAGA
This sequence comes from Parus major, assembly GCF_001522545.3. Classification (NCBI taxonomy): domain Eukaryota; kingdom Metazoa; phylum Chordata; class Aves; order Passeriformes; family Paridae; genus Parus; species Parus major. The sequence continues at coordinate 18,497,570 of NC_031774.1, read as the reverse complement.
CAGCAAATGGAGGTGGTAGGAAAACTTTGCCTATCTCCCACCCTTTCCTGAAGCAAGTGTTCAGTCTGTGATGGGGGCACATGAGAAACAAACAGCTTCCACACCACTTCTATTTTCTCTTCCATGTCTAGAGTCCCTGTTTTGTCAGCCCAGGGAGAAGCGCTCCTCCTTCAACTCCTTGCTTTCTGCACGTGGGTGAAGTCAGTCACAAATCAGCTCTCAATTTGTAGCCTCACACCTACACTGGAATATGCTCTGTGATAGCACATCCACAGGGCTGAGGCTGACACCTCTCTGTCTATAGGTGTTGTCCTCAGCGTGGGACAGTATGGAGGGGTACCTAATCCCCTGCTTTCTCTCACCACGAGGCCATAACCTCTGAAGGGCAAATGGTCTCTTACAGCTGCTGAACAGCTCTTGCTGACACAGTGGCTGCTGAGGTGTTGTTGAGTTGGCTGGCTGCTTTGCTTAGATGTAGGGGAGATGATAGCATGTATAAGCTGGTCTTGTTTTTCTGTGAAGCAGCCTGCTCTGCAAGAGCCCTGTATCCTGCCTGCCTTCATGGCTCTCGTTCCATTCCTCATGTGGGGGCAGAGGAGCCACTTTCAGAGCTGCAGGTTGGCATTTTGCACCAGGCATGAGGCAGCAGCTCATTGCCAATGCTGTTTACCCTCATCTGTTTTTTTCCCTCCTGGAATTCTGCTTATGCATTAAAATAAAATAGTTGTTCTGATGTGAGAGATGCGTTACATTTAATGCTGGGCTTGTTTTGTGCAGGCTCTGTCATGGAAAAGTTCTACAAGGCTGAATAAAATTCCTACAGGAAAGAAATACACACTTTAGCTGAGGAATTTGCTGTTTTGACCAATGTCTCTCAAATTTCTTGAGTTTTTTGGGTTGGTTTGGTGTGGGTTTGATTTTGAATGAAGAAATGAAAATGTTGTGGGAGTTACCATCCAGTTTGGATAAGCTGTACAAGCTGGGAAAATTCCTGCAAATGGGAACCAACCTGACTCTCATGACTAACATAGCAGCTCATTTGGAATTAATGAACAAAACTACCAATTAACATTTTCTAATGCAGATTCTGAGTTCCAGGAAGTAACTTGGTCTTTGAAAAGCTTTTCATCATTTCTCTACGCTCTACAGCACACAAACATATGCTTCACTTCCCTATTCAACTGACTCAACAAAGATAGCTTGGTTCTAAAGAATGACTTTGTATCCAGGAAATTGGATTAAAAAAAAAGAAGAAGAAAAAAAAAGTCTGGTTGCTTAACCCAGTGTGAGGATATGGGACAGCCTGTCTTTTCCCAGGCTATTGCCAGCTCATATTCCCTTATCTTGAATATTTTTGTGTCCCAGTAAGTTTTTTTCATAGGAATTTCCCAGATGAGTTTACACATTTTTTAAATACTGGACTCATATCATGACTGAAAATTTAGCTTCAAAGATTGGCTGAAGATTCAAACCATCTGTCAGTATCAGTTAATAATCCAACTCTGGATGCTGAAAATTTCTGGATCTGAAAGGTTGGCATTGAAGAAACAGCTCCAAAGTAATCCATGGCAGATGCATCAGTTGTTTTTTCACAGATAGTCCAATACTCCAGATTCACACCTTAGCATTTACATTTAGGAGCCAAATGTTACCCATAACGATTGCTATGATTTTATATCCACTGATAGCCTTTTCAGTGAGGTTAATCTGCTTATTGGGAGCTCTGTGGTTAAGTGCAATACCCACCTTCTCCTCCCACCTCTACCTTCTTCATTTAACGAGAATACTCCTGGCCTACAAAAGTTCTAGGGCTACTTTTGCCTTTCCCTACACTCCAGAACTGATTAGTCTGTCAAGGCACTTTTGTAAAGCCTGAGAAAATTCCTCTTGGTTTCTTGTAACTGTTCTAACAACAGAGTTACAGTGCAGCACTGTCTTACCTTTCCCATTTGCCAGGGCTCGTGAGGTTTCTAATATGAGATTACTGTATATGTATTTTTTGATGATCAGATTAATACAGGAAAAACCCCAATAAAATCATAATTGGGTTGTGAAATTGTAATTTAGTAACACCTCAAAGAATTAAAGATTTTCTGGATTTGATCATGGTAGTTGAGAATGAGTACATATTAAAAAGTCCCAAGACATGTGTAATACCCTATAGGTCTGAAATCCTGAGCAATGTGCTCTAGGATAGCCCTACTTGTGCAGGGAGGTTGGACCAGATGACCCACTGTGGTTCCTTCCAAGTTTACCTAAACTGTGATTCTGTGCTTCTGTGAAATCTGGATTTGCAGGTAGCATTAAAACATTGACTAGGTGCAAAAACTTCCTAAAAGCCTTCTTTTTGTCTTGCAATTTTTCCCAATAGGTTTGATAGGATTCTTTATTGCTTTTGGCATTGCTATGGGGAAAATGGGAGAACAGGCCAAGATGATGGTGGATTTCTTCAACATCCTGAATGAGATTGTAATGAAGTTAGTAACCATGATCATGTGGTAAGTTTGTAGTTCCAACTCGCAGAACAAAAAAGTATTTTTTAAAAAGCCCTTGTAAAACCTTCATATAGTGATGCCAGTTTGTTAGTAAACAGTGAAATTAAATAGTTGACTTTCTAAAGCCCTGACAGGTATATTAGAACCTCAGCAGCATTATTTCTATTTGGTGAGGATTATTTAGGACTCACTTTGAAACATTTCTGAAGAGATTCTGTTCTTTGTGTGCTGAAATACAACACATGCATGTACCAGCAGAGGCCTTCAAATGCCACATTGGCTATGGAAGTTCATTATATAGGAGAGCACCTAAGCAAGCAAGAATGGCCCACGTAAGAACACCCCAATCTTCCTGGGATGTTAGCATAGTCCCAGGGTATTACCTAGGAGGTATAATTACAAAAAATGTCTGTGGACACGATTTATTCACAGCCTTCTTTAGTAAAAGTACCATCAAATAAAATTCCAGTAGTTTTCAGTGATGTGCAGTCCTTTGTTCAGAATGTGTCTTAGAAGCTCGCTGCAGTGGGGTCACGGGAAGATGTGTGCCCTGTTTTTGAAGTATACCTGTTTGTAATCATGGGGCCTGATTTGCCTTTAAGGAGTGACTTTACCCATTTAAGTCTGAGCCCTTGTTTACACTTCTGAGAGGGGACTCTTTCTCTCTCATATTTTTTTTTTTTAAGTGTTTCTTCTGAGTGCTTCCCCAGAGCTATTTGTATGCCAAGTGTGGCCATCTCACATAAAGCCAGTTTGCCAGAACATAAAAACTCATTGCTGTGTTTGGCATTGTACTGCTATGTTTCCTGGGTCTTTGAGAGCAGAAATTGCCACTCCAACATCACACACCTATGGTGGTCCATTGCTGCCTGGCATTCCCTGGTGTCCCTGGGAGTAATTCTTGAGTTGCAGGGTGCCTGAAGCACGAGTCGCCAGCACCATCAGTGTTTCAGTGGGACACTGTTAGGCAGGAGTGATGCAGACAGTAACAGCAGTGTGGAAATGTGCAGAATAACAGAAAGAACTTGAAGCAATGACCTTGCATTCCTGATTTGCTCCTGCTTTTCTGTAGATGATCTTATAAAGATGATCTGCATAAAACCAAAGTTGTTTTTATTCACAAAACTTTCAATATTTACTCAATCTCCACTCGACAGAGAGATGGTAACTATACTCTCATAACCCTCCAGGGGCTAGAATTTACTCTTACTTAGTACCATTTGCTAGACCCAAGACATAATACCCTGCCTACAATATAAACGCTCTCTAGTAGTCAGTGTTGCAACAGCAGAAAATCTTTCAAGTTTCAAGAAATTCCTTGTAAATATTTATTTTTATTGATGTGCTTTTTATTTCTCTTATGAAAAAAGGAAATTGATGTTGGGAATTCCTTTAGTTCGTCTCTGTTTAGAATTTTTAAAGATCTGTTGAGGCCAGAAGCATGGGGGTTTGAGTGTGTGTTTATAAAGAAAAATGCACTTCCTTATGCAGAGTTAGGTTTTATTTGGTTTATGATTTCTCAACACAGACATCTGTAACTCCCATGGCACCTACAGACTCTCAGAAGCATGGCTACACAAGCATAAAGCAAAACAGACATCTGGCTCTGACACCATGTAGCTCTCTATAAGAACTGTATTTTGTCAAGTTCATTGAAATGTGGATTTATGATAACTGGTATAAGAGCTGGGCTTGCATTTGAAGTGATTGAAGGCTTTCCAGGCCTTGGGCACATTGCTTGAGAAACCACCAGATATTTTAACAAAAACCAGGAAGCACTTTTATTCTGAAAGTCAGTTTCTTTTGTATTGTTTTAATGATTGAGGAGACAAAAACCCTACCCTAAGTAAAAAAAGCACATGAATAATGAAGAATCCATAAATTAAAAAGCATTTGTCTGAATTGGTGAAAGAACATAGTGGAAACATTTTTAGCCTTCAATATACAAACAGTTCATTTCAGCAAATACTTTAACTGAAGTAAATAATGCAACCCCCTGAAACAAGATAAACAGTGGGTTGTAAAAATTATGTTTTAAGAACAAACCTATACCATTCTTTATAATGATACAACCCTGTGTAACATCACCATATTCCTGTACAATGTTATTTTAGGATTGAAAACTATTCAGGAAAGGCCTATTCCATTTGACAGGATGGAAAATGAAGTAGATGGGGAATTTGCTGGAGATGCCCATTATTTTTATAAAAGACATGAAAACTATCCCTTGAATTTCCATCAGTTCTTGATGTGCACCTCAGTTTTGAGCCTGAGAGCTCCCCACTCTTCTCCAGTCTGTGTTTTGTTCAGCACAGTTTTTGTGACTGCACTGCCAAGATGAATTCTGTCTATGATTGTTTTCTTTCTCCAGGTATTCCCCGTTGGGTATTGCTTGCCTCATCTGTGGAAAAATCATTGCAATCAAGGACTTAGAAGTAGTTGCTAGACAACTTGGCATGTACATGGTCACTGTGATTGTGGGTCTTGTCATCCATGGAGGGATCTTCCTGCCTCTGCTCTACTTTGTGATAACAAGGAAAAGCCCATTTTCATTCCTCGCTGGGATTTTCCAGGCATGGATCACAGCGCTAGGCACAGCTTCCAGGTACACCTGAGAAATACCAGTGTGCTTTATTTTTTAGCAGATTATTACCTGCTGTTTAGACATGGTACATCTGTTGTTCTAATCTTCACTGCAAGTTCATTTTATGCCACTGAATGAAAACTATTTTTAATACAGCCGTGTTTAAATAAATCAAAATACCAGTTGCCTTCAGGATTCTCTAGAGAGGCTGTATAGCCACCTGCAGACATCTGAAGACCTACTTTCTGTTTTCTACCATTTGCCTAATACTTGTGCAAATTGTGTTAATTCTGTGCTCATTTTCTCAACTAGGAGAAAGCGGTAATTCTATTTATTTGGAGAGTATGTTAAGACCAGTCTCATTGCATTCAAGAAAGAAAAAACAAACAAACATTACTAGTTTCACAAAAGAAAGGGAAAAAAAACCTTTCCGTTTGTATTTTAATCAGTTTTTGCAAAATAACTTCTGGACTTCAGTGAAAAGCTGAGCATTTTAGACTTTTTAATGCACAGAACAGATATAGAAAAATCTGTAAGTAACACAGCTCTCAGTAATTAATTCTAAAAAAATTAAAAATTGGTGTTTTGCAATGAGGCAGTCAGTAGATCTTGAGTTGAAAATGTTTTTCAGTTAAATACCATATTTTAAAGTGTTTTCTTTCAATAAATGTTTTATTTCTGAAGAAAATTTAATCGTCCAGTCTAATTAAAAAGGTGAAAACAAAAGACCCTAGTTCAAAATGGACTGCCAGAAATCTGAGCATTCTTGATTTGAAGAATGCCGTGAAAGAACTGTAATTCAGCTGTCTCTTTGGGTCAACCCAAGCCACTCTGCTGAACATCTTCTCTCTTGAAGAACAAGAGTCTCTGGGGGACCTTTCTGATGTGCAGAAATATCTGATGGGACATGCCGAGAAGATGATGCCTATTTTCAGTGATGCCCAGACAGGAAGAGAGGGAGTTGGCACAAACTGAAGCACAGCAAATACCATCTGAACAGAAGAAAACTCATTTTGCTGTGATTTACTGCAACAGTGCATGAACACTGACACAGGTTACCCAGAGGAGTTGTGGAGTCTCCATCTCTGGAGATCCACTAAACCTGTCTGGTACAGTCCTGGGAAACATGGGAAACCTGCCCTAGCTGCTCATGCCTTGAGCAAGGTGGTTGGGATGGGTGACCTCCAGAGATACACCCCAGCCTCAGTAATTCTGTGGCTCTGTGGTAAACAGAGTTGGATTATAGGAGATCTGGTCTGGCCAAGAGTTTTCATAAATGACAATTTACCTAAGGCTTTCATTGAAGTGTTGGAGTTTCCACTTCAGTAGTATTTTTGCATGGAGGTGTTTTATTTTGAGCAAGTGAATATAATGACCTGAAATACTCTCACAAAAGCAAGGCACTGTGTGTCTGTGCAAAGAGCTTTTCTCTTACAGACATCTTTTGCATCTTTTCCTATCCTCCTACTGTGTTTCACGTCCTTTCTTCCTGTCTTCTAGTGTTGGAGAGCAACATGGGTTGTATTTTTTTTGCCTGGCTTTTTCAGTCCTTAACACCATACCAATTTCTCCATTTAGAGCTAATTCACAGTCAAAGAAATTTAAAATTTGTCCTTACAGTCAGAGGTCTGTGTGTCACACTCAGAGGTCTGTATATCAGTGTTATGGTCTGGTTCTTAAAATGGTTAGAAATGCCTCTGCCCAAATTAAGGGGCACCCAAGACTGTATGCCAAAGTTGATAGTATGGATTTTATTAAACTGTGAATATGAGAGATAGAGAGAAGGGAAGGAAGAGAGATAAATATAAAAGAGGTGGGGAGACAGAAACAGAGTGACAGATTAAAGAAAATGTGGAACTTTGTGGATCCCACAAGCATCCCATTGATGCTGTCCATCAGGTCTTCTTGGTGGTGAGGGTCCACCAAAAAACATAGAATCCAATGGATTACTGTACATTCAGGCCAGGTGGGAGTGCCCAGGTTCTTCCCCCAGGGTGGGAGGCAGTTTGACAGTCTCTTGCAGTAGACTCTGGGTCTGTTGCATCACATGCAATGCCTTGGTGCAAAGCCTCAGCAATGAGTCTGAAAAATTCATCCAGGCACTCTCAAGCTCTCATTCTACTTCAAGTCATGTTCATGTCTTGGCCTCAGTCCCACTTCTAGCTAAATATAGGCCTAATTTAAAAATTGTCTAAAAAAGGCTTAAATCACAGCAGAAAGTGGAAGTAGAAAATGTAAACAATGTTATTAGAATTTGTGATTTTTGCTCCCTTATGTGTATGTGTTATACTGAGTTGAACTATGTCTTCTTTATGTGTTTTTGCTTTCTAGTGCTGGAACATTACCCGTCACATTCCGGTGCCTTGAAGAAAATCTGGGCATTGATAAGCGTGTAACAAGGTTCGTTCTTCCTGTTGGAGCAACTATTAACATGGATGGAACTGCCCTTTATGAAGCTGTGGCTGCCATCTTCATAGCACAGATGAATGGAATTGACCTGGATGGAGGCCAGATAGTTACTGTGAGGTCAGTTCAAAAGAGTCCTTTGTTTTTACAGACTGTAAAATGTGAATGCTTTGGGTTGGATGTCTTCTCAGCAGCTGAGTCGTCTCAGTTGGATTCAGTATGAAAAACGTGGATTTCTAATAATGATACACAAATGAATGTTTTATATATAGGTCCCCATTCTCTGGTGATGTGTTTGCTATCATTTGCAGCCTTAGGGCACGCTGGTGGTGTTTCATACTTCTGCAGCTGACAATTGTCATGGTTTAGCCCTGGGCAGACACCAAAGCCCACACAGCTACCCACTCACTCCCTCACCAGCAGGATCAGGGAGAGAATCACAGAGCAAAAGACAACTCATGGGCTGAGATAGCAATAGTTCAATAGGGAAAGCAGAAGCAGAAGCAGTGCACACAAGGAAAGCAAACCAAGGAGTTAATTCACTGCCTCCCATGGGTGAGCAGGTGCTCAGCCACCCCCAGGAGAGCAGGGCCCCACCACATGTGACAGGCACTTGGGTAGACAGAGGACATCCTTCCAAACTCCCCTTTTCTCCTTCTTCCTCCCACCTTATGCACTGATGACATACCATGTGGTGTGGAATGTCCCTTTGGTCAGGTGTGGTCACCTGTCCTGGCTGTGTCTCCTCCCCTGCACCCCCAGCTCCCTCACACTGTGGCTGTACAAGAAGCAGAAAAGGCCTTGGCTCTGGGTGAGCCCTGCTCAGCAATAGCAGAAACATCTCTGTGTTATCAACCCTCTGTTCAGCACAAATCCAAAACACAGCCCCATGCCAGCCCCTGTGAAGGAAATTAACTCTACTCCAGCCCAAACCAGCACACAAAACAGTGCCAATTGTAATATAAAGCATTATCTGTCCAATGAAATGCTGCTTTTTTTTTTTTTACTTCAGTTCAAGGGGAATGCTACAAATATTACAGGGGCCATTAACTTTTTAGAATACATCTGTTTATATACACTAAAAGAAAAAAGTATACCTAAAAAATCTTTCTATGTGACTTTGGTGAAAAAATAATGAACTGAGTATAGCCCATCCTGAGAGTGAGATTGTCTGTGGCATGGTCTGGATACTCCCCAGACCTTTTATCTCTAACCCAGCAAATATTAACTGTAGTCTTTTCATATCCAATTGTCTTATACAGAAGAAAGCTGAGCATCTGTGAAGACAAAAGAAAGTACCCATTAAAAAAGGATAAGAGTGATTGAAGACTGTTTACTGTAAGGGAGTTTTAACTTGAAGACAGCAGGTCTAACATTTTGAATAGTTGAAATGGAAACCACAAATGAAGGCTGCCAAGTTTGTCTTCTTCCTGCCGTTTTCACCCACACAGTTTTCTTTTATTAAACCTTTTTAACACTGAAGAAACTCCTGCAAAGGGATGTCTAATTCTATGTTTCTTGCCCTGCTATACTAGTTCTACATTTTCTGTTAGTTTACTTCCTGCCCTGACTCCTGAAATAGTAAAGCCAAGTTTGTAAAAGGTTTTCAGGGCTGCTATTCTAATGAAGGCAGATGCTAGACCTGCATGATCCATATTTGTTCCTAAAACTGAAAATAGTCATTTCAGAGATGCCACATATTAAACTAAATTGGGACAAGGAAATTCGAATCAGGAATCTGCTGTTGTCTAGATTTGGTAGGCTTGAACCTGAGTTACTCCTCTTCCTCTGAGGGATTGACCAGTCGTCTCTTCCTGATCTCACCGTTTCAAGGCTGGTGTATTCAGCTTTGTGATTGACATTTACAAAGCAGGGGGCAACTCTGATCTATTTGTTAAACCACTGGTTTTCCTCTTCATGCATTTTTGCTACAGCAATATGACAAGAACTATCTCTTGAGATGACAGTACAAATGAAGGAAAGGTTATTAGGTTTTGTTTGGTGTATGCATTTTGTGATACTGAGAATATTCAAATTACCCAGACCTCATAGACTTAATTAGTCTTTGACCAGCCTTAGTTACTTCATACTGGTCATTTAATTCCTCTGATTTTCTGTGTTTGGGAAATGGTGATCTTAGTAGTTAAGACAGGTTCTGTTTAGTTCTGAATAGTGCTAGCTTCATTCCCCTCCAGGTCTGAAAGCACTGCTGTAGGAAGGCAGACAGGAGCATTTCCTCACAGAGTTTGGAAGGAATCCCTTACCAGTTTAGGCTGGAAGTGCCTGAGGATCTGGCATCACGTGCAAGGCCTGACAGCAGAGCAGAGCATCCTGCCTGCACACCTGCTGGACCTATCTGGGTGTTTAGTAAGCCAGGCTGTGCTCTAACACATACACCTGACAAACACACTGCAGCCTGGGTCAGACCAAACCAGAAAGCATCTGGCAGCTCTCAATCAGGCTAACATCCTCACAGATGAGTTCTGGGGCTAATGGGAAAGTATTTCCTGCTGTCTGTTCTCCCCTACTTCTGTATTGGAAGCACTTTCAGATTGCTTGGGTACAAGTGGTGGGTGAGCCCCTGGTCCCTCCAAGAAACCCTAAGGAACTGCCACCTGCTGTGGTGCAGTTCACTGCTTTTGTGTGCTAAGTCTCCACCCACAGCCCAATTTCCTGGGCATTTTTTCCTGGGCAGCCCAATTGTGGAACTTTTCTCTTCCTTGACTGGCTTCCAGGTGAAATCCCCCTAGAGACAGAGCCTCCCTCCATTTCCTGCCTCCCTAACACCTGGCATGTGCTAGGGCTTTCAGCATGTGTACAGCCCCTACAGTAATTTTTCACCTCCTTATGTTGAGGCATAAATAAAAATCAGATTGGTCCCTCTCACTTGGTTTCCTTTTTATTCACCCTCCTCCTCTCCCTCTGCTTCTCCCTCTCCTCCTTCTCTTCCCTGTTTTTCTCCCCTTGACTTTCACTCTTACAAATTTATTTATTTTGTCATTCTTTATGGGACTGCCCAATGATGTTGATATTTGTTATGGTCTGTGTTGTATTTTTACAAATATTTGAAGCTCAGACTTTCACTCCATTGATCTTCATCAAAATGTAAGAGGTAAAAACAAGCACAGTTTTGGATTTATGAAACAATCAGATCAATTTTGCTTTATCATCTGGGGTGATTTGTGTCCAGGCTTGGTACACCACTGGCTTGTATTTTGGGAGCTTTGGATACCAGACTTATGTTCTTCTTTATTTAATAATAATTGTTTTCCCTCAGCCTTTAGTTACTTGAAGACAATTCAGTCTTCAGGTAATATAAATAAACAGAAATGAATCACCCTAAAAATTCAACCTGTAGTCACCAGACTGGCATGTCTGGATGGTCAAAACTCAGGATTCAAAACCCTGGATAAGTTTGTTGAGTTTAGAAAACACCACAGCACAGATTTGAATGTCATAACTAGCTTACAGACAACCCTCTTCCAATTCTTGGAACAAACCCCATAGATCTGGCCTTCCCTAATAAATATTTTTAGAGAAACACAAGAGTGAAAAATATGACTTGAGCTTACCTTGGTTAATCATATAGTTGTGTTTTATGGGAAGAACACATTCAAAATATGACCTTCCTAATGGTTACACGAGTATGCAAGTGAAGTGTGTGTTCTCTTCCAGCTACTTCCATTTGATTTTTGTTTTTGCAGTTTGACTGCCACCCTTGCAAGCGTTGGAGCTGCCAGCATTCCCAGCGCGGGACTTGTCACTATGCTGCTGATCCTGACTGCAGTGGGTCTCCCTACCCAGGACATCAGTTTGCTTGTTGCTGTTGACTGGCTTTTGTAAGTTGTGCTGACTCCCCTGCTTGGTGCAGAAAAGGCAGTGAAGTTTGTCCACAGTGCATTACAGGTCTTAAAGAACTCTGAGTCTCTCCTCTGCAGATAAATCCAAGGAGAAAATGGGATATTCAGTGAAGCAGGAGACACTGAAAGCAGCTTCTCAGCTGTTACAAACTGTTACAGAGCTCCTGAAATCAGTTTCTGTGAGCCAAGGGTCTTCATGGCACACTTGTGAGCTGACACTTTTATATTATCTTCTTCCTAAGGATGCCTTTCTGTCACTCAAGAGCAGTTTTCTAATCTTTGCTTTCATATTTCCATTTATTATAGTTCTGGTCTAAAACGAAGGATGAACGCTGAAAATGCAAGTTCCATCAAGATTTTGCCAGCAAGTTTACAGTGATTTGGGAATTTGTAGTTTCAAATGTTTTATACTTGTAGGGGGGAAAGTCGGTTTCTTATTGTATATAAGAAAGCAAAATACCTTTAAAAAGAGCCTGTTCCAGGACAAAGAACAAAGACAAGTAAGAATGAAAACTGAAATAAAGAAGGTAATTCCCTCATTTAATTTTACTGACAGATCATTCAAACTAGAAAGAATGGCTTTAATTTCCAAGAACTTGTGATCAAAGTCCTCCAGTGCCATTGCAGGTCCTCCAGCAAGAAACAGCTAACACACATATTGTTTTCTGAGGCTATTGAGGTCTTCAACACTTGAATACAGAAGCTGAAAATACAGAGAGAGGGTATGCCAGGCCACGTCCTTTCTCTTGCTGTCATTTGTCAGCTGGGATATCCTTCTGTCATCTGTGCAGAACTGGAAGAGGCTCAGTAGCCCTTAAGTTGTACTGGCCTCTGGAGACACTTTTGTATTGTCCTGTACTGCTGCAGCACAGTATATTCTGGTATATTCTGGTCAACAGCCAGCTCTCCCCTAATTTTCTTTTAAGTAGTAAAGACATTTGTTTTTGTTGTCCCAGTTGTGGTGCCCAGAAAGGGAGACATAAATATAACTGTACTATTTGTGTGTTTTCTCCTACACTAGCAGCCTCAGCTGCCTGCTGCTGGTAGCTTTCAGTTCCAGAAACACAATTAAAATTATGCAAGAAGAAATAGCAGAGTTGGGAATGAACATGTGCAGATAAAATATAAGTTTAATTTTCTGTCATTATCTTTTGGCTTATTGAGAAAAATTCAAGAACTTAATCCTCTAACATGTATTTTGGGTCTACTGGCATGGTCTATCTGTCACTAAGAATTTTGAAGGATAACATGCAGCTCTGATCTCTGCTTCAGGGAAAAAAGAAAAGGGAATTTAGAGCTTGAGGAGGCAAAGGGAAAACTTTACTTATATGATTTATATATAATTGAATTTCATGATATCATGATACAGAATGGTGAAATGAGAAGGTACAGAAGGCACAGGGTGTGATACGTGATATTCAGTGAGTTTATTATATTTATGATGTCATAGTTGAAAACAGGAAAGTGGTATAGGAATCTGCAGCTGGAAGAAGGAGAGAAAAAATATATAAAAATATATTTTAAACATCTGTTTTTCTTGGCTCTCCAAGTAAGGCAAATAGGTAGGTTTCTGCAGCTGGTAGGAGGATGTGCAAAAGGAGCCTGTGGTTTATTTGGTTTTTTTAGGGAAATGTATTTTTAAAATATTCCTGTGGACTGAGAAGCTCTGCCTACACTAGCAAGCCTCAGAGCTGTAAGTTTATCAGCACTTCTGATCCACTAGTGGGTGTTGCATTTCAGCAAATCCCACTGGCTAATCCAACCTTTCTTAAGAAATAAAAACTTCCATACTGTGGAGCTGTAGCCATGATGAATGTAGGAAGAGGAAGGATAGGAATTCTGAAAGAAATACTTCAATATGTCTTTCCAAAATAAATGGAAGGCAAGAGAACTTTCAGCCCAAACGGTTGGGTTTGGATCCTCATGGCCTACTGATCAGCAGTGCCAGTGCAGCATGACTCAGAGCTGAAAGGTAAAAGGAAAAGAGATAAAAGAAGAGGTGAGAAGCTCTGTGTCATGCCACTGGTGCTGCAAAGTCAAGATGCTGTTTGTTGGTGAAAGTGCTGTACTTCCTAATCTATTTTCAACATCTAATAGCTTCATTTTCCATCTTCCAGTGGCTGTGTTGTGGTACCCATAATGATCTAATGAGCTACGAGGAATGATGCTGCTGATATTGCTATGTTAAGAAAAGGCACACAGGCCAACTTCTGAGCAAGCTTTTGCATGCACAAACCAAACCTAAAGAATATCTGAAATGAAATGTCATAAATGTCATTTTATTTACCTACAAACATTAAATAATGTTACAGCAGTATTTCTAACAGCACGTAGAAGAGAAGGTTAAAGTATTTAAGACCCAATTCCAGCCGCTTTTCTGGAACACATGAGTAAATGCAACCAGCCATGTAGAAATACTTGGAATAGCCCTTCAATAACATTTCAATTTCAGATTAAAAATATTTTAAAAAATACTCTACTCTATGAGTTTTTCATTATTTTTGATAGATGCAAATATCAGAACATGCTGATTTTACAGTACTACCACCACCTGAAATTGTGGTCGTACCAAAACCAGTTTTACATGATTTAGTCATTGTGTAACACAAAGATCACTTTATGTCAAATCCTTAAACTTGGCAGTCTCTCCTTCAAACTGGAGCTTAAAAGTTTCTATATAGATTTTTTCTCAAGCCTCTCCTATATGTGTTGGGCTGTTCAATTTTTCTACCTCCTGTGCATACATACCCAGTGTAAGTTCTTTCAACCAGGCAAGTTTCCCAGGATTTCACAACTCTTACAGTCTCTCCTACAGCTTAAAACCAATTACAGCACAGCAGTGGCATTTTTAGGACAGTAATTATATGCCAACAGATGGAATAAAATGAGCTTATTTTGTTTGAGCCAGAAACTGGGTACTTACTCTCCAGATGTGAGCTGACAAGCTTAGCAAATATCAGTGGTACCAGATTAGTGGTATTTTGTGGCAAAGAGAGAGGAATTAGGGAAAACAAGCTTGAGCAGCTGATCTGGTACTTAAACTTTCATTCAGTAACTCAGAAAAAGATTACTTCAGTTCTGACTCCGGGTCTGAATATTCTGAATCTAGATCTAAGTCAAGGCTTAGGTCAGAGTCAGAATATTCAGACCCACTTGAAGTCTGGGTTTTATGAACAGGGTCTAGACTGCAACTTTCCTTTATTTGTTTTGTTTACGTCATCCCGCTTGCCTGGAATTAATTGGTTGGTTAGTTTTAACGAAAGAGTAAGTACAATTGTCTTTGTTCTTCATAGGGTATTCTTTGCCCCAAAATAGGTCAGTGGCACTTTGCTGTTGATTCCTGACAGCTGAGACTTTGCTGTTTCTGTTGTAAGGACCTTCCTTCGGATCGCTCAGTGTAACGCATTGTGCATCAGTGTGCAGTTTGTATTGCTGAATCTCTCAGCTAGTGGTATGTGTGCAGGAGCTGGAGCATCTCCTCAAATGACCCTTTCAGAATTTGAATTCTGCCACAATTATATTTATATATTCTCTCCACTTTGTTTCTTTGGCATCCTATACTATCCCTCTGTCATTTGGCATCAGTGAATCCCTTCAAAATTTAATACCACTCATGCAAAAAAATTAAGTAGGTGTTCTTTTTGTAGAGTTGTATTGCTAGGTTCAGTGTATTTAATGGTCTTAATTAAAAATCACACCAGAAAGTCTTATTTTCCTATTCTACCACTCTGACCAGGTTTAAAATAGTCTTCACAGGCATTGGATGAGAACTGTATAAAGCATTTAATTTGTGTGAAGCAAAACTGGAAGGACATTTTCCTCCTATAGACTGTTGGTTTCTTTCTCGGGGAAATTACTGTAGAGGTTTTTTCCCTTCTGGGTATTCTTTTGAAGCCAAAAAAAAAAGAAAGAAAATTAACTGCTTCAGCAAAGATATTACACCACAAAGTCTGTAAATATGTAAACATGATAATGTTGAGAGGAAAAGGAGAAACTTGAATGGGACTATAATTCCACAGTCAAGAAAGTCAGATTTACTGATGTGTAGAGCAAAGATGTTAAAATCAACTCAAAAGTTTATATTATCGTAAGTTAGCATGAATAATGAATGTTTATCAGTTGAGGTTTTATATATTTAGAACTTTTTTTCTCGGTGTTCTACAGAAAAAGGAGCTGTCACACAAATCTAGTACTAGAAATACTAGAAACGTTGTTTTGAAATTAATCACTGTCTTGGGAAATGAGGTCTTACATGCTAGCTTTTGTCACTTGGCAAGTGTCCTCACTGTTCAACCTGGCCGTTTTGTGTAAATGAATCTTCATGAATATAGTTCTGAGAATTAATCAGTGTAATCACTTCTCTGACCTATTTGGCAGAGCTAGACTCGGTTGCTTTCATTTGGTTTAATTTGCAAGCCTTGGTCAGAAGGTTTTTAGGAGTTTTATGTTCAGTGCAGATATGAAGAGGCAAATGAGATTGTAAATGATTTTAACATGTGTGCTGCAGCAGGAAAGATAGCAGGATCCAGCTCCCATTTTTGCAGAATTTTGGTCAGGTTTGGGGCACAATTCTGAAGTCAGGGGAAATCCACAACTGTGATTCACTGTTGACAGATAGAACTGCACTAAAGACAAGACAGGAGAAAGATGGCATGTCTGTTTAGTGGCATCCTGTCCAGAAAGTGCCAACAAACATATTTCTTTGTAACGAAGCATGTTAGCCTCTGTTGGCACCCTCCTACAACAAGGGGCACTCGTTAGTGAAATGCTGTCACAGGCTCATAATTTTGTAGGCCATGACCTATATTTGGGTTGCTCATATGCCAAGCTCTGGCACTCATAGTGTGAGTGGGAATGCTGCCACACCAACAGATGGCCATCTGTAAAGATGGTGCCAGGAGAGGAGCTGCAATAGCCTAAGCATTATGGAGATATTTCAGGCGTTTTTGTTCCCCATCGTTTGCTCACTAAGAGTAAAGGGAGTTTATTAATTCAAACCAGAAATGAGAACAGCTCATCAGAACCAAAATCCTTTTCTCTGGCTGCATAAAGTTCAATGCTCTGATAAATTCACATGAAACAAAGGGCAGGGGTGTGAGCCTGGCACCCTGATGTCAAAACCCCCAGCTCCAGAATCAGGCACTGGGGGATCTCAGTTAACACAGCTCTGCAGTTTGGCTGGGGTCTAACATACATTCTTTGCCAAACCCCATGAGAATAAACAGCTGGGACATGGAAGTTGGAACATCCTCCCTGTCTGAACAAGTCCCTTGGGAAGGCAAGCTTCTCTCATTTCCCTTGAAAGCTCCCATCTCTCTGTTCAAAAGATACCTTAATCTTTGTGAAACAAATGCAGTAACCGTACCATAAACAGGGCTACCATGCCTTACTTTATCTTCCTCTCATTCCATTCAGCCTCTGTCTTCTCCTTCTTTTGTAGGGACCGGATGAGAACGTCAGTCAATGTAGTGGGGGATTCTTTTGGTGCTGGCATTGTCTACCACCTTTCCAAGGCAGAACTCGACACCATTGATTCCCATCATAAAGGGCATGAAGACATTGAAATGACCAAGACTCAGTCAATCTATGATGACATGAAAAATCATAGGGAAAACAACTCAAACCAATGTGTTTTTGCAGCTCACAACTCAGTCATGGTAGATGAGTGCAAGGTACCTTTCACATTTATGGATATTGAGACATGTATATAGCACTGCATGCTTTATTTTATTTTTTAACCTGCATGTATTTTTCAAATCGTTCTGCAAATAACAATGTGACAACAAGGTCCATGAACCCCAGACATTTTGAATGTGTTTAAGCAGTTCAAAAGATGGTTTTTTTGCACTCTCTTAAAACTTGTCATTTGATGGGAAAAAATCATGTACTTTGTTTACATATCAAAAGGCAAGATGCAGCGTATTATGGAATATGCCAAGACACAGAGAATATGGCATCACCTTCTGTGGACATTTACTTAATTTTCTGTGGCAACAGAGAACTTAATTGCCAACCCAAATGAAGGATGGCTGCAATTGAGATGCAGGTGTTGTCACCTGCTGACTGCCTTCATGATATGCTGTTCAGAGGTCGACATGTTGAATGCGCTTTAGCATGAGAATGCTCCTGCACTCACACAGCACGCTTCTGCTTCTCTTCTGTCAGCGTTCCTTCCCGAGGCACTAAGGCACAAACACTCTCTTCCCTCTGTAACCCCTGCTGTAACTAACATGCAATATTAACACTAATAATGACATCTTGATCAGAGTGAAGTGAGCTTGAGCAACACCACCAGTTGAATGCAAAGACAGTTTCAGGAGGTTAGTGGTTAAAAGTTCACTAAGAACCCACTGCTGGAATGGGGCAGTTTAAAATCCACAGAGAGCTTTTGAAAAGGAGGAGAAAAGAAAGCAAAACAAGATGGAACTTCTAATTTCATAGTATTTTTTTTTTTTTTGGCAATTATTAATGCTCCAGTCTGATGCTGTACACTGTTTTTGAGACAGTGGGTTTGCCAATCAGCTTACTTTAGCCATTTATCCAAACAGATTCTCTTGTATCTCCCAGTTGCCACAACTGAGCCAGTATCTAGCTGTGAACAACTGCGCTAAGTCCATTAGCACATCTCCATTTATGTTGGAAATATAATCCTATACTGTCATTTTCTCTTGTGTCTAGCCTAGCTGGAAATGTTCTTTAGAAAGATTTTTTTTTCCTAATGCTTACTTCTTGAGAATGCAGGCTAAACCTGAATTTTTAGGGGAAAAAGTAATACTGAATTCCAGGAAAAAAAAACAAACAGCATTCATCTTATCTTCAAATTTTTCCCTGAATTTTCCAAGGTTTCAATAAAGAGATTTTTTAAAAAATCATACATTTTTTCTGACATGGCTCTCCCCTTTATCTTCAGGCCACGCTTTTTCCATTTGAAAAATTTAAAAACTAAGATCTGAAATGGAAAGAGAATACATGCTTACATAAAATTGAAAATGGTCTTTAATTGATATTTCTCAAAAAAGGCAAGGACACAAGAGATTAAAATTTGAAGAAAAAAATTCTTGAAAGAAAGACACTTTTTGGATAACTTATTTTGAATTTTTTTGAAAACTTTTTAAGTTAAATAGACAATTCTGTGTTTAAGATTATGTTTATGGAATTGAATACTGATAATTTAATCTACTCCCAGTTTCTCAGATTTGTAGAGAGATCCAAGTCAAGTTAAAAAGTAGTAGCCTATTGATGCAATCAATACTTGCTGCACTTTCTTTTCTCCTTCAGTTTCTCATATTATCTCCCTCTGCTGAGGCAATAGATTGCCTCAAAACCATGGATTAGCAGTGCTGTATGTCATCATAAGCACACCCTTTAATTCAAGTTTGGGACCAGTGATTTATGAGCTAGAAATGTTTGTTCTTTTTAATTGTTTTAGGTTTGCTCTGCTTACAGTCTCAGTTTGCACTTTTAAACTCATGAAAAGAGCCAGGCTTTACTGGATTGAGCACAAGACTGACTTTGAGCAGGTCACTTCTCTTGTCTGCCAAAAGGACGTGTTGTTGTGACCTAACTGATGAGCTGTGAATATATGCTGGCACTTGCAGAGCACTTGGATCATGTTGAAGTGGTCTACAACTCCCAAGTGTTAGACTTGCAAAGGCAACAAAGAGTGGGATCTAGGGCTTTGAAACAGCCAGCTGTTAAATTTGAAAAGCCATCTCTTCATCCTGTCCAATGCGCTGGTGGGTTGAAAAGCTTACTGCAGCTCTGGTCAGGATATGGAAACACTAATCTACTAGCACACCCTTTCTATTTACTTTCTGTAATATATTCCATGTATAACACTCGTAGATTATAATTTTGCATGGTCAATGTACATAATTAATAATTAGTTTACCTTTGTATGGGGTTAGAGTGGTTGTTATTGCATGATACTTTTGTATTTTTTTTATTATCATATTTCACATGACTCTGTGTGATTTTCATTTCTGAATAAGCTGTTTGTTGCTGTATTTGCATGTTTTCCCCTTCCAATTATATAAGAAAAAGCTTGACTTTGTTTCAAAAATCAGTGCATTTTGTCATGTTTCCATGTCCCAATGCTTCCATACATCCTGTTTATCCAGCATGGGGAATTTCAGCTCTGTCTTTAAGTTTTCATTTGAAGCTGAAGATGTTAACTTACAAGGTAAGTTAGGAAAAAGTAAGCCAACTTTTTAGAATTAAATGAAAGATTCTCTCACATTATCTAGATCTACATCAGTCTTGTAAAGTTAAATTGGCATTTTACCCTTTTGTTTTTTGATTTTTTCAAGTAATTTGGCTGGAGATATCTTTCTTGAAACACGGGTTCATTTATACTGATCTCTGGAATGGAACATATTGTCCAGTGCTCACTGTGAGTTGGTAGATCTCTACAGGTCTTCTACCGTACTTAGAAGCTAAAAATTCCAGCATGTATCTTTACAGGAAAGAGTGAGGTTTTGTTGTACCTCATGTGAGATCAGTTTAGCATTACTTTGAATTTTTAATTGGACTATAGTCAAAATCTTTCACTGCATTGTTATAGTGGTATGATGAAAAATACTTTCACAACATATCTTCTCTTCCATTTCTTTAAAGGTGGTGTAATTGTAGGTGAGTTTGTATAGATACACATCTATGATTATTCTGGCCTTGCATATTTTCCATGTTGTTGCATCTGGTATGCAGCTTTGCTAGGGAATTCCACTGAAAAAATACAAAAATTTACATTAAAAAAAAAGAAAAAATCTGGTTTTGAAATAATCCAGAGAAATCTACAAGAGATAGAAAGGGGTAGAATCTGACATACTTATTTTAAAAAAACAAACAAAAACAAACTACAATGAAGGTAAAGAAAATGCAGAACATTTTTCTACTACTGATGTTTTGTAGTCATTATAATAAATGAATGAACAGGAATCACACTATTTGGGAGTGTTATGAGTTCTGAATAAATGCATTTTACTTATATAATAAGTGACAGTGTATGTAATTCCTGTAAATATCATAATCTTCTCTATAAAGCTCACTACTTTTCTTGTCAAAGTGCCTTGGCCTTTAAGTTGCTTGTTGATGATAATTACTTGCAGGTAACACTGGCAACCAATGGCAAATCTGCAGACTTCAATGTTGTTGAAGAAGAGCCTTGGAAACGTGAAAACTAAGTGAAGAAGTTCCTAGCTGCATCCTTAATAAGTCCTGAAGCTATCTTATGGCAGAAGATACCATGATTAAAGAAGATTTCTCTTTCCTTTTTTTTTTTTTTTTTTTTTTTTTTTCTATTTAACATCTACAGTTTCTGCTTAATTTTGTAACTGAAACGTAGCAAAGATCTCATCAAGTCATTGTAGTGTCTTTGCCAAGCAATGATCCATAGCCATCTGTCTCCCTTGTGTTACTGTCTGGATGATGCACCTGGAGAATGCTCCATGCAGTGCAATGCGCTCTCACCCACTTCCCCTTTCATTCAAGACACAGAGAATGTAAATGCTGCAAAATGGGAAGATCAAAGTGCCAGTACAGTTCACTACAGGGACTCAGGGTCACAGATACAAGAGAAACATACCACCACGTAAGCCTTCAAGTGTTTTGGTGACTCTTGTGGCATACCTGATCTGTTTATCACTGGATGGCTAAAATACCTTTTGAAAACATCCGTAAAGATTTCTGTTTGTTTTGATAATAACAAGCACTGTACTTTTGTGCCTAGCTGTACTTTAAATTGAGCTTAGATCCAGGGGCAGGATTAATGCATAGAAGTCAATAAACTATCCCAGACATTTTGTTAGATCAGTACAACTAAAATTTAGCATCAAGAGAAGACCTTAGATTTCTATGTGCATGCAGTGTGTTTTTATCAGAAGTCCCAGGGCAGGTGCAGCCTTTATTTTATGCTGGGGCTGTGCTGCTTTGTGACCACAATATGCACCATACAATAAAAGGCAGTATAATAACAGGGATGGTAGTTCCTTCACTAAATCTATGGCTGATGAGCAAAAATACAGAAAACCGTGGACTCAGTTGTACCATTTTTAATCAAAGTAGGTGGTACCTTACTATCCACCCTGCTCCACTCATGTCAGAGGGGTTTATCACATGGATGGGATACTCAAGTAAGGTACTACCAAGATTGATTATGGATGTTATGATTGAGTACTTAATAATGAGCTGCAGAACAAGTTCTGAACCCTTTACTCTTACAGAATTTTTGAATGTGATCATCAGTTGCATTTGCTATGAAGTGAAAGCCATCTTTCAACTATGTAATGTTTCAGAGAGTGGCTAAATCCTGAATTCATTGCTAAACCAAATTCCTTGTAAGGTGAAGAGAATTTGTCCAGGGTTAGGACTGAATAAAAATGAAACCAGAATTTCAGGATTTAGGTCAGTATGTTGAATTTACATCTCTGTCTCTTTTGCAGAGTAATAAGTATACAACTCCCTAATGTCAGAGAAATGTTTCTTTGAGCACATGTATCTGACTCAGCCTGTCAGAAGAAATTGCAGTGAGAATAAACACCTTGTGAAATTTTTTTTAAGGTGCTTGTTAATACTTAGCAATTTTAAGATACTGGTGAATACCATTATACTGTTAGCAATGTTCCATAGCAAAGCTGAGCCACGTGGCCTTGGAAGGTTCTACTCACAGAACAAGCTTTGTGCAGTTTTGGGGGAACTCTCAGAAGTTTTCAGAATGAATCAGAATATGAGCATATGGTGAACTTAAAAATGGCAAGAAACAAACATTTATGGAAATAGGCCATTCAGTGTCTGTGCTCAAGCCTGTCATGGGTTTAAAGGGGAATAATGTGTTTAACTGTAGAGTGTTACTTGGCTCTGTAGAAGCTATTAAAGTGAAAATATAATCTGCTTTTGTTCTTCTGCATTCATATAAATATCTCTGAAACTGCACACGGACCTAAGCGAGCCAAGGCTACTTGCATGATTAATGATGTGCAAGATCAAGTCCATTGTCAGAGTATCTCTCATTTAAGCAATTATCGTGGAATATTTTTCTTACCACTGTATTTTTGTCATCGCTTGAATGCCATGGCCAAGCAAATCTTAAGCAAAATGGCCTATATAATTTAACCAATATTGAACCACTGTGAATTCTGTAGGCCTCTAACATGTATTAGAGGGGGAGACCTTTCCCAAAGGCCTCCTGAAGGATCTTGAGGATTTGATTTTTTATCTTTTTGTGAAGGATGGAATTGTAAGTTGTTCAGAGAAGTGGCAGGCAGGTTGTATTCTCTTTTCTGCAGTCACTGCTATTAGCATATCCAGAGTTAACCTCTGTCTAGCTATTGCTTCCCAAGTAGCATTCACTGGGTTATGTGCCAGAAATGTGCCTGGGATGGTGTGTAGGTACTGTTAAATGTTCCCTGCTCTGAGGGTGCTGGCTCTCATCAAGTGAAATTTGCTGTCACTCGAGTGGTAGTTATATCCAAGAATAACACACAGCATGTACCCCAATTTGTATCCAGCATTCTTGAGCTGTTTCATGGCACAGCTCACCCATTAAGAGATGATTTTTCTGCCTCTCCACCACAGCAGTTTCTTAGGAGCAGCGACACTGATGGCTTGCATTGAAAGTAGCTTGAGAAAACTGGTCCATATACTTTTAGCTGTCATTTGAAACTGTTTAGCAGTTGGAAACAAACAGGAATGTCAGCAACATGTGACTAGGCAGCTCCACAAAATTACATATTGAGAAACAGTTAGAATATGCTTACAGTTATCCACTTGGGATGTAATGTCCTTTGAAGAGTGCTTCTTTGGATGGAGACTAGGGAAGGAAGGAATGCAGTGCTAGAGAAACCCCACCCACAAATGGGAGAATAAATTTGGATCTTTTGATAGGATTAGAATAGCAGACTGTGATTTTAAAGTGGTAATTCTGTAGATACAGTAACTCAGGGATTTTTCAAAATATAATTATGATGGTATTTCTCTATTTAAATGTGGATGTGGGAAAAGGAGAAATGTTGGGTTTCGTGTATTTCTCTGCTTGTAGCCTGACTGAATATTTAATATAGTGCTACTCCAGTTCAGCACTGTATTAAATCATCAAAAAGCTTTCCATTTCTGTGGGAAAATGTAACTCACTCTTGGCTTTCATTTCTCAATTTGCTCATTCCACGAGGCTGGGTTGCTACTTAACTAAATAAACAGAAAATAACCCAGGGACCGTCCACTTCAGCTAATCCAAGGTTCACGTTTCAGCAGGCAGTGCTGGTTACTGGCCAGCCTCCTTTTGCTTTCACTAGGAGTCTCAATGCATTAATTTGCATCTGGCAGTTCTTTTTGTATCTGCTCACAGTGCTGGGGTGGCAAAGTTAAAAAAAAGCTCAGTGAAAAGTCATTTGTTTTCTGTGTAGTTCATACTAACATTGTTTTCTGCATTTGGTGCTCTGTCAGTTCCCCCCACCTTTGTCTGTGCAACTGTGATATCCTTTGACCTTTGGATTGCTGGCAGCACATTGGCACATGGAAAAGTCTAGACCAGGCAAAGACTCAGTTCATTGCATACTAAATGACATACATGCTTACACACTTGCTTTATGCATTTACTGCTGAAGCTGGGTCAGCATTCTCATAGTATCTGTTCACTGAAAGTAAAGCACACAGCACGTTAGAACTGCAGGAGAGGTGGAGCACTTTGCCGCTTAAATTGTTTCTTCATTGCTTCCCTTGAAAACAGCAGCTGCACCAGCCTTTTAAGAAATGTGTGTGGGTCTTACACACAAAGATTCTTCAGATAGGTAGGGCAAAACCCATTTGGTCCTATTGCAAGATGTGCTCTTTCCTTTTGAATTGGTGAGAAACTCAGTACACCTTTGAAAAACTGTTTGCAGTAGTAAAAACTGTGTCTGCAATGCTTTGACTACGTGAAAGACCCATTGAAATCTGTGGGAGTCACAATGTTCCAAGAAAAGTCAAGTCCCTTCCTGTCTCTCTTAAGTTATAAGACATTTCACAATCCCATCCTAGGGAATAGTCTTCATCTATTTATAATGAAGTTGATTCTCACATCCAAAAGGTTTCTGCCAAGATACTACTTTTATACCTAATTGTTTCAGTGCTGCAAGTCCAACACTGAATTTAAACTCAGCACAAAAAAAATGCTGATTTTTCCCATGTTGTTTTGTTTTTTTTTTCTGAGATATAGCTGATCTCAATTTCTTTCTCAAAGCACATGGAATTCAGGACTTGATGCCACTTTAAAAAGTAGGAGTAATATAGATTTCTCATTTGTTTTCCATCACTCCCTAGGTCACTAGTTTTCCAGCAGTAGACATGCAGAAGACTAGACTGTTCATCTGAGAAGCTGAGGCATCAGCATGTGAACAAATTTATTCTGGTGACTTGCCTGGATTTTCTTTGTTTCCTTGCCTTCACTTGTGTTATTGCAGCCTTGTTGTAGCAACGCAGCAGCAGTCGCACAAATTGCCATAACTATAGGCAATATTAAACCTCCCCTCTAACACTCACTTCTCTCTTTACCTTTAAAAAGGCTCTGAGCTTTAGTACTGAACCCGTTTATGAAGATGTAAAGGTATAACTGTTTCTCATCTCTTTAATTTCCATTCAGCTTTTTTTATTGCTGCATTTGAATTAATTTACTGAAGGATAAATAAGGGCACTTTATAAAAATGTACTGTAATATTATTCTCTTATGAGCCTGAAGACTATCTCGATTTTATTACTGTGACTTTTAAGGCCACAATTAAAATTTTTTTCATACTAGCCATTATGATAGGTGTATAGTCCATTGGGACAGTTCACCTCAGCTATAATTCAGCATATAAGATTATGTAGAAGCTCCTGTTCCCAGCAGAAAGCATTCTTGGAAAGATGAGTTATTTTCTTCTCTCCAGTAATATTGGTGACTTTGAAGGGAAAATACTTACCCAGTTATCTTTGTCTAAAGAATGATACGGAGAGTGTAGTTTCAAGTACCAAAAAGAACAAAGTATTTACAATAGTGAAGTGTCAAAGGCTGTCAAGCTGTAAATTGTTCAGTCTTGCCATGCTGTTTTTGAAAATGTTGTGTTCTTGCTCATAATTTTCCTTAAGCAATGCATTTAGTGTGTATTCCTTCCAAAGTCATCAATCTTTCTTCCCCCATGGGCACCAGGCCTGTGTCTCCCCCCTGACAGCACACAGACTTGAGGCAGGACTCCTGGAGGAGCCCCTGGGAGCAGTGCCTGGTACAGGCTCTGCAGTGGGTGCCTCCCTCAGTTTTTCCTCCTGGTCATACTTTATGTTCAATGGAAATCTGCTGCTATGAATGAGTCAAACCGCTGCTGATGCCCAGGTGCTGGTAATTCTTCTACTTCTCCTTTGAGTGGCCTCCCTGGCACAAGGTTCTGAGGAACTGTCCCTCACAGGTGCCCACCATCCCAGAGACATCTTCCATTATGTAGGGGAAGCCCAGTGACTCCTCACTAACGGGCTGATATAAATCTAACGGATAAAGTGCAGTTACAACTATGAGTCTTACATAAAAGCCAGGTTCCAGACATTGGAAAAGCCTAGAGCACATGAACAAGCCACTGAGTAGGTCTCTACTGGTCCAGGATGGACATAACCAACAGCCTAATGCACAATTTGGGGAGACAAGAAGACTTGTGATGTTTCTCACTTCACCCAACCTTTGATCCCCTTTCATTTCTAACTCCATCCTGCTGCAGAGCCAATGCTGATCAGTGCTAGAGCATCCAGTCCTTCTAGTCTTCTACTCAACATTGAGGAGTCCTGCAACTGTTTCTGATGTTGTTCTGTGGCACACACCATTGCACGAAGGGAAGCTGTCACAGGCAGCATCACACAACCTGGATTGTCTCGTACCTGTATATTGCTTTGTACATAAATAGTGTAGTCTGCTGGAATTTTTTTATCGTTCTTTTCAATTCCTTTTTCTACAGTTTTTCAAAGACTGTATGCAAACTGTGCTTGCATATTGATTTTGCAGTCAGTATTGTAGATTATAGCATTTCTGTGTTGGTATTTTGTATGGACTTGTGAGTTCTTGTGTACTTCAGGTTGTCCTTCCTACTTAAAGACAACTGCAGACACTTCCATCCAATATATCCTGCTCCTTTCTTAAATATATCTTATTTCCTATGATCCAGTATGAACTCTTCTTGTAGAATGCATCAGAAAAAGCTGAACGTGTATTTATAGTGTTAAATATTGTGTGCTCAACACTGATTTAGTGAAGAATAGTACAGGTTTTAGGGGTTTGTACTTGTTCCCTGGAAACTACAGTGTAGACTGAATTAAATTACCTAGTATCTGTAATTTACAGACACACAAATATTTTCTTAGAATGTTTTCTATGGGATCATATAAGGTAGGGAAGTAATCCTTTAAAGGTGATCAAAACCAGTTTTCTTATGACATTTAGGATCAATGAAATATTTTTATGTTAGTTTTGGTGATGAATTATAGACAAAGCACAAAATGCAAGAAGCAAATAAGAATTTCAAGATGTCCTTAAATGCTGCAGTCCATCATGGAACAATACTATAATAATCTGAGCAATCTTCTAGATTGACTGTCTTGGGCAATCGTCCCTCACTTTTATAATTTTTCCTGATGTTACCTTTGCCAAATCCTGCAGTTCTTCCTTAGGACCTGTTAATGTATAACTGACTGGCTCAGAATGCAGTTTATAGAAAATAGATCAGGGTAGGCAAAAAATATGCTGTCAGGAACCCCACCCATCTTGCTACAATACAGTGTGTGTGAGTTCAGCCTGCGGAAAAAGTTCAGGATTTTGCCACCTAATTTTGCCTTCTTGAAAAAGGACCAACAGAACCACCATGGGACCAGTGTAATTGGGTAGCATCCATACAAATACCTCCTGTTTTCTTAAGTATTTTTTAGAGAATAACCACTATATTTTTCAACCCAAATGACAGTTACTTCTCATTTTGGTAATTTCTTCCCATTAGGCAAATACCTGTTGGCATTAAGGCCGTGGCTATAATAATTTCAACTTAATTAATAAGGAACAGTTTTTAGAGGAATAAAAATAATATAAATATTCATAACAGCTATATAACAAACAAAAATAATCTTCCATGGCCTACTAGCTCTTTGACTGTAATTCAAAACACAGAAAACATCGAATAGGAAGGACTGCTGTCCCAGTATGACTGATACTGGGTATCTCTTCAACTATTCAGAAATCTGTGGGGCCATGTTATTCTGCTGAGGTTTTGGAGCCTAAGTTTCTAGTAGATATATATATGTAGGAAGTGTGTTGATATGCCCTTGTATTTTGATCTATATTGTATTTTAAATCAGATGTAACAGGTATTAACTTAATAGGAATCACAGGTAGAATAGTGATGAGTTACTAATAGCTGTAAAACCTTATTGATACCAGTTTTGACATTTTGTTGAAGCATGATGTCCAGTGCCTCTCTGCACTTAGTGTAGATAATGTAGCTATCAACACGTAATTTCAGTGAAATGGTGTATACAGTATGTGTAGCTTTAAATTAATTTAATCAGTTTCTGTGTGTTGAGACATAGTAGAAAATTAGACTGTGTTTTAACATTTTGTTCTGCTTTCTCTTTTTCATTTGTATCTGGGTTTGTTTGTTTTGACCGTTCAACTGATTAGGTTCCACAGCTTAGTAACTAATTTATCTGTCTCTTATGGAGTACCCAGTTTTAATAACATTCAGAATCATGTATGCAGCCAGATCATTGTAAATATGTTAATTTTAGTTTTCAACTATCTAACCAGTATGGTGTGTGTTAGAAGCTGCATGTGTGTAGTTCCTTGGCAGTGAGTGAAAGTGATCCCAGCATAGATTTGCTGCCTGGTGAATACACTTGTTATGACATAAAGAATTAATGTTCACCTGGAATGACAAGCCTTTGTTTTATTTTCTTCTTGTTTGCTTGAAATGTTTGGACTCTTTGTCACCAGAAGTTTAGTAAGTCACCATTTAAATTGGCACAATGAATGAAGAGAACTGCATCTAACTGCATTCCTGTTGGATGCCTGGGCTGCTTTTGGCTCCATGCATCACTCAGCCCTTAGTCACGTCAGGGCATCACAGGATCCCTCTGAGTCACTTCCAGTCACTTCTTGACCACAGATGCCAGGAAAGCAGAGCAGTCCCACAGCTGTGACTGGGCAAGCCTGCAGGCAGCAAGGGGCTGCCAGTTCTCTCCAGAGTGCCTGAGAAGTCCAAGTAGGAACCTCTGCTTCATCCATTCAGAGGAACAGTCTCTGAGAAAGGTGAACACACTCATGGGCAAAGGGGCACTGTTTCTTTCATTGTTAAAAAGGGATATTAGCATTTATTGGAAAATAAATACCAAACTAAATGCTTCTGAAGCTCCTGTGGTTGTTGTACAAGTCTGTTATTTACAAAAGTATGTCTGATAATAAAAAAAGATGATCAACTACATAGTCAGTGGCAAAAATCTAAAATCAGAGCTAGCTGCAGTTCAGATCTATGAGAAAATAGAACCTTGCAGCAACAAGAAGCTGATTCATTCCTAGATTCTCTGGACCTGGATCATATAAATATAATCATCCCCTCTAGACAGAAAGAAATAAAAATTAGGCCCCAAAGCACAGAAACTATCCTTCTTGGTGATTCTCATTATGATGCTTCAGGATGAATTGCACACTGGAGTACTCTGTGCTGCCTGCTCATCATCTCTTGCCCCTTCTCATTAAGGTGACCAGGCATGAACTGGAATGTTTTGCGATGTTCTGTTGTAAAAAGGATTAAAAAGAAGAGGGATAAGGTTGGTCTTACACTCAGAAAGTTCCGGAGATTTTGAAATGACATACTGTACAGTATCTATAGCACAGTTTGTTTAGAAATTAATAAATGCAGATGATAAAATTTCTCCCAACCCTGGGCTCTGTTCTTGTATATTGTAGTTGGAATGCCTTGTAGACTGATTCTATTTTTGTAGTTCAGGTCCTTTCCTCTTTACAAGGATTGTTAGTCATTGGCTTTTAATGCTTTCTTACAGAGTGAACTGATTTCTGTAACTTTCATGTATAAAACAAACTAGACATTCTTTCTATACTGGAAATAGTCATGAATATAATGTTTCACTAAGTGTTGTACCTCTTATGTACATATCATCAATAAATGTTGATTCATAATTTTCATGGCTTACATCTGTGAATTTTAATTTCAGCCTGGGCTCAATATGGGAATGCTTTGTGTAGAAGTTTAGATAAAGCAGTCTGATGAGAGAGGCTGCCTGTTCTGATAACTACATGCAGGGTAGAAGATGGGCCTGACTTTGCCAAAGAGTTAGAAATCTCACCCCTCACTTTATCCTCCAAAATATTCCAGGATGCTGGCTGCAAATGAGCTCATTTCCCACAAAGGCCAGGATTCACTAACTTCAGTTCTTGGCAATGAAGCCTAGAGAAGTGAAAAGACATGTTAGAAGAGTAGGAGGACACAAATCAATGGCTGCAGTTGCTTTAGAAACCTACTTCCCTCCCCTGGCTGCTAAAAAATAAATCTTTTATTCATAGCCTTTCTAAAACAAAATAATAAACAAAGCCCGTAGCGGAACTTCTGAGTTCTTTATAAAGAAATCAACAGTATTTAACACATAAATTAAGAGGTCTCATGGAGTGAACCATGGCCCAGTGGAGTGGCAGTTGCCAAGTATGGAGAGAAAGCTCCAGCATTTATGCATGCTCGGAATAGCAGGCGCTACGGAAATAGCACAGCTACCGGTGTGTGATAAAGGCACAACCGAAACCTCGGCTGTGAGCACTGACTGTGTGCACAACCCTGGGCTTATTTCTTCTTAATCATCCACTTGAGAAATTTCCAAAGAAATCCAGGCATGGCAGGAAGTGGCTTTGGCAGTGCCTCAGCTGGCAGTCTGCCCTCTGAGTCAGTAACGAACCAAGTCCTGATGTGGTGCTAGGAGGATCTTTAGGTAAAAAATAAATCTGGTTTACTGAAAAAGTAAATCTATCTCCTGCCATTTTGATACCAGGGCAAAAACGCTGATGAGGCCTGTGTTGCTAAGAAATGCATTCTGCTAACAAAATTCCTCACTGAAGTTTTTCCAGGATGCCCATCACTCACATACTTCATGTGTACTCTGTAGGTTCAGATTCCTTCCATAAAAGGAATCTGTCTTTTCTTCTGTTACACATCAGAATAAAAGTTTAAAATTAAAGGCTCAACACCAACCTGTGTATGTTGCTTTTTACAAAGCAATGTTTCTGCAAAATGACCTAAAATAACCAACCCATGTAGGTACCAGTACTGCAATTTTATGAAGCTGACCTTTCTGAAAATACACACCCCAAAGGCTTTTTCTCTAAGCCCTTGCAAGCCCCTTGTACCCCTTTTCTCTGTGTCCATAGCCTTAGAGAAAAAGATTATTTCAGGAGTGTGTTTGTGTCTGGAATGTGTCCCTCTCTACAGGAAAGAATCTGCTAAAAGGGGCTATAAAAGCCAGTGATTTATGAATCATGGGCCCATATTAAGAGATATTTCTATATCTCCTCTCAGGCATGAAAGCACAACTGAGATAATACTTCAGGGCTGTTAGATTGGAAACAATCTTCTCTGTATTTGATAGTACATGTGAACAGGACAAGGTTATGAAACAGGTGGCCCCAACGTACAGTGCTTTAGAAGGAAAACAGCATTACAAATTACACTCAGTTGGGCTGGAAGGAGTTATTTCAGCAAGCACTTGCATTGCAATAATGTAGAAATACCCCAGTGGGGCTTGGTGTTGTTTTGTTTGCAAAGCTGTGCAGAGCCCTGTGCAGGGGTACTGCTGCCATCTGAAGCTCTAGGCTTTGCAGTGCTGGGCAGGTGACTGTGCTGTCTCACTTGTGCAGCGTGCAATGAAAGCAGGAAGGAAAACAGGTTGCATGCAAGATAAGGTCTTGTGGTCCTGGTGGTTCAGGCAGACAAGTTCTGTGGTGATAAACAAGATGTGTCTGTGTAGACAGATAGAAAACTGACTGCTGCCCACCAAAACTACAGGAACAAGGTCTGGAGGAGAAAGGTCTCACGCTCTTGGAAGGGCTTCAGAAGTACAGGGATGAGCATTTAGAAAAGCAACACAGAGTGTTTTACACAGTGTTGTGCTCTTCGTTCTCACTCATGACTGAACTAAAAATGTTTGCTTTTCATGTAGTCATTTGTAAAACAGATCTATCTCCCATTTGGCTCTTTTCTTACTGGGGTGCTTGAAGATGCTGCATGGATCACTCTCCTGTGATCCCTGGACACCACTTGAGAAACACTGCTCTGCAGATGTGCCAGGGAGAAAAGGCAGCTGACTCCCAATGCAGTGAAGGGACAAGAAGAGGGACCAAGCTAGGAAATGCACTCAGAATTCATTCCACTACTTTGCCCAGGTTACTGGTGTTATCTAAATTGATCATTTCAGCTTTGTTTCTGAACCGGGCTTCTCCCATTTTTGCCCGGCCAGTAAACAGCAGGCAGGCTTTTTATCTGTCCTCTTCATGGGCGGGAGGGGAAGTCAGCCTTCTTGAACAAAGGGTAAGTTTGTTCTTAAGGCACTGGCTGAACAAACAAGCATCCCTACCCGGAGTTCAATTCAGACTTTCACTTGATTAATGGAAGAAAGATTAACTAGAAAATAAACCACTAAAGAACTGCAGGGAAATACCCAAGAACTATAAAGCTAGTGAATCTGGAGATCTGTTTTGGAAAACAAAACATGCTGAACTGAGGGGATGATTGTGAAACAGTTTTACAGGAAGACAAAGTCCATGTACTTGCACACTGGGTTACAGATAGGCAGGCAATGCTTGAACAAAGCCAGAACAGAGAATAATTTGTGGATCCAAAAAGTAAAAGGAGCCCAATGTTTGCTCTGAGGCTTGTATCACTGATGGCTGTGATCCACAGCATGTGCAGGAAGACTCTTCTCTCCCTTGCTGTGCTGTTAGCTGGGATCACTGTGTCTCATGTAGAGGGCTCAGCTGTCATGGACTCACCTTAGATAAACTCAGCTGCAGAAAACTGTCTCTCTCCAAGCTAGCTCCAGCAAGGTGCTGCCAGTAATCTGCAGCAGCAGCCCTGAACAGGATGCTTGCTTTTAAAAAAAGTACTTTGATTAAATATAGATATAAATATAGATATAAATAT
>NC_031774.1:18442748-18464854 GCF_001522545.3 Parus major | reverse complement strand
AAATATAAATTGAGACTTTAACTCACATCATGGGGCAGAAGAGTTTATTAGTGTTTCTTATGAGAAAAATGGAAGTGTGGAGTGTCAATTCATGCAAAGGAAAATGTGGTCACTGAAAATGATCTAAAGGGTTTTTTTAGATTTACCCAGGGCAGAAGAGCCTTCTGTCCTGCCAGAAGCTAGATGATGTACACCAATGACTAACAGTAAATTTAGAATGAAAGCTAAAACTCAGCTGTACCAAAGCCATTTGGTACCAAATGGTACCAAACAATTTATACACTTCCACATGAGACTGGCAGTATGGGTGTTAAAACTGACTCCATCCTACAGCTGCCCAAGATGAGGCTTTCAGATGCCAGATACAAAATTCAGAGCCTCCAGGGAAGTGAAAAATGCCTTATTGCATCCTCCTCTTCCCTGGGTTGTTTGGAGAGTTACAAGGACTTCAGGACAAACTCAGCAGACCTAAAAGTTTCTGGATAAACAGAGTCTCCACTGCCTATGAGCCATATGCTGATTTACCACTGCCAGCCTACGTACCCCTAATCTCAGCCTCAGCTTCAGCACCAGCAGAAAACTGCTGTTGATCTAAATTCTCAGTGGGTGTTTTAGTGAGACTTTTCTTAATTTTCTAAAAAATGCTGCAGTTTTTTCTGATAAATGCACTTAAATTTATGGTATCTTAGACTTAATCCTGTTTTGTTGTAAATTTGCACATGCTTTTTTTTTTTTTTTTTTCCCAGTGGGATAATAAATTACTTCTAAAAATTTCCTTTTAGTACAAAGGGAAAATGATACTATGTACTAGACATGGAGAATCTTCTCCCCACCCCCCCAAAAAAAGCCCCCAAAAAACCCCAGAAAAGGGAATTTGTACAGCTGTATCTTCTATCTGGAACATTAAAACTAGCTGAAACTATGTCTGTTTCTGAGGAAAATAATGATTTTTTTTGACAGTTTTTGTAGACTTGTTTTGATCCAAAACTTCGTAACTTTTAAAGTATTTTTTTAAAGAAAAATCAAAGACATTCACATCAGTGCTCAGTGCACACCTTTTTGTGGCAGAGAATGTATAAAGACAGGTCTCATTCCCCCACTTTTTATCCAAAACCCTTTTGCCTGTAGAATAGGATACATTCCTTTTAATAAAACTTTTTAAATAGAAAGTCTGAGACTCCTTGAAGGTGTCACTCAGACAAAACCTTTCTATTGCTTGCTGGAGCCATCCAGACAAAATTGAAAGAAGGCTGTGTTTAAAGCATATGTAAAGCTTTCACTGCCTCTGCTTTACCTGCACTTTAACAATAATCAACTGTCTTGAGGTCAGGAGAGCTGCTTTGATGGTGGATTCTCCTCTACCATTGTAACTTAAAAAAAACCCTATGCAGCAGCTCTTTTGACTAATGTGAAGATCTGTATCAGTCTTGAACTTTCAAAATAGGAAGACAAGCAAGAAGCGGAATTGTGTAAGGGGAGTCAGGGAGGATTCATTTTGACAGATTTCTTGGATGAAAATAATGCCCAAAAAGCAGCAAATACTATAGCTGAGCTATTGATAAAGGATATGGTTCTGACCAGAGTAGGGTAAGAGACCAGAGAGACAAAAAGAGAGATGGAGAGAGTAACTGCTTTTATCTGCTAAGGCTTCTCCCTCAGTTCCATTTCCCGAGCAATTTTTCCTGGGCATCCTTAACACCTGGCACATGTTAGGGCTTTCAGCACATGTACAGTCCCCAGAGTAATTTTTCACTTTGTGTATTACATATGTTAAGGCATAAATAAAAATCAAATCAATCCCTCTCAGAAATGTTTTTGAAATCTTGCCTTTACGAACCTTACTCCAAATAGGTGAGAAAAAGGCAAAAAGTGCAATCTCTGTGCTGTAGAAAAGACACTGTTACTCATCCTGGCTAAATTTGCCTCTCCTCATTGCCACAGCTGCTTGTCCCCAGCGTGGGGGATGCCACATGCAGCATAGCAATAGTGAGAAATAAGCTAACCAGGGGAAAATTCAAAATCAGTGTGCAAATGAGGTGGTGGATGTAGAGTATGACTTGGAGGTGGGGGAGATTCACAGGAAAAGGCTCTTTTTTCCTACTCAGAGTTGTGAAATATTCGAGTGCTAGAGTCCTGGGTGTGTTGAAGGTACTTTCCCAGCTCTAGGACAGAAATTTCACTCTCACTTTACATCCTTTCCCAGAAATGATGTTCTCCCTCCATCCTGAATCCCCCAGAGCTCCATGCCCAAAACACCTTTGCACAATTCTTTCCACCCTTAAGGAACAGGAATTTTGTCACCCACTCCCACACAGATGGAACCACACCCCAAGGAACAACCCTTTTCCTGTCACCTTTTGTCCTTTTTTCCTCCACAGAGAAGCAGTAGTCACAACCTGTGGTTAACAAAAGGGCTGGTATTTTACTAATCGGAGCTCTTGCAGAGACTCAGAGGCATCAGACCCTTGAACTGTTTAATAAAGATTAAGAAATAATTATTGTCTAATGGCCTAATATAGCTTAAAATAAACCCATTAACTGCTGACTTAAAAAACACCCTGGTGTCTTTGTATGTGGAAGCAGAACACAGTTGTCAGAGGATTTATTTCCTTCATCTATAGAAAGAATAATTAGGACCAACCCTAACCAGAATGATATGTGCTAGAGACACTCGGCAATTGTCTCCTAAAAGATATTCCAGGCAACATGCTTCAAACTAATTAGTACAGAGGCTGTTGTTGTTGACAAGGGATACACAAAAAAAACATCCCTATCATGTGAAAGACTGCAAAAGTACAATTTTGGAACTGGTGCTGTGGAAAGGGTTTCACATTCACAAAGGTAGACATGACAGCTGCACATCCTTTCTCTGCTTTAATCAAATATTCCTTGTCAGAACTTCAACAAAATACAAATGAAGCAATCAACCTTCAATGCTTCATGAAAATATCGCATTCCCATAAAATATGCAGAGCCTCTCTTAAGTATGCTTGCTGCTTTAGACAGTATTTCCACTGGTCTGGATCACATTTATTTGGAACTTTTCAAGACAAAGGAGTGACACAAGCTGATCGCAGGGTCTGACCTCCTTAGCATTTTTAGGAGAGATCCTCATTCTTCTTAGGCACCAAGGACAGACCAAGACACAGTTTGTCTGTCAGCACCCAGAAGGAAGGGCTGGATCTTGCTGGGTGCTTCACTCTCCAAATGCTGTTGGTTCAATGAGCCAGGAATGGTCATCAAGATTTCAATGAGTTAATCTTGAGCTGAACCAAGATGTTGTAGCTTGTTGTCTACTTCCAGGAGAAAGCTGAGTTCATCACTAACTCCCAGAGCATCTGTGGAGCCTATGGGAAGCTGGCAGAGCAGACAAGGTCACACAGCATTCACCTCACCTGGCTTGGAGTTTGCAAGCTGAAAAAAACGATCACAGTATTCAACACCACTATCCGGTTGAATACTTCTCTCCCACCAACAGCTGGACTTACATTTTATCCTCAGTGTGGAATCAGGTTTATTTTGGATGCTTATTTTAAAGTCCAATATGTTTTTAGCAATACTATTTCTAGTTACAATTTAGAAATGGCATTTTCTTTCATTTTGATTAATCTGTTAAATAAATATGCAAATATATCGAGTGCTCTATATAAAAATACATACACACAACAAACAACCCCTCATAATAAAAGAAAGATTAATAAAAGTATGTACTGTATTACACATATGAAATGGCTGTCTAGTTTTGAAACTATAATGAAACAATTACACATAAGTCACAGGACATTATCTAAAAAGAATCAGCATATATAAAATAATGGCATTGCCTCTTGAGCATCTCCTATTTAAAAATATACAAATAACCCAACCAGTGTTGTCTGTGCTTTTATAGCAACTGACTATAAGATAAATTAGAAGAAGCTTGTGGACTTCTTCATTCAGCATCTGAACGGGGAGATGAATAACATGCCACAGCTTTTTTGGTTTTTTAAAAGAGAAATTTAACCTCCAAGACAATGAAATAAATCCTCATTGAGAATTATATTCATTTAGGATTTAAAGGGAGGAGTAATTCCTACTCTGGATCTCCATACTTAGTGGAATGAGTACCTAACACCAGTTTAAACACAGCCTTCAACAGATCATTTTGATTTCTAATGACAAATAGAAAAGCGTGCTTAAAAACATTAAACAAAAATCAACGCACTGTTCACAGATGAAATATCTGACTTACATAAAGTCAGAAAACATCCTATGTGTATTTTAAAACATCACTTTGTCTTGGGACTTTTTGCCCAGGTGTAAATTGCCCTGAGGAGATCTGCCAGCAGATACCAGGGCACTTGAGCATTTCTGTGAAGCACATGGGAAACTGCTGGAGGGCTGTGACTCAGAAATACAATCAGCAGTCTTGTGCTTTATGTTCCAGTAAAGATCAGTGCTAGCTAAAGTCAGCATTTAGCCAGCTGAATATTCATCCTCCAGACTGCCTCAGATGGAGAACATAAAATAACATACTTCAGCAGAACAAAGACAGGGTCTATGGTCAGTGAACAGAGCTCCTGAATAACCCTGCTACAGACCGTCCACATCCCTCAGCTGACACAGACCGACGTTTTCCCCTGCATTTCCTGGGGGCAGTCCAATTAAAAGTTAAACTCCTCCCTCCATTCCAATAAGCTTTCTTAAAAATGGCACAGACCACTGGTAGTAAAGAATTTTTTTCCTGACAATTCATATCAATATAATGCACAGCATCATAGCTTAATACAAATATTTTACATAACAAACACAAAAGGACATAACAGAAACATGTAGCAATGCAGCTCAGCTATTGTACTATATTACATGGCTGGGAAGGGTTTCATTTGCTTTGATCTTTTCCGTAGAAATTGAGCTCCTGATACCAAAAAGAAAGCAATGTTTCTTTTTGGCATTTTTAAAAAGCAGATGGAAAAAAATGTAAATGAACTAGAATTCTGAGGAAATGAGCGAGATCATAGAAAAGCAACTTTTAAAATATCAGCAATCTCATATAATAGTTATAGGGGGGAAAATGGTAATAGGCTCAGCATCTCCTTAATGGAGCAGGAATATGGAGACCTATTTTCAGGAACAAAATACTGTCAGCTTCCCTAGTGATCCCAATTGCTTGATCTGTGCATATGTGATAGAGCTTGGGTCATTATCTTATCTAACAGGCTCATTAAAAACATGCACAAAATTGGACCAATGAATGAGTGGGGGAGAAAAGCAATGAACAAAAACTGAAGGATAATTGTACAGGTAGCTAGGATAATAAAGAACAGAAGTTTATTATGTTTCAGCTCATGTTTTCATGCCTTTATTACCCCTCCCGAGAAGACTTGCTGTATGTCCATAGATATTTAAAAATAGAGATAAATAAATGTTGTCCTTCTGGGTTTCCCTCATTGCAGACCAAGCCACACAATTATAAAATGTTGCTTTTTGTTTATGCTGGCAGAATCTGAATGTACCCACTGCTATTCCTGGCTAGAAGGCATTTCTGAAGGATTCTGATGTTGCAGACATTGTAGAAGATGCCTTTTGGGTTTAAACTTGATTTTTTTTACTCTTGACATTTTTCCTCATTTAATTCTGTACCATGGCATGTTTAATACTTTAAATATCTGTAAGATGGAGTGACTTCTTTAGCTCCACACAGTGAAGACCTTCCTTCTGGGGAATAATGATGTCAACTTGTATGCCTCCTAGCATCCAGGACACAGTGAAGGGACTTCACTTTGTGAAGGGTCTGGGAACTGAAAGCATTATCCAACTCTTGGGGGTGTATTTCAGAAAGCACATGTCAATTTTTAAACTCAGGCGTCATTGCAAAGTGATTAAAAAGAAATAGAACTTATGCTTATGTTCAAAAGACATCAGTAGCACAGTGCATCTGTGAATTCCTGTTCAAGTTCTGCGTGACTTTGGTTTCCCCAGCCCTGATCTGCTTGGCAGTGGTACCATTACACTCCAGTCTTCATGTCAAACTCGTGATGGTTTTGTGTTTCATTAACAGTCAGGAATTCATCACATGCTTGTGTTCGGTCATTTGACTGTTCTTTATGAACCAAGTGCACCATTTCTTGTGATTTGCTGATATCTCCATTTAATTCACTTGTCTTCCTGTCCTCCACTGCCCCTTTGCCATTGTTAATCACTAGCTTTTTCTTCTGCCCACATCTAGAAAGAAATAAAAATAAAGTATTATAAATAGAGTCTAACAAAAATAAAAACCTGAAGGCAAATATTTAGGAAAAGGTGATTGAAAATTAAACTTGTGTCTGCCAGTGCAGACTTATACCATGAAAAGTACAAAGTTTCTCCATATCACATATTTTATTTTTGAAAGCATCCACCATTATATGCATAAAATTTATCAGGAGCTCACTTATCTAAGTTATATTTACTGATACTACATATAGCAATAATATTCATTATAGAATGCCAGAATTTTTTTCCTATCATTTGAATATATCCACATTTATGAACTTTGCAAATTATTCCCACTACGAGGACACCTTCTAAATCCAGGCTTGGGACCACAGCTTTGAAAATGCACAAATTCTTATGTAAGCAGACAATCTGGATTAAGCTCTCACCTCATTAAACAAAACAACTGTTTTTTAATTTGTATTAGCATGTGAAGCTTTGAAGCCAGCCAGCAGTAAGGGAGTATGGAGAACTGTCTGCAGCAGAGCTGCTTGGGATGTTCAGGTAGGAAATAGGTTCTGTGCTTTTAAAGTTACATTTGCTGCAGGGCTGTCCAATAAACTTCAGCTACAGCTCTGAATTAAAACATACGTGCACACACAATCTTTTAAAGAGTCACCAGTCCAAAGATGATGCATACTGGTTATTGTGGGCTGGGTATCCTTCAGTGTAGTAAAAAAGTACTACTTACACAGCTGTCAGATTTACTATTTACAGGACTCTGGCTACACAATGCTGGACATTCTACTTGTCCTCAAGCAGCCTTGTCTAAACTGAATATGCAGAGCCCATCATGCCTAAGAGGGACAATGTGTCTGTGAATTTGGACTTTTAAGTGCTTTATTCTTAAATGAAGCGTATTTTTTTCCTGAATGACTGATTTGGTCATTCAATTTTACTATTATGCCTCTGAAATACCATTTTTTCATGCCTTCTGACTCATAGATGAGGGTTATTTTATCTGAAGTAGTTCAGTTCACTCTGTTAATGTTACACACGCCCCTGGGAATGATTTCCTGCTCTGCAGCCATAAAATGCCAAAAGAGCTGTGGAGCTCCACAGCCTCTTAAAAGAGCAGCTCTGCAACCAACAGACAAGGAAAAAATGTGCTCACTGCTTCCTGAACAAACACCTCCACATATCATATGGTCATTCTGATAAAAAAAGAGATAAAAATCCAACATTCAAGTAGCAAATAGTTACTCTGTTGAAAAGCTCAATTTTAACATTCAAGTAGCAAAAAGCTGTTGAAGACAATTGGGAAGTAATCTCAGAACAGCCCCCAGAGAAAAGAAAGAGGTAAGAATCATTATAGCCTATCCTTTAGGCTAGGGTTTTTCCAATTTCCCAGCTAGCTTTGCACAGATCACTGCATTACTTTTCACTCTTCAGCATCCTCATCTGTAAAACGGGGTGCATAAAGCTATTGAGAGCTCTGAGAGCGATGCTAGCACGTATGCTTGTGACTGCCAGCTGTGATACTGCCTCTTGTTTGGAAGGAGCACACTAACAGGTTTTCACAGAATCGCTGTGATTGTCTAAGACAGCCCTTCACACTGCACACAGACAATGCTTGAATGGTGGAGGATTATTCCTGGATCATCCTGTGCTTGTTGCTGTCTGTGTTCATCTCACAACTCCCACCCTCTGCAAACACAGTTTTCCCATTAGTAACTAACAGGTAGAGGGTAATTAATTTTCTGTGATCTGTATACAGTTAGTTTCCATTTACAAGGCCAAATGGTTCATGTAGGTGCTGACTTGATGTGAGTGGTTCCAGGTGAGTGTGAAGGCTGATGTGTGACCTGTGCAGGACATGGTCACCTGGGTTCCCACACCCCAAGCCACTCCAAGCTTTGAAGGGGATGTGTTTTGCTACTCTGCTCTTTGACAAAGCTTTGGAGACTCCCAAGGAAGACAACAGGAAGGCAGTGTGTTTAGGAAATGTAAAGGTGTGGCCTTACCTTCTGCGACTGTTGACAGCAATGCACACTGCAAGGATCAATGCAAGCACCACGAGAGCTGCGACGATGATCAGCCAGTCTGCAGGGACAGAGCGGGGAGGGAAGGGGAGCATGTGAATGCATCTCATGTGATCTTGCCATTTCACAGAACTGCAAAAACACAATCTCTTCTGCTTGCTTTAAGCTGTCACATTCCTTTCCTAGATTCCATGAATGTTTGGTTAACAAAGTCTTTCTGTGCAAGTCAAACACATTTTCATCATCCAGCTGAGATTAAACACCCCATCACTGTTGTCACCTGGAAGCACTTTGGTGGGCACAGGTTAAGAGGAGCTGTTTCACTGATTAACTCCAACAGAAAAAAAAAAAAGGCTTAGCATGACACACCTACAATCCCAGGCACAAAAGCAGGATGACTTTTAGCATATTTTTAGTAAAGTAGGTCTTACAACCTTCCCAGAAGCCTACTCTATTACCATTATAGCTCTGGTACCATTACAGATGGGGGTCCTCTCTCAAGAACCACGTCCTGTATCTTTGTTTGAAACGTCTGTCCCTTGTTTAACTCGTACATTTCATTTGAAACAAATTACCTCTTCTAATTAGTTAATTATTAGTACTCCATGGTGAAAAACTGACAGGCATTCTTTTCATAGCATGCTCCTCTTATATCTCCTTCAGTTTTCCCTGCAAATGATGAGCTCTTCAAAAGGTGTTCCAAAGGTTACCTTTCTAAAATTTTGTGCTCTTCTCCATTTTTTTCCCTTGAACTTCCCTTTCCCTTTTGCCTTGAACTGAACAGTTTCAGCCCTGGACTTGCTAGGCCTAAGCAGAGTGGGATAATTACTTTCTTTGTTTTAAAAATTACTTTACCACTAATAAGCCCCAGAATATACTTGCATTCTTTTGCAGCTGTATCATGGTGTTGGCTTCTTTATATTCTGTTTTAGTCTGCAAGCACTATTCTGGAGAGCTTGTCTCAGCTGTTATTTTTGCTGAACATTCTCATGGATATGATACTATGCATATAACTTTATTGAGTTTTGCCTGGTTTAATTTCAATTTCTAAAAGTTAATTGAATCTTAATCCCGTTCTCCAAATGTACAGTTTCTCACATCTTAGTATTGCTGAAAAATTATATGAGTTACAATATGCTCTGTTTCTCAGAATACTTGTGAAATGCTGAATATTTTATGATTCAGAACAAAGTCTGAACAACTGTATTTGACCTTCACTTACTTCAGTTCATATGAAGACAATTTTGTACTTGTATTTTTAAAACATTTGACTTCAAAAACCCACCTGGTACAGGGGCCGACCTTGGTTGTGAAGCTATTTTTGTTGTGGTGTTCTCTCCAGGGGAAGTAGTGGATTCATAATCTCCGTTGTGTGGTCCTTGGTTACCATACACACTTGAGGTAGAGCCTAAAGAACAAAAAACCCCATCCATCAGGCCAAATATGCTTGATGAGTATTTAACAGCAAGGTAGGAAGACTGTGAATTTAGCAATGTAAAAATCACACTATAGAAAGTCCATGCTGAAGCAATTAATGCGTGTTTATAATGAAAACTATCACATAGACTGTAAGCATGACACTCATCTGAACTATGGCTAGCTTTAGTATTTTGAGAAGCAAAACTCATGGCTTTCCCCTCTTCTCTCCCTCATATGTTTCAATTCTGTTCCAACACAGGATAAAACTGAACACCTAAAACTCTAATTCTGTCATAAAATTGAACAATAGTTCTCTCTGAATGTTGTGGCTTTGACAGCTATAGAATGGGACTCTAAAAATTAGAAGTTTTTTTTTTCTTATAGAAAAACGTGTTCTCTGCAAACTTAGATGTGGATCCTCTTGTCCTTTTTAATAAGTTGTGTAATTTGATTCCAAGATCATATCAGATCTTAAATCAGTCTATTTTCTGTGCTGGCCATACTGCTGAAACTTTTATGCAATTACATTCCTGGCCCATGCTATTACCATAAGGGTATCCCAAGTCTCAAATTATCAGAAGACTATAGATACAATAATTTCATTTGGGATGACGGCTTCATTATCACTACAAAAAATATGTTACAGATCTCCACCTCTCTGAATTCTTCCAGACTCTAATTAATTAAACACTAACTCTAATCAGCTGTAAAGTTCTTTTTCTTTAACACACATTACGACTAATTTCTGTCCAGCATTTCTGATCTCATTTCCTAGTAACAGCTGGCAAATGCAAAACTGAGAAGCATGTTTTATTCCCTCTGTGAAGCACAGCCAGCAAGCAGTCCATTAATTTTCCAGATGTCTTATTATTTTTATTAACAAAAAAACTTGTTGACTGGTGTGTTGTTTGGTGCTGTCTCACAACACAGGACAGAGCACGAATTCAACAATGAAGAGTCTTGATCTAGCACCAAAGAAAGCTGACCAAGAGGGACTTACTAACTTGTCTACACCACATTGCAGGAGGTTTTTTGAAGTGCTTTAGAAGTATTTTTTAAGTGCTTTTGCTGTATCATCTTTGTAAAATGCCACTTTTTCTCCACAAAACCCCTTGGAAAGGCATTCAGACACTTATTAAAATTTGTGTGCTTAGAAACCTGCTATATTTGCTGCTCCCCTGAGCACTGAGAAGAAGTAGGGGTCAGCCACGTTCCCTGATGTTCTGGCTCTTGGGAGGTGCTTGCAAGTGGCAGGGAGGGATCCTCAAAAGCTCTCTACATTTCATTTTGGTGACATACTAGATTTTTTTCTTTATGGACGGTTATTTTTTGTGTTCCTTCAGTGGACTGACTTGTTGTTCTGTGGACACTTGGATACTAAGTGCAATGTCTGACCACAGCTTTTTTACTGCTGTAAAAAACACCAACAAAAAACAAGTGAAAAGAAGTGGTACATCAAACTACTCATTTGACCAGGGAAGGCCTTTAACAATACATTCATGAATCTTTTCCATTCCATTTCACCTATATTAGGCAACAATACAAATGAAAGAACCCTTCAATAAATAAGCCTTTTGATGACAATGGTAGTGTCTTAGTAATTCCCATATACTTTGTTCTTAAAATGCACCAAGAGGTGGTTAATGAAAAATTAAAGACACTTGAGAAAATGGCCTTTCGAGCCTTTTGCCAGAGGACTGACAATGCAAAGGCTCAGTGCAGATATTCCCACTGAAAAAGATTCAAACCAGTTCTTACAGGTTTTACGTGCTCAAAACCGAAAGGTAGTGAACATTTTTTCATAGTGTGTAATGTCTGCACATAAAATTAAGAAGGCAGCTTAGATTAATTAAGTGAATAGGACCTGTGAAATGAAAGAAGTGGATTTTAGTAGGAAGACATTATTAAAAACAGATTTAGCTTCCCAATAAAATTCTGACAAATGCATATTTTGCATTTATAATGCTATACCTATGTCAAAATGCTATAACCAGGAAATTTTGTTAGAGTTGAATGTACCGGTTTAAACAAAATTTTTGAAAGAATAATTAGCCCAAGTTCTACCTCGCAATACATTAATTTATATTAATGAATTATTAAGGGAATTAGCTTTCAAGTGTTTTCTATTGAATACTGTAAAAATACAGGTACTTAATCTTGTTTCTGCACAATGAATGTCCACAGAGCATTGGCAAAATTCTACTCTGGAATGGTTCCATTAACTTCCAAGAAAGTGCATGAAAATAGTGTTTGGATTAGCTGAATTGGGAAAAAAACCCCTTACTGTTAGGATGGTTATTTGTATGGAAACTACATTTGGGAATAAGGAAAAGTCCCTTCATTTCCTGTATTATTAGCACGTGACTACACATAAAAAAATACCAAAGGCTATATGTAATGTAATAAGCAAACACTGTTAACTGCACTAAATTCATCAGAAGAACAACCCTTTGGAAAAGCAAGGCTGTTCACAAATGAAATGTCAGTAACAGCTACAGTTAATCCCTGGAAAGACACCAACAGCACATGTAGCTAGGTGTCATAGAGAATTACCTTTCTTCTGTAGCTATTCAGCTAATGTAGAGGGGCTACAGGTGGGGAAAAAGTGACAGATAGTTAAGGGTTACATTGCTGTCATTTCTGCCCAGCAAAAACAGAAAGACAAAATGCTACCACAAATGTATGGGCATGAGCAGAAAGTTTGCACTTCTTCATTTCAGCGGTAGTGTTACCACATGCTGATGGCAG
Source organism: Parus major (assembly GCF_001522545.3). Taxonomy (NCBI): domain Eukaryota; kingdom Metazoa; phylum Chordata; class Aves; order Passeriformes; family Paridae; genus Parus; species Parus major. Next base: position 18,452,471 of record NC_031774.1, on the reverse strand, counting down.
AATATAGGAAAAGCTTATTTGCAAAATGCTATTTTTGGCCTTTTAGCTAGTGCTTTTACCAGAAAGAGATACCATTCGTGACATCTTATCAGCAGGTTAAAACCAATAACAAAACCCAAAAAGGAAATCATAATATGACAACCATTTACAATTATGCTTAGCACACATTTTTAGACAATATGCATTGTTCACAATAACAACTCACTGATGGATAAATGAAAATGGTTATAATTCATTGTTCTTACTGGTAGTAAGAGGAGTCTGCATGGGAATAAAATGGTCCTCAATGTCTGAAAAAACTCCAGGTATCCCATGGACATGGACATGGGAACCATCTGTGGTGTTTGCTGGTTCACCTTCCCTTCCAGGTGCAGTGCCAGGTACCAGTGGCTCCTTGGTTGCTTTCTCTTGGTCAGCATCATCCAGGAACTCTATGACTGTCATGATGGTGGCATGATCAGGGAGCACTCACAAAAACCACCACCCACATCATTTCCTGGGCTACAGCAAGCCAGAAAGCACCTTCACCTTCCTCATGCAAAGCACAGAAGGAGGAAAGAAGACATGAAGGCCTCTCCTTCTTCTTCCACACTGTCACTGGCTTCTGAGAGACCCTTAAGCTCCACATCTACGCTCAGCATGTTGGAGCAAGATGCTGGTGACATATACAGATCCCAGTGACAGATGGAAAGGGGAGACCTTTAGAAGAAGAGACTTTAGAAGCAACAACCTGACCCTGTAACTCAGGAGTGAGCAGCTTCACCTCTGTTGGTCTTGCCTGGAAATACACAGGGGAAGAGAAGTAAAAAACTGATGGCAGAATTTAAGGGATGTAAACCTTCTGTGAATGCCCTGCCCTCACCACTGGGACACCACTCCCCAGTGATGGTGCTGCTGCTGAGTCACAGGACAAGTCATCTGATTAACCTGCCAGAGCACCTCCACCACTCCAGTCATGGTGCCAAAGCATATCCAGTCTGATCACACTGATGCACAAGAAAGGAAGATGTGGCTTCAGAAACACCTAAGTGCATGTCTCGCAGAACTTTTAGGAGATCACCCAAAAACATGCTTCAGCAAAGGACAGAAACCACCAAGTGCACCAGCAACCTTATGCCTTGTTCATAGATGCCATGACAGATTTTTCACTGCAAGTCCACACTAAGAATGAAGATCCCCAGGATGAGAAAGATAGTGAAAGGAGTCATCTTCAGCAGAGATAATGTCTCATTTCACACCAGACATGAGAAATGAGTATGATCCATTATTCCTACTGGTACCCAGTAGAATCATTACCAGTTTTGGTCACACTGGTTGTGGTCCTGTGGAGGATTTCATCTCTGGGCGTATCCATGGGATTTGTGATGCCTTCAGTGCCCTGTCCCAGTTCATCATCTGAAGGCAGAGGTGTTTGGGTTGGCTCTTCGTGGTGGGCACCATCAGGAGAGGAACCAGCTGTTACCACCAGGTGAGGTGCCCATCCTTCCTGGGTTATATCTTCTGGTGCCAGAATGTCAGTGGAGGCCGGGACTGTTGTGATGATGGCTAAGTTAACTTCAAAAACATTTTAAAAATGTTCCTTGCATATTAGTCCCTATTTATTTTAATTATCTCTACCTTTTTATTTATTAGCCTATATAGACTTTGAAGAAAGAAGAAAAAACCCCAAAACAAACAAAAAAAAATAAAGCAAAGGTGCAAACAAAGAATATTCTCTGCATATCACACACTCTTTTTGGGTTGTCTCTTCCTTCACTAATATGCACAATGCAACCTAAAATATGGATTTTGAAAATACCTCGTGAACACTGTTTAGAAGAGAGAAAACAGCAATATAATTTTCAGAATGAGCATAAGAATTCCTGTTGTTATACAAGAATTACATTGACTTAGTTTAAGACATTTGAAAAAAGTGCAAAATCATACTTGAGTATGATTTACAACTGACCTGTCAAACCTCATAACACTTGAAAACAGTGAACTGGAAAACTTTACAGAATCTCATTCATATTTGGAAAACATGGTTAGATGATAGAGAACACAACTGTATTTTAATCCACAAACTGATTTATAATCCACACCATTTGTGGTTTTCATAGCTCTCTGTGAAATCCTAAATGTTGAGGATTAAATAAGCCAGATAAAAATGCATTTTGAGGAAGAAAAACAGAAGGATAACTGCTAATTTTTCCTTAGAATTTCTTTTTCAGAAAATGCAGGAAGAAAAGATGCAAGAAGTTCCAAACAACTACAGTGTGATAAAAAACATCTTACTGTATTAAATAAAAAAGCAGTATTTTGAATGAGGGCAATTTTAAATGGATAACGTGCAGAGATTGGGATTTTAAGCTAGAACCTTGCAGAACTACATGAACAAACTCCAATAAATTATTTCAAATTTTACAGTATTAAAAGACCATGTTGAAATATTAAGACCAGGAATGACCAGACATGAAAAACAAACATTACCAGCCACCTCCAAAATGAAACTGCTTTCTCAGTTAAAAATACACACTGAGTAAAGTCAGGGGACATAAGAAACAGGGCACACAGGAAAAAAAAATATCCTGAAACATACAGGAATTCTTGTTGGGATATTCACGTGCAACAAAATCATAAAAAACATTTGCACTGCAATTTCACAACAAGAATGCACACTTTGATGATGAAAAAGACAGGGAGAGAAGTCAGTTTCAGAAGAAATAATGTCTCATTTCACACCAGACATGAGAAATGAGTATAATCCATTATTTTTACTGGTACCCATCGGAGGAGAGTCATTACCAGTTTTGCTCATAGTGGCTGTGGTCCTGTGGAGAACTTCATCCCTGGGGGCATCTGTGGGATTCGTGATGCCTTCAGTGCTCATTTCTGATTCATTATCCCAAGGCAGAAGTGGTTGAGTTGGTTCTTTGTGGTGGGCACCATCAGGAGAGGCAACAGCTGTTATGATGGTTTAATAGATGATTTAAACACAGATTATTTAACAGCTGTGAATTCCATGTGTGTGCTGCTGTGGCCTTCCCATTACCATCCCATCCAAGCCTCCTGTTTCCCCTCAAAGCACTGTTACCCTTTTCTCTCCACAAAAAGGGCAGAGAAGTGAGATCTTGTGTCCTGTGTATCATCACTGCTCTCTCACAGTTCTGGTAAGACATATCCATTTGCTATTCTCATCCACTTTTTAACTTAATTAAAAAGATCCCCAAGGGCAGTGGAGAGAGGCAGCAGTCAGAAGGATTCCCTGACCTGCATCCCAGGCTACCTACAGAGTCTCAGCTTCCTTGGCACTGTCACTTGCTGTTACAGTGTGTTTCACATTATGGGTATCAATATTGACAGTCAAGAAGACATGAAGGCCTCTGCTCCTTCCTCCACACTGTCACTGGCCTCTGAGGGACCCTTAAGCTCCACATTTAAGCTCAGCACATTGGAGCGAGATGTTGGCAACACACAGAGATTCCAGTGGCAGATGGAGAAGGGAGACCTCCAGAAGATCACACCATGTTTTTAGAACATTATTTTGATGTTATGAATACTGCATTATGTGAGACTGCACCATGATGTTGTGTCATGCCAGTTTTATAGATTCCTGCCTCCCATCATTCTATGAACGAAACAGAGGGATAAATATTTCAATAAAGTCTAAGAAAAGAACACTCTTTTGCCAGGTGAATATTCACAAGTTAAATGGATTAACTTCTTGAGGTACAAATATACATAAGTATGGATTCAACTTTATCATAAAGATGGTCTGGTAGCACCAAATAATATAACTTATATAATGAGCTGGATGCAATTTCACAGCCATGCTTTACTAAGGAATGAAAAGCCCTATAAGTGGTGTTGGCAAGTAAAAACCAAATGTTTTGCATGGAACTAAAATTGAAATCTTCTGTTTCACCACCATCCAGACAGAGTGTAGAGAAAATTAATCACTCCACATCTTATGTCATTATTTTAAGAAATCACTGATTACTCCTGTCCACAAGTTCATGCAATATCTTTCCAGGAGAGGCAGAAGTGATGGAACATACATAAAGACATTATTACTAGTACCTGTAGTGGAAGACTCTCTTTCATGATAGTTCTCTCTGGAAGGAGTGACTCTCTCCGTTACAGCAGGTTGTGTGGCATAATCCTCTCCCTCATCCCAGCCTGGGTACACCAATGGGTCTTGTGCTGAGTTGTTCTGTTTGGCCCCATGGCTGGGGACCATAGCTGTTATGATGATGGTGAAGCAATTATGAACTCAGTATGTAAAGATCCATTTCTCACATTATTCTCCTCTTCAGTTCTTGTCTCTATGACAGGCCTTGCTCACATGTCTACTACATTTAATGGCAAAGAGAAGTAAAGTAGATTTGCTTCTCATCCTGGTCTATATTTAGAACAGCTGCCTACTATCATCAATAGGACCAATTCCTTCCTCAAACTGAGCATATGCTTTCCAGAATCGTGGTGTCTAACTGTTCTTCTGAAGTATTTCTCTGAATCTTGCTGTCAACTTTGTATTGTTGAATAGCACACCAAAATTCACTGGTGCAGAATTAAATACCTCAAAGACATAAATAACTGCAAGGACATGACCCATCAGTAAGATTTTAATCACATAATTTGAGCGTGTTGACTATATCCAATTCTTTCCCCCTCAAAATTTCACTGTTTCATTAGTTGCAATATCTCCAGGGAAACGCACAAGGAAGTGTGACAAAGGGGAGTGCTCAGTCATGCCACGGATTTGTGAATGGTGCACACAATGACTAAGACAGCATTCAGCTGGAGAAATTTTGATATTGTAGTTATTTAGAAAAACACTATCCATATCAACCAACCTGTATTTATTAGAGAATCACAGCAAAAGAGTACCCAAATCTCATAAAAAACATAAAACTTCTTAACGCCTTCAACCCAATAAGGGGGGAAAAACCCCAAGAAATTTGCCACAGTGTATTACAATTTTAATTGCAATTAAGCCATTATGTATTGCTATAGTAGTATAGTGTAAAAGGTTATCAGAGACCTGTACTTGATAATCCACTAGAGCAGATGACAACTTTGGTGCATTCACTGTTGGCAATGCTTAGTACAGCACATCTGTCATTAATTCCTAAGCTTGGTACACTCACAGGAACAGAAATTAAAATATATCAATTTCAGTTACCACCTTTACAGTATAATTTGATCTTTTGTTTCAATTGATTCAACCAATGAAAGAAAGAAGCCTCACTATTATTCTATGTTATTCTTTGTTTTCTTCCCTTCATCACCAGTATCCTCTTGCCAGAGTTCAAAAGTGGGATGAGTAGACATTTTTGATAATTTTTTTTTTATATAACTGCCATTAAAAAACTGGAAAAAAAATATCGCAGGTCCTATAATGGCTTGCAACAGGGGAGTAAACAAAGTTCCCAAAGGAGTGAAAAATGCAGCACACATTATTATTTTTCCATTTAAACCTTCTCTGTTTCCTACAGACAAAGCCCTGGTAGATAGCTTGTTGAAAGCTTGTGACTGCATGACAAACAACACAAAACATAGGAGACATTTACAGAATTAACCTACTAAAGATTTTGACATTCAAGACAAATAGAAGAGAAACATCCAGGAACAAGTCTGAAGAATAGACTAATCTAAAAAAAAAAATATATATAACATCGAAATTGCTCAGGTTTATTTACAGGACCCGTGTTACGGCCTCAGAATGCAAAAATGTTAGTAAAAAATCCTGAAACTAAACCTTTAGAAAACCCTGAAAGTTTACTAAAATGTGACCTGTAATATTACCTGTAGAAGTGTCCTTTCCAAAATAATTGTCACCTGCAGTAGTAAATTCATGTTGTTCAATACTGCCAGTGGTATTTGCAGGATTTTGTTCTTGCCTGATCCCTCCAGAATGAACGCTGTGTAATAGTGGATGTTGGGTTGGTCCTTCATGTTTTCCAGTTGTAACTGGTACTGGTAAGATGATGATTGAATCAATAATGATCAAAATACTCAACATCAGTCATATTGTCCTTATCATCATGGTCTACATAACAAGGATGTTTGGCTTTTGAATTTTGGCTTTTTCTTCTTGTTGTTGCATTTCATGTGAAATGAAAGATGAAAGAAAACAAAAGTCCTTTGGAAACCTTATCACACAAAAGCATCACCAGGAGCAGCAGCAGATTTAAGTACACTAGAAAGGATCCAAATGCCAGCCGAAGATAAAAGATATCCAAGAAGCAGAAGAGCTCATAGAAACAACAGCTTGCATCTCTAATTAATATTTATTAATACCAACTTAACTGTTGAGTTTGTGTAATCTGGGTTTTTTAAATAAAACACTGATGAACTTTCTCTTTTGAGTTATCTCAACTGCACAAAGCAAAGGAAATTGCAATTCCTTCTGATATTGGATGAATTAAGTAAGTAGATAAGCATACTTATTTTGAACTCAATTATAGTTAAAGCTCTTACCATTAAAGTTAATTCATTGCTTACTCTTTAACTTGCTGTTGTTTACACAGCAAAAGATGCAGTCAGAAATCAGCTGAAGTACCACCACCATAAGAGATGTTCTAATGGAGGTTTAGAAAAGATACATCAATGAATCTAAGATGAGCAGAAGAACTCAGTTGGAAATATATTTGCCTTAAGTATCAAACATTTCCATGAATGGCATATGAAAGTAAAGCTAAGGTCCTTAATCAGAGCATGCAAAGAATGAGCTGGATGTGTTATACATGTCATAAGTCATGTATTGTTTCTGTCACCTGACAGAAACTATGCTGTTTCCCAAGAAGAGAAAAACTGGAGGAATATTTATCTTCACATTCAGGCAATGAAATATTTGTAAAGAAAGAGAGCACTCATGCAAATGCAATTAATTATTTTTAAATTAAACCTAATACCTATATATTATCTTACAAAAAAAAAAGAGGTAATATTAATCAATGTATTAATACAACTGATCTAACAATACTTCACCACTAAAAGAAAGTTATCACAAAAAACATTTCTGTGTGATTATGGAACCTGTTCTAAGGCCAACTCTATAAACTTCTGCTGTTCAAAACAATCTCAGAACCAGAAAGAAACAGAAAAATAGCTTGAGAATGCACTCTATAAGCTTTTGCCTACAGATTTTAGAATTGAATGTTTTGGTATCTCAGTTGGCTACTGACACTAACACTGATAGCAAAATACTCATGTTCATCTGGAGATAGCATATTATCCTTTGTAGGACAATTCATGTATTTGAAACACTAGCTCCCTTTTTTGTCTTTTGTCTTCAGATTTTACAATAGAAATTTTGAAGTGGAAAAAAGGGTGACCCACCGAGGTGACCAAGGTGGGTCACCAAAACCTACAGTCTGCTCAGTTTTACTGCACACTACTGGCATTGCAAATTTTAAAATACCAGAGACGTGAGGAAAAGTGGCAAGAAATAAACATTATATGTGTAAGATAGACTTGGAGTGACAGATGAATGTTACAGATGCCACCTTTGAGGGCTCTTGTGCAAATAATGTAAAGGTATTACACTAGACTGAGGCTAATGGTATGGGAATTACAAACATCTGCACCCCGAGTGTCATACTTTACTGAATTATATCAGAAATCTGAGTGTTATCTGAAATGCTTGATTGCTTTACCCCTGCTAGCAGAGCTAGGATACTGCTCCTCTTCATCAGTAAAGGTGGGGTTCCAGTGGTCTTGCGTGGTGATTTCCAGAAGTGTTTCGTGTTGTGAGTCCACAGCTGTTGGGATAATGGAGGATTCAGTGCTGACTATGCTCTAAACCTGCCATCTGTGTGCGCCATAAAGGTGATGGAAAATGGAGGTTCTTGCATAGTCTATTTACCTATTATCAAATCCCTTCACAACAAACCAGTTCTTTTCTTTCCATTCGACAGATGCAAAGTTTCCCAAGAAAAACGGGAAAAACAAGCAGCAGAAAAATAATGTACAGTAGAAGTAATGCAAAACCATTAGAGCAGCTGTAGAAATTTAAACTCATGTTTTAAGAATAATTCTAGACCTAAGGAATATGGCAGATATCTCAATACACCTAAACCATGCTTGCTAAGTACTGAGGAAGTACTCAAGAAATGCCATGCTAGAATATCCACGACTGAGCAAAAAAGTGATGGTCAGCAAAAAATGAGATCACCTTGACAACCACCAGGAAGCCAGTATTAGTCAAGAAAGTTATAATACAATTGAAAAGATAAAACAGAACTTCTACAGTAGTCTATGACCAGAGACTGAAAACACTTTCACCCATGGATCATGCAGACACCACGAGGCCATCAAAGGTATGGAATGCAGTACACACCTGTGGGACAAGTTACCGATGCAGAGTCTCAAAGGTAAATAAACACCAAAACTATCCAAAGCACAGGAAGAAAAACAAAAAGTCCCAAAGCAAGATGAATTCCTGGTTTTGCATTTTCTACTAAAAAGGGAAACCACTACTGAAAAACTGCAAATACTGCACTAGCTTAAAAATAATAAAAGGCTTCTGAACAGTGACTACTGAGTAAATAAGAGCATGGACAACAGACATATTAAGATATACTTAAATGAAATAAAATTGCAGAAACGGAACAGATTAATGTCTTTCTACAAATAAGAGCATTAGAGTATAGTCATTGACAGCAACATCTATGCTAAAAACCCCCCAGGGCTGGGGCCTTTCCCTGGTCATAAAGCCAAGTAGCAGTTTGTGTACTTCAGGGACACCCTGCATTTAGCTTTGACCTTCATATGTGGTGTTTTTCTGGTTTCCAGACAAAATTATTTCAACTGTGGATGGCTTCTGAATTAAAAAAGAGTTCTCACATGATCACTGTGGGACTATTCATATCAGGAAAATGAGGCTATGTATTAAAATATCTCAATTTTAATACTGGATGATGCCTAGACATCTGAAGTCACAAAAATAAATGAAACGACATTAGAAGACTGCATGTGAAGTGTGCAGAAGGTTGCAAAGAGGAGACTGTTTTGTTGACAGTTCCAAATGAAAAAGGAATTAGGAGTTTGGCCTTTCCAAATTGTGCCAGAACATCTTCCACAGACAGGAAGTCTGTTATAGAATAGCTGCAGGTTATATAAAACACAAAGCAGAATTATTTTAACACTTAATATAAATTAAGAGAATGAAAAATAAACTTTTTTGTCTTGGAAAATCATGACTAAATGGAAACATTTGAATAAACATGGAACTGAGATGCCAATTTTAAGTAGCAAAAGAAGAGAAAGAATTATTTTTAATTATACGGACCTGAGATAATTTTCCAGTCACGAAAGAGGTACTTCTGAAGGGAACAGCTAATGAGAATATCATCCAATTTTCAAACAATATATGCAAAGCTAAGGAAGAGGAGGAGGTTACCTACCTGTCCAGGTAGGACAGGAAAATTAAGAAAGAAACCAACCCAAGACAACAGAAGTTCCTTACTCGTACTCAGAGCAGTCTCGTCCTTGGCCACACTCCTGCTCCAGCCTGGAAACACTGTGGGGTACATCATCTCCTCAGAAGAGTCTTCATCATCTGAATCACTGCCACTGGAGGTCACATCTGCTGTGATGATGTTAAATCTGCCATGAAGCCCTAACCCACAAGGCCTTCTGCTGGCAGCAGTTCAGCTTTCCTGCCTCCCCTACTCTCAGCCTTGCAGTCACAGAGGAGAATTTACAGCCCTGTGCTTCCCAGGGGCCGTAGCTGCTCCC
>NC_031774.1:18427786-18440423 GCF_001522545.3 Parus major | reverse complement strand
TCCCTTGAGAGCAGCCATCAAAAAGCCCTGTGGGGCTTTAAACCCCTCCACGTTCCAGAAGGTTAATGAGTTCCTCACAGGCTCTGACAGTGGGAGAGAGCAGTCTTTGAAACAGAGAGTAGTCTTTGAAACAGAACTTCCACCAAGACGATATAAATTAAAAGGTGAAAAAAGTATCCACAAAGCCAATGCTGCCAAGGACCTGAGCTCAGAACTGAGGCCATTCCTCTCAAAAGGCCCATGCACTCCCCTTGACCTGATGCTGCCAGGTAGTTTGACACCAGAACCCCTTTCCAGGTAAGCATTAGTACATTGCAGGGAGAGAGGCACAGCTTTACTCCTATCACATTACCAATCCACAACATTGTCTCACAGGATATAAAATTTCAAGTTCTACAGCTTTGTGACAGATATTTACGAATGGAAAGATGTTTCTGCTTAGAAAAATTACAATAATCTACAGCCTTTTCATCCACTGTGCATCGAAAGAGACATTGGCTTGCAAATAGATAGAAATGTGTCTATCACATCTGGATGAAAAATAATCAGTCAGACTCATTGTTCATGTAGGTAGCTCATTAATAATTAGAGTCCTACACTTGATTCATGGCACACCTAGAGATGAATCATAATTTGCTGATAACAGAGAGTAAAACCTGTTTTGGCAAGGAGAGAAAGTTAATGGTAAAGTGCTCATGGTGTATTAATCTGGACCATTAATTTGATGGAGAACAACACTAGTGATGTCCAAATCCAGAGAAATAATGAATGTGCATCATCTGAAGAACAAAGAGCTGTGCCAGTTGCTCATTTCAAATCATAGCAAAGAATTCTTTAGGTTAAGCTAGATATCTTTTCAAAAAGCTTTAATTTTTCAAAGGACTTGTAGTACAGGTGGAGAGCCACCAATTTTGTTTCTCACTTTAACACACTATAAAATTAGATGATAGATTTTTCAGCCATCTATCTGAAGGTATATGACAAATACTTTACTTATTTTTTAATTTTCTGCTTCCCTGTCTGTGGGATTTTTTTTTATGGGAAATTAAATTGTGGCCAGGATATTCCACTGAGACTGTACTGTTTTATGAGCTAAAGAACAGATATTGGGGCATGGCTTTATCTTCTTTTTTGGACTGCTCTCCATGTCACTTTCTCCTGTTCTACTGAATATTTGATGACTTCTCAGAGAGATGCACAGCTTATACTCTACCTCTTTCTAAAAGGAGTGCTATGTTACTGATTCATTTATAATGCAGTAAAATTAAACTGAGTTAAACACTTTGGCATTAAAGTGATGTTGCTGGGTAACAGCCAAAGCTATCAGAAAAACCCAGGTGCACTGCTTTCTTTATCATTTTCTTTTTTTTTTTTTTCCAGAAAACCAGTTTATCAATCCTAACCCTGTAAACAAACATGCCAATGTTATCACTTCTGTGATACACATTTATCAATATTGACACATTTTATCACATTGCTCTATAGCTTCTTTGATCTTTTCAGATCTTAAACATCTCTGGTTTTCCATCTGTAAAACAGTCATGCCCATGAGAGAGAACTGCCAGCAACAGGAAGGGACATACATATTTAGGACCAATACATTTGATATTCAGGTATTAAAATGGAAACAGAAAGCTTTCCTCTACAGAAACAATGCACAGGTTTTTGCAGTGGGTACAGAAACACCAGTACAAGGAAACAACAAGTCACGTGTGCACACAAAAGCAAACATATAGGAAGGAAAAATCACCATCAGAGTCAACCAAACTCCCCACTATTACCAGGTGGGATTTTATGCACCCTCCACCTCTTGCAGGCAACATTTTGTAACAAAAGCTTTCACTGGAAACAAGCACCAGCAAATTCTCTACTTTTTTCAAGGTCTGCGGTAAAATCAACCTAATATTTCTTTTTCCACCTACACACTTATAAGGTGTTACTAGCTTTCACATCTTCTGAGAAAAGTTGTTTGGGTTTAATAATGCATGTCTTTTAGCAAAGCTTTTGCTAACTGTGTAATTCATAGTCATTCTTCCTCTGTCCTGTGTTTTCCAAATACAGTGACAAGGGCACCACTTCTCCAAGTGACTTAGACCATTTGACCATCTAACAGCAACCAACAGACAATCAAGCAAATTCCTCATGGATTCCCCTGATGGGGAGAAAAAAGAAAAGAACCAGTGGGAAGAAAATTTCATTTCTATCAGTTTGATCTTTACTACAACATGCCTCTGTAGATTTCCTCTGTATAATTAAAATGTTCTCCCTTTAGGTTCACTTTATTTTCTGAGGCAAAGATCTTTATCACTCTAACCATAAGAACTAGTGTGAACATACGTATGTTATTTCCACTTTAAAATGTGGATGAGGACTTCAAAAGCTTTTTATTTATTGTAGCTGCTGTGCAGTACATATTTGATAAAATCATCACAAGCAGCTTCTCCAACTCAGTAAAGCTGTTTAAGGACAAAGAAGAGAAAATGGCTACTGTTCTTCTGGGTCCTCAAAGACTGTGGAGCCAGCACAGTCCTCAATTTTTTCTCATGCATATTGCAAACAGCAAGGATGAAATTAGTTTTTGCAGTGCACAAATGGCTCAGCAGTTGAAACTGCCATATAAAGCACTGCCTTGCTTAGCAAGGCCATGATTTTGACATGGATTATCTAAATTCACAACCATAAATATATTAGAATAACATCACAGATCTACAAAAATATCTTTTTTGACCTCAGAAATAATTGACTTCAAGTGATTCAAGTTGTTCTAATTTGTGATGTCTCACAGAGTAAGTAGGTGTGGTAAAACAGCTGTGGGAAATCCAAAATAACAATCTTTCTGAGCTCAGCTACAAGCTTTGAAGCAAACATACTGTGAATGATTTTGCTCCCCTTGCCTCAGAGAGTGAAGTTTGTTTCCCCTTAACCAGTCTGGAAAGTAGTGCATTTCAATGTCTTTCCAATTTTTGAGGTGTTGTATGCTTCACCACTTACCAGAATGCCCTTCTGGAAGAAGAAAACAGTTTTAATGCGATCTATGTGTAATGTAGTTATTATGAAACGTAAATCTTACTAGTACTTGCAGGATACTGCCCATCATCTTCTTCATGGAAATCACCAGCCACCGTCCCCAAAGAGATGTCAGGTGATACAGATGGAAATTCATCATCTGTGTGGTGATGGATAAATCATTACTATTTCATTAGCCCAGCTGCAACACAGCACTCACAAATACTTCAACTATTCTGCCCTGCAAGCTTCATTCCTTCATTTATTGGTCTAAGAGTGAAGAAAGAGGCAGACCCCACCTAAGCTTACCTTACTGACACAGTAAGGATATCACTCAGATAATTTGAAGAATGTATTACAGTAATAATGAACATTCTGGAAACCATCTGTTCATGTGATCCAAGATCTCATTGTAGCTTTATGCCTTGAGGACAGGGATCCTACATCAATAAGTGAAGTTATTTGTATTCCCCTCTGCTGACACATATTTTGAGATTTAGCCCAAAAATCTATTTTACACAGGCAAGCAGAGCTGGTAACAGTTGTAACAGCAACCAACAGAAATATACAGGACACACCTTGGGGAATGTGGGGAATGTTTCTGATCCTAGCTCTTTAGCAAGAGAATCTCAGGATTTACCTTTCATGGTGCTAGCTACATGTCAAAACAAGCATAACATGCCATGAGTATACCACCAGTGAAAAGTAATTTTATAACCCCAATGCTCTTGCCTTTTTTTTTAATTTAATTTTGGTGTAAATTGAGGATAGTGATGCAAAATACTGGTATCCAGCACTGGTAAGTTATTGGTGATCTGATAAAAGGCCTGTAGTCACACAGTAAACTTTACTGTACTTAGAGGATGACTTACACCTGTATCCCCAATGTTCAATGGGAGTGAGTCTTTCAGACTTCTGATAATTTCAGCCACACAAGCAACTTAAAAGATTAAATAAAAATAAATAGAAAAGAATATAGCATTTGTATCTGGCAGAGCACCATGGAATTAGTGTCAATCTACTGTCCTTACCATAATCTTTTCCAGTAATTCCTTTTTCACCTCCTCCAGAAGTATGATCTGGCAGCTGTGAGACTGGAGTAGGACTCCCATAATAGGAGGGGCTGGATCTCCTGATGGAGGCATCCATGGGAGTTGTCTCATGGGTTGATCCACTCCCTGCATTTTCATCATCCACCCCTGAGGTTGAGGACTCTCCGCCGGTATGATGTGTGCCATCCACGTTGTAACGGGAGCCATCCGCGTTGTCAATGACTACGGAAACGGAATTAAACAGCTCATGTCAAGCTACACAGCCACAGCAAAGAGTAACACCTATGGATTAATACCAGCTCACCCATTTCTGCCCTCCTATCTAACCTAGATAATACATCACTAAAATATGTCTAATACATTTATGCTAATTTATATATTTTTTTACATTTCTAGGGCCTGACTTGCATTACTTATCTTTATCAAACTGCTTGATTTTAACATAAAATCTGGGCATTTGTAAAGTCAGTCAGAATTTAGAATTGGAAGAAATAATTTGTTATGAGCCTTCTTAAAGCTTCCAGCAGCTTTTCTAACAAACAGCTCAAATTAGATGTAGGATGGTTGCAGTCTTAAGCAAATTCCTTTATGTCAAAGGGATGTCAGCAGGTCTGAGATGCCAGAAATATAAAATACCAATATAAAGAATGTTTGGTACCCTAAGAAAAACCAAACTCCATAGGCTTTAGGGGATGACAACTGACTAGTTGTTTCACTGCTATTGAACATCTCTTAACTTCTTTTTCTTATGTTTGGCTTGGCTTTTTTAATATTAGTGATTGTTTATGTAGAAATAAGATAACCAGTTACTAAAAATTGAGCAAGTGCATGTCTTTCTTATCAGTACAGTACCTGTTTCATCCTGATTACTCAGTAAAGAAGTATCTATTCTTACAACTGGCTCACATGTTTTTTCCTCTGTTTCTGTGAAAGAAGGAAAAACGAAAGTGATAATTTGAAAAAAAAGGACTAAAAAAATCACATGTATTATGCCCACATCAATTGTACATAATAACAAAACATCAGCTTCAGATGAGGAGGATTGAAAACAAATTTCCAGACAAATGTTATTCACTGATGTACCACCTTCCTAGACAGGGCACTTCGAGATTGTTCTGTCAGCTAACAACGAGGTTCTCTATTTCCAAAACCATTCCAGAAAATGGCTGCAATCAATGCCAGGTGGAACAGCCTTAGGACCCAGTTTCAGTGCAGTCAGACCCACTGTCATTGTGGCAGTGGCAAGTCCTTTTGAGCTGGCAAACTCCGTCCCCTGCATGGAGGGCTCTGCAGAGGCAGCGTGTGCCCTGCTCCAGTGAGCACTGCTGGCCCCACCTGGGGCTGCTGTATGAGCTACCAGCTCATGCTGCTGTAGGGAATAATACTTGGGAGGAGTAATAAAGATCTGGGGGGATGGACATCACCACAGTAATCATCTGTGAGTGACAGACAACAGCGACTCACATGATACTATGCCAATGCAGAGATTTTTAATTGTATCACCACCAAGAACAAAATGAAAAAATATCACTGCATTCAAATCATCAATGAACTTTTCCTACAGCTTTCTGTAAGAACTCTCTTCTTCCACTACGAATGGCACAATCTACTGAAATTCAAGATACTTGAAATTAGTTTAGATTTTATTTTCAAGTAGCGTGTTCAGCATCTCTCACGGACTATACATGCTTTCCTAATGATTTACTATAGTATCTCCAACTATTAAAAAGTTCAAAATCTTAGCTGCAAGCACTCTGCTGCTGATACACATCCAGCTGCCTCGTGTCTAAATGGAGATTTGCCTGAGCAAATACTGAATGAATCTGCAAAGAGGAGAGCAGCAGCCACGTCCGTGGGCCTGGGATGGCCATTGCAGGCCCTGGAGCTGCTGCAGGTGGCAGCCACCCCAAAACACAGAAAACTGCTCTTGGCTCTACAGCTCATGAACAGAAGAGCTGAGTGCCATGGCTGACAACAGTTATGTCTTTCAGATTCACTGCTGCAATGGTTCACTTCACTAAGCCATTATAATGAACTGCTCTGAAGCCGCAAAGTTTGTCCCAAGGCCAGAAAAGTGATTTACACTTTTAACACTGATAACAACATGGTCATTGCTGGCATGACAGATACACTTCTCGAGGCTGACAAAATGTATTTATTCTCAGTGAAAACCAGGCTATGTTTATTATATAAGCCCTCATTCCAATACCTTAAATAGGAGATTACATATGTTATTTCTAGTCAATCTATTTCCAAAATGCATCATCAAATCATCTCCTTACCTGTGGCATTGTAACAGTATGCATCATACCGAGCAGTTGTATTTGCTGAAAGTTTGTAAATGCCAGTGTTATTTGCTGCACAAAGGTGATAGGGATTGATCCGTGGGATAACGATATGCCCCACCACGAAACCATACCTGTGAAGAACAGAGGTAAATAAACCATATTACTTACTATTGCAGATGTCACCTCAAACACTAGGAAGCTACAAAGAAGCCATTATTTTTAAAAAGTGCATGTATTTATTCATTCTGTTTTGTTGCATTTTTGTTCCTTTTTCATTTGAGTGTTCCTTTCTCACATGTGGCTACATCAGTCTCCCATCACTCAGCATAATTTTGTGTTTAATTTCTAGACCTAAACCCATTTAAATTAAATACGCATCTTATTAGCTAGGTAAGGTGATCAGTTCCAGAGCACGGGAGTGAAAGTGACAGAGACAAGTGCACTTTTTGTTCAGTGTGAGTTTGTATTACCTGACACTAAATTCCCATTCTTTTTGGATTCACATTTTCATTGATTTGACATAACACACTGTTCAGTGACACTTCCCTCAGAAATGTTGAGGGCTCAATTTATGGTACCTGAGCAAGTTTAAAGAATGGTTGCAACACACATAATTTTCTGCAAAAACTGACAGCCTAGTAAAATATTCAAATACCAGAACTATTCATGCACAAATTCTTACTGTATCTTTCAGTTGAACAGTGTGATTATTGTGCACAGAGCTCACATAATTCAGTGAAGACTGTGGTTACACAAGGCATAATAAATACATTACTACTGTTTTGCAATCCTGTAACACCTGATTGATTCCAATGCATTTAACAGGAGATGTGATAGAACAGTAATAAGAAGTGGGGTTTGGTTTGGGTTTTGCTCTACTTCTTAAGAGGAATGATTAATCAGGAAGGAGTAAATGTCACAGCAGTGCAGTTTTTTATCTGTGAACATCATTCCAGTTTCATGTCTAAAGTGCAGATACTTGCAATTCTGAAACTCTCTTGTAGGTGGAATTATAAATTACTTTACTCACACTCCCAACTATACTTACAACACTGACACGTTACAAACCATTATTGACCTACTTTTGTTATGTTCTGTTCATTCAACTTATTCGTATACATTTGGATGGTTATATGCAGCATATTTTCCCTCTGCTAGTCACATTTAATAAGAGTTAAAGCTCACTGACTACTACTGATGACTACTACTAGCACTGGATCAACAAATGAAAGTAATGGGGTTGTAGGGCTGGCCAGAAGGAAGGGAGGAAGAAATCCTGTCTACATGGCTTACATGTCCTAATCTGTCCTCTGGTAAATTGTGAATTAGGGAAAATTGTAACAGTAATTAAAAATTACAGCTTCCCCCTGGGAAAAAAAAATAAAAAAATCCCTCTTCTTCTTTCAATTTCCTTTATATTTTAGCTTTAGAAAATACATTCCATAGTTTAGAATACTCATAATTGCTTGCATAGAAATCTCTACCCCTACGCGTTATTTCAGATTTGATCTCTAAATACTGTGTAGTGCTGGGCAATTCAGAATGCTGTGCATGTTCATGTGCTAATGTCAGGAAAAGAACATGCCTACTGTGTTGTGAAGGACTTTCCCCACAGAGTAAAGAACTGCTTCTAGTCTTTACGTGGTACAATTTTAAATTGCATTTCCAGTTCTGATGGAAGAATCCTCTAAGAATTCTCTGCTCACATATTTCACCACCACAATTCTTGTGAAATGAACATGCCAGTACAGGAAATAGTTGCAAGCAGCATTGATGTCAGCACTATTTAATTTAATTATTTAATTTTTTTGAATGAAAAGTTTTCTGTAACTCCTAGTCTCTTAGACTGGTCATTTTTTGAGAAACTGGGGAGTCTGTATCATCCACATTTGTTGTCCTACACATCATTAATTACAATTGGTAATTAGGTCACTTGACAACGTGATTTTGGGATTTTTAATAACTACTGTAGCTGCCATCTGAAACATGTCCATTCACAGATTACAGGAATCACTGGTACTGCAGCCACTTCTTCACTGGGATGTCAAGAGTTCATCCCTCACAGTACCACCTGCTGCTTTTATTGTTCCTTGGCAAGACCCAGTTCCATACAGGGCATACACTATCCTCAGCCTTTGACCTCACCTTGGTCATATTTTCTTACCATTACTTATCTTACCAATTGTTCAGTGACACTGTGATCTGAACATCTTCCCGACTGGCTTATTATACTGTCAATCTTTTGTTGCCTTTAGATTATCTGTGAGAGGTTATGATTTTTTTCTAAGATAAATGGTAAAAACAACATGCATCAAGGACTTGCTTGTTACTGGACCCAGAGCAAACATACACATGTGCAAAGATGTTTTGTTCATTACAGAATATAACTTACTTAGCTGATCTTGACACCTACAGTAAGTCAAATGTAATTATTACACTAGTTGCATCATGATATATTATGTTTTCAAGAATTTCTTTACCTGCAAGTTTCAAATCCAAGCTCATGAGCTTTCTTCAGCTGCTCTAGTGTTGCCAAGGTACTGTTGAGAGCTCTGCAGAGTTCAACTGCTTCAGATCGTGTGAGACTGTAGCGACCATTTTTTTCAACATGAAAAACTCCTCCATATCTGCAACTTATATTGAATTCTGTTACCAAAGGGAAAAAAAAAAAAAAAGGTTAAAAATTTAGACCTAATGCTTCACCAAAGACCTGGAAATTATTTCTTTTCAAGTACAATCATTTCAAGGCAAACCTGAAACAACTAGCAGTGACCAATTCATTCAGAAAAAAACACTACCACTTTCAATCACTTTCTTCATACCTCCCCTCTTTGGGCTGAGGCATGAGCCAAATATCCAGCCTTCCCAAAAATAGCAATACAATATATTGTTTCAAATATATGCAAAACATATATGTTTTCATGAGGTATCTAGGAATTTTGACATACCATTAACACTTCTGTGCAGAAGAAAGGGTTAATAATAATAGTATCAATACAAATAAAAAAAATTATATGCGTGGAGAGAAATGGGGAAACAACAGGACACTTCAAAGCAATGTGAATTAATTTTGCTTCTGCCCCACCTTTCCCTCAAGAGAAAAAAAACAGTTGCAACTCCAGACTAGAATGACAACTGCTAAGGACACTTTATAGGAGTAGCTATTATTTCCAGTGCAAAGAGGAGCATGACTCATTTTTATCTTAATTTTAATGGAAGTTCCATGTGCAAGAAAGGGAAAAATAGACCGGTCTTCTCCAATATTAAAAGGATGTCTCCTTACTGTCTATTTGAAAAAAAAGAAAAATTACATATAAGAACTGTTTTTCTAAAAGACACGAAATGCAATTCACGCACATTTGCATTGACACATTCTAAATAATGAGCAACTTTCCTAATGTAATTTTTGCTTGGCAGTCTATTTTGCTCTATAGCATATTTGCAAAAGCAAATGATAGTAATCAAGGCATGCACTCCTTCTTTAATTACTTTTGTCCATTCATAAACTGATGTTATTCTGTGTACAGGGTATCTACTCAGTGTAAACTGAAAGGAACATTCCTTTCCTTAGCTCAGAGGAGATAAAATACCAGATTAGATGCAGACTGGGTGATGTATGAGAGGACAACCACTATTCACAGCACAGGTAGGAGTCCAATAGTGCTGCTGCTTTCTTGTCCAAAGGAGCTCTAAAGCTGTGCATCCAACCTTGAATACTTGTACCATAGGCAACAGGATTAATCTTTATTGCTACTTGGATAGCCTTTCCACAAAAAGAATGAAAAAACTGCCTTTGTCCAACCATTCCCCCTTCCCCAGTATAATGGTTGACAAAAACATTTAATTTAGACAAAATAAATTCGTTATTTCAGAGCTGTTTGACAGTTTTGCTGATTACAGTTCTTAGTAATTTTAATACTTTTATTATCATATGTCTTTAAAAAACGTATGGCCCATCTGTCACTCCTTAACTACTATGGGATGGAGCTGTTCTCACATCTGTCATGCAAGCAACTTCTACTTTGGCTCCAGATGCCTGACATTGTCTTGGAAGTTGTCCAGTCAGTAGCTGTATTAAGCATAAATGACCTAGACAAGAAAAAGGTTTCTCTTCAGTTTTCCCTTCTTATATTCTAATATAAAATATACTCTGTGAGACCCAAGACTTAATGTTAAATATGGGATCACATCACAAAGTTGTATTTGATTACCTTAAAGTAACAAGCTCAGTGATTTTGGAGATAAATTTTCTTGGAGCATCCATCAACATCTTTTCTGATAATTTTAGGCTAATTTCTAAAAAGCTTTTGCTGTGAAAGCAGCATACGCTTTCTTTGGGTTCCATCTGATCGCAGTTAATCCTAGATTCATTGAATTATAAAGTCAAGTTCACTTTTGTTTAGAGTGAGTTGATTTAGCTGTCGTCAAGCCTCAACCCATACAATTTATGCTCTATTACCACTCTGAGATTCAGTCATAGTCAGAATTCCACTTAGAGAGTCAATTACTTAGACTTCTGCTGTTTAAAATGGTAGGCTTATTTACACAAATAGGTTTAATGGAACTCCATGTGGGCTACGTGCCTACACACGTGTACATTTTCTGTGGAAATGCTCAGCCTGAGTAGACCCTGCACGCCAGGACACTGCTGGGAGGTACCAGGCTCACTGCACGTGTGCTGCCCAGCTGCACTGCATGCACACACAGGAAACCTCGCTTGTGCAGCATGAGACATCACATGGGTGTCCAGGAAACCCCTGGCAAAAATGTGGCAATCCAGTTCTCAAAAGTGGCTTTGAGGCCATCCAATTCCTTGGCACTGTGCCCTAAAGTAATGCTGAGACAGCATCTCTGATTTCACTCTGATGATATCTTCTACGCCTACTATTCCAAAAGTAACACTGCTCTAGCAGAGACACTCTGTTCGTGAAGAGCTGAGTACAGAAAAAGGGCCAAAGCAGTACCCAAAACTCACATGGTATTTCACAGTCTAAGCAAATTGCGTAAATTCAGAATCTCCTCTTTGAAGGCAGTAATTACCACATTTTAAAAATGAAAAAATACAAACCCAGAGCTGTCATGGAACGAAGCATTTTTACTGTATAGCCTCAGATTTGAATGTTCACACAATGGGGACCCTTAACTGAACTAATGAAAAAAAATTCTCATCACACCAATAAATACCATATCAAAAATAAATGATGTGATCTAAACTAAATTAATACCTTATTTTTTTTTTCCCCATGCTGAGGCCTTTTGAATTAAGGAAGAAACATGACTGTGAAATTTAAATTTAAATGCATATTTCACCTTTTCCCATAGGGCAGGAAGGTCAAAACCATTAATTTTATGTTGATATTACTTAGCTGGCTTTAACACAGTTATCCAGAAGATGGATTTTCATTGTGCTCCAAGTGTCAAGGCAATGTAAAACTCATTCTGCATGACAAGCTGTTGCTGATCCTTTTAACGTTTTTGAAGCTTCAAAGGGGCTGACTCAGAGTAGACTCACAGTGAAATCACCAACAGCACGCAAACTTTCCCTCCTTCCCCCTCTTAGAGGTGTCTGGTTTTGGGCCTGATAGGACACAATCCCTTCTTCCTTCGTCCACATGACTTGCTACAGCTGTTTAATAATAGCTCTTGAAGAAGGCAAACAAAATACATGGGATTGTCATAATCATTAATCTCACCCAGACCATGAGATTGGGTGGCACAAACCAAAGCCATGGAATGCTCCTGTCTGTGCTGAGCTTTATGAGCATGGAAAATATAAACTTCCATATAGGCCATTTCTCCCGATCTTTGCTGGAAGTTCTGGTGCCCTCTCTCAAGCAGCTGCATGCAAACCTTTCTCTGCTATCCTCATTCACATATCTAAATCAGGTTTAATTAATATTTGTCAGCCAAAATCACTAACTTTGGTTCCCCACACAATTTGCTAGCTAGAGCTCACTGGTAGGGTAGAATCGCCTCACACGGGCTAAAGAGCATTGTCCTGTCAGAGAAGTGTGAGTTACACCCTGATAATTAATAGGAGAGGCTTGTTAGAAACTGTCACTGTAAGAAACCAGGTGCAATTTCCATTTCCACCCTGATTCTGCAACCCTTATGTACAATGAGTAACACTGACTCATGCTAACTCTTCCCACTGGCATTGATTTTCCATTAAGATTTTTGGTATGCTGTATGGATATCCCATGCACTACTCCCTGCTTTTCACTGTTTTCAAGAGACCACCTGGGGGTTTCATTCTCAAGGTGTCTTGTATTTGAGAAAAAAAAAAAAAAA
>NC_031774.1:18012082-18091905 GCF_001522545.3 Parus major | reverse complement strand
GAAAATTCCTCATTGACTTCCCCTTCCTGACAGGGTGGCCTGTAGCAAACAGCCACAGCAGTGTCACCCACATTGTCCCTGAATTCTTACTGTAAGCTCTTGTCTTGTTCTTCAGCCCGCCCAAGACAGAGCTCAGTACATCCCAGTTACTCTCTCACGTAAAGAGCAGTTCCACCACCTCACATTGCTGGCCTGTCTTTCCCAAAAAGGATGCAGCCATCCATGGCAGCATTCCAGTCATCTGAGCTATCCCACCATGTCTGTGTAACTGCAGTGAGAATGTGCACACAGATCTCGAATTCTGCTTGGTTTCCCCCCGTGCTGTGTGTGTTGGTGTACAGCCATTTCAGAGAGGTAATTGATACTGGTGCCAAAACACTCTGATAAAAACCACTTTGGAGTCTCCTCAATACACACAAAAGAAGAAAATAAGCTAAAAAAATAGTAACAAGCCCCCACTCAAAGGCCTGGTTTGCAAGACAAATGAGGGAATTGATTCTGTTCTACCCATTCTGTCAACAGACAAAGCACAGGATATCCTAAATGAGGATGGATCTGACACAATATTTCATCAAGGAGAGGCTTAATCTGGCTGCTTGCAGAGCTACCTGGCCTTTTGTGCACAGAAACTGTATGCTCTGAGTTATGCAGTATTTATAAAATGGAAAATTTCTCAGGTATTGGAGCAATGTTAGAGCTTTATCCCAGTGAATCAGCACCGCTACGTTGTATGAACATCTTGATTCTATGCCATTTTCAAAACTATCTGTTACTTCTGGTAGCCAAACATGAATTTGCAGACTTCAAATTGAGTGTTTCCTCCCACCTTTATCCAAAGAAAAGATATGTTTACTATATACAATCTTTTCCAATGTTATTTCAAAGGACTTGAACTTCCAGAAGCAGATGACTCATTTGTTTTGAATGAAAATTAGGGATTTCTATTAACTACTAGCAAATACTTGCAAAGTTTCAAGAAAAAAGAAAAAAGCAATATCTCATTGAGTCCTTTGGATTGCCATCTTTGGAATTACCACACACATTTATTATGTAGCACCAAGTAAATGCAGATAAAGGCTGTATTTTCTTCTATTTTCTTCATCCACACCCATTCAATTCTTTAATATATTTTTTATGGGTAAAAAGGAATAAATGTGAAACACTTACCAGAGGAACATGTTATCTTTTCTTCTGCTTGTTGTCTTCGTTCTCTGCTTCCTAAAAGTTACTTGGGGATATTTTGTTTTCATATGAGGGAAAGAAATATCTATTTTATTTTTCAAGTACAGAAAATCATTACTTGGTTGAACACTTCAGCAGGATTGTAAAGTTTAGAAGTATTGGTCTATGGGTGTATTTTAATCAACTTTCACTTCTTTATTATCAGTGTAAGAAGGCCATCAGAAGGCTTTGAGATTGTTTTTACAGAGTTTGAATCAGTAGTTAATTTTTAATTTCTTCTGCCTATACATGTAAACAAGCATAAGGCAAAAAATAGTGAATTTAGTATTTACCAGGTCACCCCCGCTGGATCAGTTTAGTATGTTGCAACTCAGAGTAAAATTATTGCCATCTTAGTCAATGATATTATATTCATTTGCAAAAAAAACCCCAAAAAAATAAACCCAGAAAAACAAAAAAAACCAACAAAAATCCTAAAATAAGAATGTTTCATACCTCTTTTGGGACTACTATTTCAAACTATTTATAGGTTCATGAAGACATCATTGCAGTTCAAATGTGTAAGTACCTAAATTAGGGATCACTGAGGTCTCAAGGAAGGGATTCTGAGTATTTCTTAGCAATTTCTCTCTCTGCTGAAAACACAAACTTGTATTGAACTTGTATTGAGAGTCTTGGTTAGATTCTAAAGATTGATGGTGCAAATA
Organism: Parus major; assembly: GCF_001522545.3. NCBI lineage: Eukaryota > Metazoa > Chordata > Aves > Passeriformes > Paridae > Parus > Parus major. The sequence continues at coordinate 18,090,016 of NC_031774.1, read as the reverse complement.
CCCCTTTATTAAAAAAAAAAAAAAAAAAAATTACACTTGCCTATATTACCTAGAAGCCTTTAAGAACAGATTAAAAGTTTGTTCTTCAGAAGTTCAGCCACCAATGCCTGATTTTATAAGCCAGTCTTCAGTGAAAGAATATACTTCTTCCCTTTTTACAAATAATAGAAGTTCAACATTCACCTCAAAATTTAATTCTCTAAATATACAAATGCTGAGGTAAAACAAATGGGTAGTTTTTCCTTAGATTAGTTCTGTGTGTTTATTCTTTCTTTATTTCTTTTCCTTCTTTCATCATAGCAGTTCAATTGTTACTGAAAATTTACAGGCTCCATTTCCCTAAATAACTGAATAAAGCAAATTAAATAAACTAGAAAAAAAAATCAGAAATATGCCTGTCAGGCAGGTACATTAGTAGTTTTCTTGAATAATTTAATAATATTTATTAAATAAGCTTTGTAGACACTGAAAGAATAAGACAGGTTATAAACTGTGAAAACAGTTTTGCCTGTTCTTCATTAGAAATTTACAGAAGTTTCATAAAGGTTTCTGTAATGAACACTTGTATGGATGTAGACTTTCCCAGCATAATAAAAACAGGAATAATTATGCTTATTCTTTTTTCAGTTGGTTTTTCTCTATGTGTCCTGGCTATCATTAATATATCATTGCAAAAAGAATTAATATCAGTAGCTGCAGAGTCTGAACTCACATGTTAACAAATAAATGAAGTAATATGGATGCTCTAAAGCTTTGCCTTCACTATTGGGCTAGAGATATGCACACATGCATGAAATAGACCTTTGCTTCTCCATCTGTTTTTGGCTAACCAAAATGGCTTTTTCTAGTCTTTCCAAGTTTGTAAATACACACCCTGGTGAAGGTTATAAAGAAATGTTTCATAATCAAAGCTCTAATATTGAAAAACTACAGCTTTTGACAGACAACTCAGTTGCAAGATGATATTCTGTGGCAAGAAGAGTGTTTTGCCAATAGAAGATTTTAAAATTCTGAGAATTTTAAAGGTTGTATCTGGTATTTTGAATTAGGAACAACAGGTAGGTGAAGAAGGGTGGAAGGCAAGAAGGGAAAAGGTTGTCTTTTTACTTGCAAAGGCTACAGAAAAAGACATTTAAACAGTAGTAAAATTTATTTCACCCATCTACCTTTAGGCAGCTGTGCTGAGCTGGTCAGTTACCATAGCTCCATCAAAGAGCTTCAACACTGGAACTTAGAGTGCAAATCCATCTCTAGAGAACTGAGTACTTCAGGATGAGATGTAACATTTTCAGAACTCCACTGGCTTGTTGTCTTTCAAATATAATGCCATCTTGAACAACAATTTCTTATGTAAATACTCTGCAGGGTGGACATGGAAAGTTATTGTCTTACCCAGTGGTGAAAACAACATGCCAGTTCTAGTTACTTTATGGAAAATGAGAATATTTGCTATAAGGGGAGGACTTTTGTGCTCCACCAGCTTTAGGCTGTCTATTCTGACTTGTCACCTTTATAGCTGCCCTGGTTTGGGCTGGGACAGATTTCATTTCCTTCATATGTTTGAAAGCTACCAGTGTTTCAGCTATCGCTGAACGGTGTCTGCACAGCATCAAGGCTTTCTCTGCTTCCCATGGGAGCATACAAGAAGCCAGGAGAGGGCCCAGCTGGGATACCAGTCCCTTCAATATATGTTCAACGTATATCAATATTCTTATCACTATTCTGATTGGTGTGGCAGACTGTCTGCTCTGGCTTCCTCACTGACTTTGTCAGAAAACCTGTTTATGTCATGTAAATGTAGCCTCTTTTAAAAATGCTTGCTGGTAACTGGTATTCTAGGTAAGTAGAATCAGTACAGCAGTCAACTGTGCTAGGAAATACATTCTGCGTGTTTGGTAAGCAGGCATTTATCCTCACTGATGAATTCAAGGCTGAGGTGAAGCTGGACTTCAGCTGAATGGGGGGAAATAAGATAAAGTAACAAATTTGAAAAGAATGTTGACACAATTTAGCTTACAGTCTTTCAGGTTTTTTGTACTAACATTAAAACAGTATCTGGAGTCCCACGGGCAAACAGCTGGTAAAGGCTTACTGTTTGTATTTTAAGATCTAAACCTGAAGCATCAGTATTTGCAAGATTTCTCTGTGTGCTGTGTGGAAATAAATCAAGTGATTTCTCTGTCTGATTTAGCAGCAGACATCTTCTGAGTGATTGGAGAACTTCAATTGACATTCCTGCAAGGGAAAATGAGACACCCCCTCTTCCTTTGCTCCTCTCACATAAACCAAGATGCCTCTGTTTTGAATTAAGTCATTCCACGTTTCCACTGGGAAAAATAAATGCTTCAAGAGGAGGAACAGAATGGAAGAAAGATCACTTTCCCATCTGTTAAATGGCACAATGTCTTTGATTAGACACTAATCAAAATGACAATGTTTTCCTTATTTTAATTCTTCACCATGCAAGTGAAATGAAAATGCAAAAATAAGCAATGCCTTTGCCACGTGATTCTGAAGAATATTAGTTTTGATTCATCCTTTCTGTTACAGACTTCAACATGAATAAAACTGGTTTGTCAATAAAATAAAACTCCTAACCATTAAGTTGAAAAATTCATTTTATTGTTTCCATTAATGAATGTGGTTCTAAATTTTAAACTGTGCCTGTTAAAATGTGTTTTCTTTTCTCACTTGTAACCCAGGTAAGAAAAAAAAATGCTGAAAGACTGTGCGTGAAAGAGCACAACACATATTAGAGCTGTTATTTTCCATTGCAAAATTCCTATAGATACTGTGTGCATAATACTTTTTAAATGTATTTACCATAATTTTGGAAGGCTAAGAAAAAGCTTACCTTTTGAAGTGGCAGTTCTGTTTTTTTTCTCACATGAACCACAGATATTAGAAATAGCTAGATAAATTTCTCTTCTATGATTTTTGTTACCACAGAAATCTTCCTCTTGGTTTCTTTAAAGAGCATCATATTTTTCTGTCAGTTTTCACTGTGTGGCCTACAGTTTGAAAATGACATTCATGGTTTATATAAATGAAATTTATTCATTTTGTGTATATTTATGGTTAGCTTGCTTATTTTATTAGCATTTTATTCCTGCATTAACTCCTATTTGAAAAATGTATGTGATATTTAGGGAAATTTTAATGCTTTGAAAGAGATTTCAATATCTAGAGTTGTCTAGAATATTTTTTATTAGACTTTTGTAAACTAAGACCTTTAAAATGCAATTGGTGTCAACCATGAAGCCTTGTGAGTCATTCTGGGCTATTAAGAAGCAGATTAATCTTATCTCAAGATGGCACTTTTAAACAAAGTACTAATTCATAGACTATTCAGAAAATACTAAATAGCAAAATAGTCCTCTCATTTGCAAAATAATCCCACTGTAAGCAATGTGAATTACATTTGTTTTTGTGCACTTCCATGCATCCTGATCACTGTTTTCTGGACACTGCTTTATTGCTCAGTCTGATTAATTGGATATTCTCCACATTGGGTTTTGCTGAAATAGTTCTCACCCTTTGCCTTCTTGTTTCCCTTTTGTTTGTTCTAAACTTCTTCCTCTCCACTCTGCAACCCCACCCTGGTAATGAAACTGCTCAGAAAGATTCAGGACTTGGCTGAAGGCTGTATAAATACTCCTTGGGGTGTAGAACCCTTGTCCCAGTCATACATCAACCAGTTCTTTTTAAATAAGCCTTACCTTTACAGCAAATGAAGTATGGGGAGGTGTTAACCTCCAAACTTCCTTATTAAGCCATGTTTAAATATATTTCTAAAAAATAAATCCCTAAATTTAGGTTTCTAACTCTGTATTAGGATACCTTGATATATTATTTAATTACATGTGAATTCTACTTAGCCTCTTGCATCCATTTGCACAAAATATTATGTTTCTGTAAATTTGCGATTCTTACTCTTTGGAGATCCACATTTAGTTGAGAAGGGACTAAGAAAGTCCAAATTGTTAGCCTATATCCAGCTTTATTTAGGAAGTATCTCCAAGTAGCTTTGCCTTGTAACACTCATCAAGCATTTATGACTCATGCAATTTAAAACTGCTACAGTCAGATTTAAGAAAAAAAACTTAAGTTTACTGTTCCTCCCCTAAATATTACTTTGGAATGACTTCCATCATAATAATCTCCCATTCATCCTCACTTTCCCCTTCTTAGGAGATTTTTAAGACAAAAAAGGAAGAGTGTCTTTAGTTATTAGCACATATACTGTCATGAATATGTATTTTCCAGTTTCAGTTACTGTTGGGACCATTCCTTTGGCTTAGTTCCCTTTTGCTGCATTGTTTTCAACAGACCATGACCTCAACACCTCAGTGCTGCTCCATCCCTTGTTCCACATTTCCCTTGTCATGGTACACAAAGCTCCCTCTGTGCTTCAGCTCCTAAGGTGTATGGACATTTTGTCCCTGGTGAACCACAGCCAACACAAGCATGCCCTCTTACTGAACTTTGTTTTTCAGTATTTTACCCACAGCTGCCCAGGGAAGTGGTAGAAACATTAAAAAAATGTGTAAAGGTGGCCCCTGGGGACCTGGTTTAGTGGTGCTGGGTGAACAGCTGGACCTGACCATCTTAGGGGTCTTTAACAATACTGTTCACTGGTGCTGCTTTTTCAACCATCACTTTCACTGTGATGTAGTAGATGAATAAAAGCGTATAATTTCATGTATTTCTTTGTTAGGCTACTGACAACCGTATCTGAGTGAAAACAGGGAAAATTGGGATAAACTATAATTACCTAGACTGGCCTTTGAACACTGCACAGAAATGTGTGGTGCATTCATGCAATGAGTGTTATGAGATGTTGATGAGTGCAGGCACACAGAACAGCTCGTTTGGGAACCCAGCCACAGGAGCTCCCCCTCCTTCAGTGTCTGCCCAGTGCTCAACACAGCCCGAGCAGGCAGTCAAGCTGCAGCTTTTTGCCTTGCAGTGGGTGCCAGGTATGAAGCTGCCCATGTACCTTGACTACAGATGTTGTGCAAGGCTATATGGCCTTGACTTCCCTCCAAGTCATTTAAAGCTGTATGGCAGCCTTTCCTTTAAAATTGCCCTCACCCTACACCTTTCTTTTATTGCTGGATATAGTTCCCTTTCTGTCATTTTTCATTTATTCTTCTGCTTGGGGTTTCTTCCACTACCTATATGTTTTCAAACTTTGCCTGTTCTGTCATGGGCATATTCCTGTCACAGAGGTTCATCTTTACTCTGTATTGAATAAGTAAGGATTTGGATTCAGATGCCCTTCAGGCGCTTTAAATCTTAGGAAATTAAAATGTTGTTGGTATACATAGGGAAATACCTTTTTAAACAGTATCTTGGGAGGTAGAAGTCAACAATCTTTGGCACCAGTACTGAAGCCTCTTTCATTTTTACCTGATTTCCTGTGACTTGTAACCCAAAATGGGTTGACATTCATGCAAAAGGAGACAGTGGGTCCCGAGGAGTTCCTTCCTATCACTGTACAACAAACCTTGAACTCACAGAATGGTTTGGAAAGGATCTTTAATGAACACCTTGCTCCAACCCCAGTATTGTGGGCATCTTCCAATAGATCAGATGGAGCTCAAAGTTCCATCCAGCCTGACACTTCCAAATCTCAGTGCAACCTCTTCCACACAGCACAAGCCACAGACTTGTTACTTAATCTAGCAGTACTGCTGCTGCAAGACCTGTGGATGAACAGAATTACAGCAGCACAAAAGCCAACAGCTGACAAGGACTCTCTTTAAGACCTCTCTAAATTCATCCTTGAACAGTGAATATCTCACCCAAAACAAGATTTGCAACAGGAAGATTAAAAGAAAGATTGCAAATAGTTATTGTAAAACATGGGGAATATGGTTCCTGATCCAAGTTCAAAACATCTACAGACAAAATATATGAGAGCTATGTTCTATCTCTTGAATCTATTATCTTTTGAACTAAGAAATATAAATTTCTGACATATTATAAACTCTTAGGAGAAACTACAAAGGAAATAAAATTCTTATTTTGAATTTCTGCTTCCAGAACATCATGATTTTAATTTCTGCAATAGTTTTGTGAGCCACTGGGGTGGTACCAATGCACTCAGCTCATAATGCAGCTCTGCTTCATTTGCTACAGCAATTTTGAGTAACATAATTCCTCAGTGACTCTTTTTGCATTTTCCTAATGAAATGATGCATCCCCCACCCTCTGAAGACTGCATTCTGATATGCACATTTTTACCTATGTCACAGATAACAAATGTATCTTCATATGATATAAAAAAAAAGGAGAAAATAAGCTTCTTGCACAGCTTGGAGTCTGGATTGGGAGTTTTCTGTCCTAGATACCTTTAGCCTTGTTTTTCCTGTATACTTTTACAAGATTTTTTTCACATTGCTACCACCTAATGGTCATAATGTCTTGTCTTAACTCTAATGGTAGTAATTTTGTCTCACTCATGTCCAGCTTTCAGATAGAAATCATACAATAGCCTTTGTCTTTTTTGTAAAAAAGTAGAATAGTAGTAAAATACTAAAATTACTGCCAGACTTTCATCGCCCATTTTTTCTATTTGCATGGTAAAGTCTTTTTCCTCAGTGTTCCTGAAATTCTAATGACAAAGAGGGATATGATTAATTTGCAGATAGAATACCCCTTTTCTAAATGCATACTGCTCAATAAATGAACAAGCTGCTTACAGTAATTAAAGTAATGTCATGCTGTGCTCAAATTGCTTGTGCTAATAAAGCTAATTGGCAACAGCAAGCATTAACTGTGATTAGTCATATGCATCTAATGTCATCACCAGTGCCTATAATTTTCTACACAGAGGGAATTTCACATCTGTTTTAAATCACTTGTCTGCTGCCTGCATTGGTGTTCTTCCCGATATTATTAAATCAGAGATTCTTTTACTATAATAGATGATAAAAAAGTTGATTTTCTTTTTTCAAAGAAAGAACTGCATAGTAGAGAATAAGATATGGAGCCTTTCCAAGTAAATTATTCTGAAATAAGTGCTTGATTTCAGTTAAATTAGCAAATCTGCAGTTTCCTTCTTTTGCATATAGCGTGATACTCCCTTCAACAGAACGTAGATTATTTGTAACAGAACATTCATTTTCTCAATTTAGACTGCACACTGTATTTCCCCATAAAATGGATGAGTCAAAAGATCCATTTTGTATTTGTTTTGGAAATTTGCAAGCAATCATTATCAGGAAGACAACCTTTTGCACCATACAGTAACTCTTGGCTGTAAATAGAACAGTAATTATTTGCTGTGTCTATCCAAAAAGGTAAATGTTAAATTATCAAGAATCAGGGGGCTGAAAATTGAGTTTTAGAGACCAAAATGATCCAATAATTCATACAAGTGTTTTTCATGAGTAACATTAACTGCACGTCTCCAACTTGCGTGGCTTTCTAAGGCCTCTGTCCAAATGGGTACATTTTTCTAGAAACACAAGTGTTCTCCAGTTCTGCAGCTGAGGTTTTTTCCCTGTGCTAAATGAATATTTCATGCATTAATCTCTTTGCTTTTGTCCAGCTGCTTGGATTTATTGATCTATGTGTAGTTGATGTTTGGCCTTATGGCTCAGTTTCATGGACTACATAAAAATGCAGAGCTACCCTGTCACCTCAGGATCAGCAAAGGCAAACCAACCCACCCCAACTTACACAGAGAGATAGCTCAAGAAAAGTGAAGAGAACATGGGCTCTATGAACAGCTCTAGTGATCCCTCTTTCTTTTTTTACAGCAATTTACCTGACTTTTTCCACTTCAGATTTCAGTTCTATGTCCATAATTCAAAATGTTACCTAGCTGATTGCAATCTCTTTTCTTCTTATCCCATGTCAGAGTATGATCAGGTCATGACTGTTTTTCCTAATTTTTCATTTTCTAAGACTAAGTTCCAGATGTACTCATAAAAATCCTCATAAATTTGGAATTTGACATGACTATAGTCATACATCATATGCATGACTGTGACCCACCTCTGTGGTTAATTTGATCAGCACTCTCTAATAGAAGAATCTTAAGTTTTGCAATATAATTTAATTGTAAAGAGGTAAATCTTTATCCATAACAAAACATCCAGTTTTGAATCACCTTCAATTTCTTGGATTGTTTTTGCTTATGTAGACCACAGATGGTTTAATTTTGTTGGGTTTTTTTAACAGATCCAGTAAAAATCAAGGATACACACTTGAAATCACATCTAGAACTGCAGGTATTAACTTTAATTTTATCAGATGATAACATAAACTTCATAATATCCTTTTTTAATTATCTAAGCAACTTGTTTGTGAGCTCAGAGGACAATTATATGGCTCACTTTTACCCATGTGAGTGAGCAGCTGCATGGAATTGAGTTGCTGGCTGGGGTTGAGCCATGAAAAGTCCAAAGACTGCACTTTTTTTGATTTTTGACAGCTTGGGTAACTTTGCAAGTTCCCAGAGCCTTTGTAGTGACACCAGCACTTGCATTTTAGGAAACAGTAATCCTGTTTGCTTGGGCACACAAAATCAGTAATCTACTTCTGTGAAATCTCTTAAAAAAAACCCCAGGTTTTACTTATGTAGGTCTAAGTGTACTCAGCATTTATTTTTCAAGCTCATCAGCACCACTAAAAACCAGTTCACTCTTTGTATTCAATATGGTGAGCCCAGTTACTTACAAACACTGTCCAGGGAGTATAGTTACAACTCCTGCTCTTGTGGGTGACAGGGCATAGGTGGTTACTGAGAATGTTTTGTAACTGAAGACTTCAGGACCCAAGTTCAGATGCTCTGTGTTACAGAAGTTTACTATGATTGAAAAGACAAAGAATGCACATGATCTGATCTGATGCAACCACAAAAGTAACTGATGTTGAGACTGATTATGAAGAGAAAATACTTAGTCTGTAACCAAAGGAGACACTGCAATGACAGGAAAAAGTTCAAGTTCCTCATGTTGGCTTTCAGGGGGTTTGGGTGGATACTCTGCATTGGTTAATACAGTGATGTATTTGTTGTAGTCTGCCTTCAAGAGGGTCAAAATTCCTCTGATATAAATGCTGCCTGTCAAGGGCAGAATAAAGAGTAGCTGGTTTTGGCTGATAAATACTACTTTATACTAGAGAAGTAGAAAAACACAAAATAGTGCCTATTTTTATGGGGTTTTAAGGAGAGGAAGCTAATAACAAGTAAGCATAGATTGTAATAAGGAATAAAATTAGAAAGTAAGCAGATAAATGCAATCTTTTTGGCAAACATGGAAAGTTAAAGGGAAGTTATGCCTCACAACTGTGAGATTCAGTATTACAAATGAGGCTGTGATATTTAAAGCTAATCCTAACAATAGAAACAGAACATACATTTAAATTCACTTTTTAAAATTACTGATCAGAATTCGTATGCATCTGAGCCATTTGATTTTTCTGGTGCTACTTTAAGATGTCATAGGATAGTCACTTAATTCTTTTAAGCTTTTCTAGTCACTGATTCATCTTGCTACCCTTCTCAGTATGTAGAATGTAAAATCCAGAGTGAGGGCAAGAACCTTGAAGCTTTCAAAGTTACTCACCAGCCTAAGTCAGGGGCAGTAAGGGGCAAGGTGACCTACCTGAGAATGAAATGCAGCACACTGCTTCTTATATAAATGCTGTTCAGTGCTAAAGAATATCACTTACATTTTATTTGTACTTAATGTTCTGCTGACTAGGAAGCAGGAAGTTTGAAAGTATAATTATGAAGCTGGTCTTTCTCTTGCCTTCCCCAACAAAAATCAAACTATTGTCACAAGTATGGAGGAATGGGAGTAAAGAGTGTTCTAGGGAGAGAAAACTCAAAGTGTTTTTGTGAAAGGACTGTCCATATCATTCAGTCTTAGTTAACGTAATTACATCATTACACATGACAGATACTTCCCTAGGCTTTCCTGATAACCACTGGAGAAACAGGTTCCTCTAGAGGATCACTCAGCATTGACAGTGCAGCTCAGGAATACTGCTTTCTCAAACATAGAAACCAGTGAAATCACTTCTCTAAGATCAAATAAACATGACAAAGTACTAATAGATGGATATAAGCAATCAAGGTTTTAGATGTTTATCTTACACCAATTAATGTCTGCTGATGCCAACAACACACCAATCATTCACAGAAAGTGTTATCCTGATCATTGTTCAAATGTTTTCTGCAGAGTATTTTTCACCAATACAAAAGTGAGCAGTTCTGACTAAATCTCAGTTTAATGACTTGTCAGACCTTTTCAATTTCAACATATGGGGAGCATTATAAATTCCCTGGCAATATTTCAGTACAACAGCCAAGACTGATGAGCTTTTGTATTTCTATTCATTTTTTTTTTTTTTATTATGGAGCTAGTAAGATTATTCTGGTGTCCTTCATAAAGAATTCTGAAAAATTCTGGTAAGATAAAATTGTCCATCTTTTTCTTCCTTCTACTTTCACAGCCACAACAGTCAGATTTACATTAGTGATTGCAGTGTGATGGATAATATGTACAATTGAGGAGTTTTACTGTGCTGTTTACTGTGTGTGCTCAAACTGTGAAAAAAACCTTTTCTGGTTTTAGAAGGATAGCTGTGTCTTTCAATATCACATTAACAACTGTTGGAGAACATGCCACTACTTCTGATTATCTGAAGTTGCAAATAGCTGTAAAATTTGATGAAAATAACAAAAGCTTTTTCTCAAACCCATTTAAGCATTCATATTTTTATTTAACAGCTCTAACCTATTACAAATAAGTTTGGATCTTTTAACTAAACAAATGCCTTCCTTTAAAGATACTGACAGTAGTAAAATACATTATAGGAACTGATTTATAAACTTTTAAATACTTATAAAGTATGTAGAAATGCATCATGGGGAAAAATAATGCCATGGGTGGGATGAGTGGTCGTGTTTTCCCTTCTCATTTTACTGAAACTTGCACAGCTCAGAAGGCTTTGAAGTACTGGCTACTACTATCTAAGCAAATTGAACTGTACAAAGCCTCACTGAATTTCATGTCATCCCACTCCATTTTATTAATTTCACTTTGGTTCAGAATTTTTTCTTTTTTTTTTTTTTTAGGATTTAATTTTTTCAACTTCTTCTCCTGTCTCTTTGTTTCATATTCTTCCCTAATTCCAGCATCTAAGTATAATTTTGGTAGGTTTTACTTATTTTCAGTTTCCCACAGAGGAAAATACTATATTTGTATTTCCAGCATTTTGTCATTTCTCAAGAAGTGATTGAGACAGGGAGGAGAAATAGAGTAAGAATTTTAAGCATCAATGATGTTAATTTTGCTGTGTGAAGTCAAGTAAAACTGAGCTTTTCACAGACAAACCCAAAATTCAAGGTTATCTAGGATGAAGTGAAATTCTAGTCTTTTTTACAAAGATTTGTGTAAGAGATATTTTCAGTCACCTCTTTCATCTTTTACTTAGCAGCCATCACATCTATTTAACTTGCAACATCTATGAAAAAGAACTTTTACTTCACAAACACCTATGCCTTGAGTCTGTGGTTTCTGCAGTCCTGGCAATGGTTTGTTCTCTTTCCGCAACTCCAAACGGTTCTGTGAAATCTTCCATGAGACATCAGGCAAAAGAGAACAACAAATGCAATACTACCAGGATTCTTAATGGAGAGTAAGGAGGAGCTTCCTGTATATAATATAAATCCTGCAAACATTTATCTGTCACCCTATTTGTCATTGTCATCCTTTGACTGTAAAAAAAACCCCAAAACCCGTTTCTAGCACTGATTCCTTTTCCTTTATTTCTGTAAGAAATTATCCTGACAAAGCACTTAGAGAAAAACAATACAAGCCTCTTCTAATGAAAAGTATTGGGAAATACTGACATGGATTTTGCTCTCCCCTTTGCTTCTTAGGCTAAGAGTGGTTTGTTTCAAGGGTTGTTACTGTAGGATTTCACCAGTTCCATCCTCAGCCACCACAGAAGCTGCTATGGCAGCAGCAGAGAGTGACTCAGACACATTAAGTAAACTGAACACCTAATAAATGCCTGCCAGCTTAGCAGTCTCATTACCTTTATTTCTCCCCAACAAAAAAGCTGTAGCTAACAGAAATGCTTATGCTTATTTTTAAATTTCTAAGACATTCTTAGAGGTTTGTAGCACACATCAAGGTCATAGATTGTTTATAAACAAGTCATTTTTGCTCCATTACCCTTTCTGTTCTGAAGTCAAAAAAGCTTTTTTGTCATAAAAATATACATTGAAGCTTGTGAGAGATAGCAGTATTCAAGCAGTGAGATACTGGTTTGTGTCAAAGCTGGAGCAGATCAAAAGTCCAGAGGCCATACTAAGTCCTACAGTCAGGTAAGTGCCTGTGGAATACCTTGATGACACATATGGCTGGACATAGTAAAAAAAAATAAATAAAATAACTAGTTACTCTGTCAAACATTCCATAGTATCATTCGTATCTTTTGTGAGTAAATGAAGACTAAATTCACAGTCCTCACAGCAAGTTAGAGAGAGGAAGGTTTCTTAAGACAACTGATGTTAACACAAAACCAATAACCTAGATTTGTCTAGCAGCAGCAATCATTCAAGTTTCTGAATCTTGATATTCCAGAGGGTCAGATGTCACTACATAACACACAGCCACACCATGAGTGTAAATTCTGAGTTCATTACACACCTTATTCAGAGGATTTCATTAGTGTGTATTTTCTTCTCCCATTGAAACCACAACTTCAGTCTTTTCCCTTCATGAATAAGATGTCACAGGCATCACTGCCATGAACTATGAAAAAGAATTCTCCCAGGAGCCCAAGGCCATTTGAGGATTCTTGTTTAGAGCAATCCATTATTCCACAGGCAGACAGCCAGCCTGAAAGATTCCACCTTTTTCTAGCTCACTGAAGTGCTACAATGACCAAGAAGTGAAATGAGGCCTTGCCCGAGATTAAGAACTGCAAACTGCCTTCCCCTGCAATTAAAGCTTTGCCATTTCCCTGCTCTATTTCTTTCAAGTCAGTATCTTGACAGTTGAAAGCAATCACCTTTCCATTTGAGTGCTGCCTACCTATAACCTTTCTGCACACTTGTGAGCAGTCTTCTTGCTCCCAGTAAATGTTTTAGTGTGCCTGGATCTAGTTTCTGTACAAGTGTCACAGTACACAATCATCACTTTCTTGATTCCTTTCCAGACACTTGGCACAAAATTATACCCAGAAATAGCATCTACTCCTCTCACTGAAGGAACTGATTAGTCATTTAACAGTCCATATCTTCTCATATGACAAAAAAAGAAAGGATGCTGGAGAACAGCTCAGAGGGAAGAGCACCAAGCACGCACGTGTACAGATTCATGCCTAACATAACCTGGACTTAGTTTTACAATCCAGGTCCTTTCCTGAGTTACTCCATTCTAGATTGTAATTGAGATTGTAGAAGAAACTCCCAGTTGGATATGCCTTACCATGGGCTCAAATGTATCAAGTAGTTTGGTTAAGAAAGCATCACAGAAATTATCTGACAAAAGCTGAAGTTTGCCTCCCACACCAGAGGCACCAGTTCCTCCTCCCATCAAGATACCTTCATGCTGGCCAGAGGCCACTGACAATGTCTACTCATGCAGACACAAGCCTGAAATGCTTTAGAATGGACTGTAACATGTACACAAGTATCTCTTCATTCTTCCTGGTATTCTAGAGTTCAGTGCACTTTGGAAACGCTGGGCACTGCACCAGCCATGCTAAGACAATGTATTCTACACACTGATGTGCATGCACACAGGTGTCAATCTATAAATATTTATTTAAATAGTTCAGTTAAAAATTGTCTTCAGTGCTTGTACATAGAAATAAGTATCAATTCCACATGAATCGTGTAACTAAAGCTTGAAACAATTTACTTACCAGGAAGTCACCCACCACTTTCCAAGTTCAGAGAATTGTTTTTGGAGTAGTTCAAACTAGACAAGCAAAGTACTAGCATTAAAAAGCAAAGTGGCACATTTCATCAGCCCTTTTATCTTCCTACTTTATTCTGAAGGGACTAAAGAGAAACAATAGGGCCCCACAGTGCCATGAATATCTCACAGCTCCTTGTTACTACTTTGTCTGTCAGTATGCACAGTCCTCCATGACTCACTCCAAAGCAGACCCTTCTCATCTGAAAGCACATCTCAGAATTTTAAGTTTAGCAGTGACTGAAGAAAAACAACCCTTTTAAACAAATACAGCATTAACAAATGTTTCTATAAAGATATAGGAGGAAAGGTGTTTTGGAGAACTCCCAACTACACAAACAAGGTCACTTGAGTTTTAGCCGTCTTAGTTTATCTTAGCAATCTCTTGACTCTGTCTGATATGAGAATCAGTATAAGACAGTCAACACTTTTTATCTTTCATTTGAAAAAATAGCAATTTCCCAAACACTTAACTCTGTATGGTGTAAGGAAAAGCAGGTTTTATTTGCAACATCTGCAGTCAGACTTCAGTGCCCTTGTGAAAGAGCCAGTGCATTACCCAAGGTGAAATTGTGACAATCTGTGACAAATCATTGATGTAGATAAGGGGAATGGAAGAACCCTTCCCAGGTAAGAAAGATAGAAACGTGGCACATAGTGGAGTTTAAAAGCAGACCTAACTGATCCGTAACAGGTCCAGGTTCCATCTGAAAAAATGACGTCTTGAGAATTAAACATCCATCTACCTATCATCCACAGATCAAAGTAGTGAGACAACCACATAAACTTCCCCTTTGCAAATGGGCAAGGATTATATCTCCATTGTATCTACAGGACATGAGCAACAAAATCTGCAACAGCTAGGCAAGGTGGAGCTTACTCTGGGTGACTGTACACCAACAATCGTGATCTAACTTACAGTCTCCAGAATCATGATCTGAGACACAGAAAACACAAATCAAGGAAAGCACCCACACCATACACAACTCAAATCCAGTATGAGGACCTAGAATCAGAGTAACTGCATTTAAGCTATGGCCAGAAAGATAAAGGGAATCCCACCTCATTTTGCAAGGTACTTAGTGATTTAAGACAGAAATACAGAACACTGTCCCCTCTCCAATAAAATATACGCAAAACACTAAGCCCAGTCACCTAAAAGAGAAATTCTGAAAGATGCTATCAGCAAAAGAAGGTAAAATTTGGGTCTCAATGCTTTAACTTATGGCAGTGGAGTAAGAAGTACACAGATTTCCTTTGGATATCATAGAAGCGATTACATTCAAGTCATTAACCAAGACTAAACACAGGGCAAATCAGAATTGAAATAACAGAACCTGATCTGAGCAAGTCCAAAAAATGTCATGAACTGTGACCTAAGGAGACAGAAAGATGCCTCTATCTTTACAGTAAGAATATTTTTTTAATTTTATTGCCATCTAGAAGCACAGAATTATGCTTCTACAGCATAGATCCTTCCATGCTGTAACCTTACATACTCAAACAAAAATAAGGGAACAGGAAGATGCCAAATCCTTACCTGCTAGCAAGTAAGATGCAGAAGCTAAAGACAGAAGTTAAAACCTTTCCCAAAACAGGGTGTTTTAGTACCACACTAACAGCCATTTTCCATCCCGGTTTGGAAAACAATACAGACACTTTCATAATGAAACTGAAAGCACTTACAGTACACTGAAGAAAGCACTATTTATTCTGAGACAGTCAGAAGTGATTAAGTCTATTAATAGAGCCAGTTATGTACAGTAAGTACTTCCTGATATAACTGTATGAGACATGTCAGAAAACAAAATCTCCAAGGAAATTAATGCTTTAAAATTTAAACAGAAAGGTAAGTTTATAACAGTAAGAGTCTGATTCATCTTCCTCACAAGTCTCCTCAATGGATTTCACACGAAGAATGAATGTCACAGTAAGCTTCCACAGAAGTATGCAGATGACAACACAGAACTCACTGTTTTCAAGAGGTAGATACAAGGTTTAATAGGTGCAAAAATGTAGACTTCACTCAAGAGCATGGTCACACGGGATTCCATGTACAATGACATAAGATTGTTTCCACTATCCTGTTATCTTTTCAGTGAATTAATAGCAATGTTAGTCAAGATGACGGCTTATGCTTTTACTTAAATGGAACAATCTTGCTATAGAACTAATTCAGGGCTTACACTTAAAAATAATGGTTTCACTGGTCAAGAAGGCATGATTCATCCACTCTGCCAGGTGGGAAGAGGCAATGAGCTACTACAGATATTACTGGTCTAGCCACTTTTGAAACAGACTCTTGCTTGAGTAAAAATCCTTCACCAGAGATATCCTGAGGGTTAAATCCACTGCCCATTGATATCAACTGACATCATTATCCTCAGTATCAAGTGACTGAGCCCTCAGCCATTTCAAAGAGCACTGTGGAATGTGGCAGTGGACAAGCCTTTCAAAGCCAAGTTCATTTCATCCTAATTGCTGCTAAAAACACTACAGGAACTCAAACCTGTACAAAGGTGTTAGACTTCAGTCCATGCTGCAAATGCATTAAAATACCTTTTCATAAAGAAGACTCAAATTCTATCGCATGCAAGTCAAATCTGATTAAACAGGCTGGGTAAGAGCCATTCAGGATTCTCGCAGTACGTTCAGACCTTGGTAAGGCTATGTGAGCAGCATATCAGCAGCAGTGTTGATAAAAGATGGCAAAAGAGGTGTCCTTACACACACCCATACACCCTCCCCTCCCCAAACACACCTCCAGTGCTTTCAAGTTCAGGATTCCTTGTGCAAGTAGTAGAGTGAGTGGGTAAAACATACCTTTACACTTCCTCAAAGCAGTGGACTGATATGACAGTTTGTGAACAGAAGGACAAGCACAAGACTGCAGAAAAGAAGGCAACAGGGCCCAGATTCAATTTCATCTACTGTGTTCTCCAGTTTTCATAGCTACAGAGCTAAATAAATCAACTTTTTAGCACAGCACAAATAGTTCCACTGGAAAGGACTCAAGTTTTCCTCCTTACAAACATCAAACTTATGCAAAACAACTTGCTTCTTGCCAGTAATTGAATTTCTACTTGACTCCAATTCACGTGTCTAAATGAGCTGCTCTGTTGTCAAAGCTGCTTGTTTGGTGACAGATCAAAGTGACAAGAGGACAGCTTCCAACCTTAAAGCTAACACACAAAATGGTATTGGTCAAGCTGATCTTAAAGTAATTCTGAACTGATAAAGAAAACTTAGAAACTGATTAGATTCCATCACTTATAAATAAAAAGGCAACCATACCCCTTCTACTTATGATATTGTGCTTTTACCCTTCATTTTCACAGAACTGATCAGTCTGCAAAAACTTCCAAGGACAAGTGCACTGAACCTTGAAGAAAATGCAAAAGAGAAAGCAATAAGGGCAGTGACATACGTGTGGGTTTTTTATTTCTGTATGCAATGTAATGTTTAGGCACGTTGTTTGGGACGCCTTCTGAAATAACTCATTGGCCATTGTTTAGAATATCCTTTTGGCTTTAAATACTGGTCAGGAAAACAAATGATGTAAAAAATAAATGAATAAAACTATTATAGAAACAAAAATGGTTTTGCGTCTAAAAGTGCAGGAGTATTTTAACCCTTTCACCGGACAATATGTGTGGCAATATACAGTATATTGCTTCTGTTTGTTTGAGAAGGCTGTTGGAATTTTACACTGACATAGAAAATTATAAATTACACAGAATTAGTTTCCATAATCACTATATATATACACAAACCAGCTGTGAAAAAACTGGTTTAGAACATACAAATGAAAGCCTCACACAGATCAGTACAGTGAAATTACCAATTAACATGCTCTGCTGCCAAAATTCGTATTAAAAACACTATTTACTTTTAAAATGCAGGTACTGTAATTACATTAGCAGCATGAGCATTTCTTTTACTTGACTTGTCTAAAAGGATTATAGCGTTTTAAATACGCAGATTGTTCTGAAATGTTCCATTGTATAATGCTTGGTATTAAACTAAATATTGGTGAACTGTTTAAAAGGCAGGTGAACCACTTAAACACAACAAGCCATGTGCACTCCAAATATTCTAGTGTTTCACCTGGAAGGTATTGTTTCAAGCAAACTAGACTTAACAGAACATATGGCTTTACAGTAACATCAATTTGTCAACTAAGCTGTTGCAATAAATACTTAAAATCTCTACCAATAGACTTACATTTTTTGATCTGTTTTGAACGATACAGAAAACAATTACCAATTAAAAAACCTGCTGTAAAATGTTGAACACCAAAAAATTCTTATTTAAATCACTTTTTTAAGCTAAACCAACCAAAATAACATTTATAGGGCATCTCAAGTTTCAAAAAAACATGACTTTTCTTTTTCTTTTTTTACAAGGTGAAAAATGTAAGAAAACTGCTAAATACTTTGGTCACACTAATCGTCAAATAGTTATGTCTCAAATACATTAGATTTTTGTATTCACTTTTTTATAAAACTATTCTTACAGCCATTTTAACTATAGTAACACTACTGTCATCATTACATGGGTAGCAGGATCTTATTTCACAGGCCCCCCATTATTTAGAACAATACAATATAAACATACGCAAAAATTATTGGTATTTCTCAATGTGCAATATTTTTACACTTATGAATTTCTGTACAATGTCTTAAAATCTAGAATATAAATGTTGCTGGTCCTGATTCCTTGCGAAATTAGTGCAGCAGTGACTGGCTTCAACAGGGTCTAGATGATATCCTCAAGAAACACTCAAACACCTGGACATCAGTTCTTTCTCTTCAGCCAAGGTAGCAGACATCACATATCATACAGGGCCGTTAACAGATGCCTCTCCTAAATGGGTATGTTGATCAGTCCTAAGAGGCCAAAAAAAGAGATATAAGTATACAAGAAAGATTCAAAGCAAATTCAGGTAGGTGCAATAAAAACCAAACAAAAAACCAACAAATCCAAATATCCTGTGTAGCTTAACCCATGAACTGAAGGAAGGAAACTTGTGCTAATAACATGCTCATCCCAATTATCTTCTGCAGTCCAGCATTTCTGGAGTACTTATTTCCTAATTAAGCATAGCACTCAATTAACCAAGCACACCACTGAAGAATGTGTGATCTTCATTAACTGAGATAACAAGTGATCTCTAGAGACGTGGTCTCAGAGAATTACTAATGAAGAGCACATTTCTGATACTTATCCAAATTTTATTCAGTGAGGCAAAATGTGATACCAGGAGTACTTAAGGTTGCAATGGAAAGCCAGCAGCTAAGACACAACAGGAAAACAACAGCGTCTTAAAAAACTGCTTTAGTTATTAATCTAATCTACAAAGAGCCTTTCACAAATACTTTCAGTGTCAGTCCATTAGGGTGAGACGTTCATAAAGTATGGAGGAAAATGGAGAGCAAACCTACAAGAGTGAAAACAGTAACAGAATATACATTTCTAGATAAAAGTTTAGTGTAAACATGGGCTCAGTTGCTCTGGACTGGGACAAAGAGATCAAACCAATGCATGAGGACATTAAAAATACGCAAGCAACAGCAGCAAAAAGTCTCAACTTCCATTCAGTGCAAGTTTATGGAATACATCTGAAGATTTTCTAAAAAGAATGCAAATACTGCTTGAAACTACAGATGAGGAAAGTTACCTGTAACTCCTGTTCTCTGATGGTGGACATCACAGAGAAGCCACTCTGGGGTCTGTGCTCTACATGCACATGACCAGCAGGAGCCCCCTAGCTAAGTCTTTGGCTGCTAAGCTCTAAAAACACTTTTTAAAAACATATGTGAACATTAGGGAAAAGACAGACAGCACTAGACAAATGCAAACACTTTGTAGAGAAACCTGGAAGGTAAGAAACAAACGTCGCATGGACAGGAAGCGTGACAGTCTGCACAACCATCACTCACTTATTAACTGGAATGAAGTCCATGACAGAACAGGGCTCCTAGCAGAGATTACTCCTGCTAGACACCAGCCAGAGACCTATCTAGGGGACTCCTTCCACTAGTCATACATACATGGAGCCCCAAAAGCACCATTGGGTTTATCTTGGTAGTTATCCTGTGCTTATGAGGATCTACTGCAACAGCCACCTTTAGAGAAAATTCTGAGCTTTGCTGAAGCCAGCAGGATTCAGTGAAAAGAGTTCTTTGAGTTTTCCCACAACCTGAAGGCAATCTAGCAAACAGCTAGCTCTGAGAACCCTCAGACAAGCATCTTTACTCAAAACAGAATCACTTAGTATCCAAGGTCTTTTTCCCTACAATTTAATGCTTATCAGCATTAAAAAAAATATTGTCATCTTGATGAAGACAGCATCTCTAGGAAACACTGTGAAAGTTTTTGGGTTTCCCACTGTAAGTATACAGGGTTGTTTTTTCTGATTAGAATCCCCTTCTTGATCAAGTTTGACATTTATGCAGAGCAGGAAGTTAGAAGAAAGGACCTAATTAACTTGGCTCATAAACAAGTCTTAAAAACCAGAATCTAAATTTGTCAAACATGCTTACATCTTTTTAGCCTATAGACAGTATAATCAAAACATGCAATAGAGATCTGTTCATCAATTCACTATTGTAATTTGGTTACATTGTCACAAAATAGAATAGGGATATTTACAACTCCCTGCAAGAAAAATACACCTTTGATGACTCAGGAAACTTAGAATCAAGAAAAAAAAATGAAAATGAGGATTTAATAAAATAAAAGCAAGCACATTTTTAGAATGAATCTAACAGGACTGATCTCTTTAGATCAATCCTATTAGAAAAGCACACAAACTGCTATTTAGAAGATTGAAAGCATCCCTGACTGCAGTTACCTCTGTTCTGAACTGCTGTTAGTAGGCTGAAGACCTGAAGAGACCTCTTCTGCAACCTCTGTATTCTCTTCTACTACATATTTACAAGAAGGATCCTGCGAGGTAGTCAATTTTCCTTCCTCACTTAAAAAACAAAACAAAAGAAAAGCAGGAGGTTATTTAATGTATTTAACTTTGAAGTTTATTTTTAGGGAATTTCAGGCAACAGGAGAAAACTGAGACGGGTCCATATTTCACATGCAAATGGATTTTAAGTTATGACAGCAACATGAAGATCAAGCACATGGCTCTAGACTTTACAAACACCTAAATGATGCACTGGTGTTTACATCCATTAAAACTTGATAAAAGGGCAGGAAACATAGTGATTGCAAGTAAGATCAGAAAGGAATAAAGGAATGTATGAGATGCCTGAAGTGACAACAACCATGATCCTTTACTATACATACCGATAGGATTTCAACACTCTGAAGCCAGAAGTAAGCAAAAATGGAAGAAAGTATAAAAGAAATTCAAGATTCCCTCAGAAACTGGCATAAATAAAGTGTGTCCATGAAACATACCAGCAAAATCAGTAACTCATCACTATCTTACATACTCCACAGTGAATACTATGTATGGTTTATGGGGTAAAAAGACTGCAGCCCAATCTACTTCACAAACTTCTTCTAGTAGACAAAAGCAAAGTTCAGTGAAAAAGCTGTACACTCACACTATGGAAGACAGTATCATGTAACCAGGAAGCCTCAAAAGTCATTAGCAAACAAATCTTCTGGTTTGCCTCTAAACCCAAACCTTTCTGCCTCTCTATTCCACCCTCTTCCACTTCATCCACACCATTATGAGCAAACTAAAATACAAATTTGAGCATATATACCTGCAACAGATAGTTATAAAGTAGCTCTGAAGTAGACAAACATCAATCTTATACCTCTGTGGCAACAAATCTATTAATTCAAGAAGTGCCAATCTCCTCTGCTGGTTTTCTTCCTATTCTCACAGTTCTCCTTTCCATGGGTCCTTTAAATTTCAATGAATCCTTCTCTTTTCTCCTTCTATCCTGCAGAGCCTGCAAAAATACTGTCTTTTGCATTGCAATCTCTCATCAAGTTTTCCCCATCTAATCTCCCCATCTCATTTTTCTTGATACTTTTGCATTCCTTCCAAATAAAATACTTGTCACTATCACCATTGAAAGTGATGTCCTAGCTTTTTTTATTTTTTCAAAGAGGCAGTCTCTGCTAGCATTCTTCCTACTTCTGAGCTAAGTTCAGAAATCACATTTTTGTCCCTTACAGATTTCCACAAATTAGCTACTGTACTTATGAATCCCCTTAATGTGGACTTCAACACCATCACTTTTCTATTGACAGAAATCTAGATAAAGCTGAAGTCTGAAAGCGTCCACTTTGAAAGGCAAACAGGCCAGAGTAGGACTCCCCTTCACTACTCTTAATTATCCCTTAATTTAGACCAACAAGTTGGTTTAAAAAAATGCCACTTGAGCATTAATTCACTATGAAGCTGCACATCTCTATCAGAGTATAACAGTCTACATTTAAGACCTCATCTTTGAGCCCCCTTATATGTTTCTTTGACATTTCGCTTCCAAATCAAGATCCCAGCATCCCCTTTACTACAAGTTTTCTGTATGCAATCAGAAGTGGCTGGTAATCTCATCTTTCCCATAGAAGATTGGACCAGATAAACTTTCAAGGTTCCTTTTTACTGAGACAATTCTGTGATATTGCCTCCCTTTGCATCTCTATGTCCTTTTAACTACAGTTCCAGCAGGTAATTCCATGAATGTAGGCAGGAACTGTCACCAGATGCTGCCTCCTCATGTTAGTTTTTGCATCAGTATCACAAGTCACACAACCTGAAAGTGCATGGGAGCTAAACTAGTTTGAGGAAAAGTTTGAAGACACCATGGATAACTAAACCAAATTTGTAAACATCTAAGAGTGAAGACCACGTAAAAGCATTGCGCAAAAGACAGAACAAACTGGAGAGCAGACATCATTTACTAAATCAGCAATGCACTATGGATGGCTTCATGTCACATCAATCTGCACGGAGTCCCAACACCTCTCTGAAGTGCTGTGGTTCATTCCTCTATCAATGCCATTTGATTTAGAAGCACTGTTCAGACACAAATTTTCCCTCCTCTGCTGAAAGACCACAAGAAGTTAAGTCACTCAGATAATCAAAAGGATGGAATCAAGAGTGACAGAAAGCTGTTTGGTTTTCAAGATCTGTTCATTTTGGATGGTTCAGGAATTATCTCTTACCACTAACAAAGTAAATTAATTTAAACAACAGGCAGTGTAGAGAGTAACACTGGAAAAGTTTCTTATTCTGGAATCAACTCGGGGCTGGTGATTTTTAAGCAACTTCCAAGCCACACTGACAACTTCTTTTTAGTATTTAAAGCTAGAATAGGGACAGATACTAGGAAGTTATTCTAAAAGAAGAAGAGGGTTACGTTTCAAAAAGCTCTAGCAGTGTGTTCCAATTTGCCAACATCAGGGTGCAGGCAGAACACGCCAGCTTCAATAACGGCAAAATTTTTGCAAGTCATACTGCTTGTAGTCTCTGTTTCCCTACATAGATATTGGATACTAAGTAAAAAACTCTTGACTGTTAAATCTGAGATGACAGTATCTTAGTAGGTGGAATGGAGTAGACAACACTGAAATGTGCTTTGCTCTCATAAAAGGATCACAGTGTTGATATACATATAATATACAATTTGACCATGTTGTAATGACACTTTATCCTGAATCATTGTATCAGAAGATAGCAAAATTAGAAGTTGCTCTTCCATTATTCTAGAATTCCATATGCCACCTGTAGTCCAGAACAGATTTATCACCATCGTGCATACCACCAACAGTGATCACCCCAAGTGTCTGATCAGCTACACTCAAAAGCAGTGCCTGGCTGGCCTTCGACTTCTGTCTTCCATCCTCCTGGATGAGAAGAATGAAATTCCAATCCAAATCTAAGAGTTCTGTGCAAAAATTTAAAAGCTTAGATTTGATATGCAATGTTAAAAGAACTGATGTTAAAAGAAAAATGCACAATGTGCATCAGGGACAAAAGTCAGTCTTCTGCTAATAACCTTCCACTGAAACTAAGGCTTGATAAGTCAAGTTGCATGTTATATAACTGACTAGAAATCAAATTTCCAAACAATTACTTTGAAAGGTTTCAAGTTAAAGCCTCAGGAATTATCTTTTAAAAAGAAGTCTCTCTGATAACACAGGACTCCATCAACCGTGTTCTATTTACATGATGGGAAGACAATAAATAGGCATTCTCACCTTTTGAAAACAGCGGTTTCAGTTTTAGCATCTACAGTTAGGCTCAGTGTCTCCTTCATGCTGCCATTCATGACTGTCTCAGTTACCTTGTCTGCATTTTCCACATCATCCTCTCCATCTGAGCTGGCCTCCATAGCAACACTTGCAGGGGCTGCAAGTAGAAGCAGAAGCAATTTAGTACATGGCTGGTTATGTTTCTATTTCATGTGCAAGCACGTAAGCCAGTATGTCAAGAACAGTACTGCAGTTTTCTTCTTTCTTGAATTCTTCCTTACAGAGAATGTCACCTTTCTTCAAGTGCCACATAGATAGCCTGAGTATTACTTAGAGATGGTTTAAGAAAAAGCCACAGTCTGTAGCTTCTTTCTTTTTGACTGACAATGGTTACTGCATAGTTTTGCCTTAACAGTATTACAGTGATGAATTATTTTTCTGTACAGTCAAATTCATGACAAGTCTACACAGTACAAATTTGACTTTAAGCTTCCAAGTATTGAAAAATCTTTGGCATGTCCAGTCTGCCTGGACTTCTCACCTGCATTTCTTACTCCCTTTGGTAATAACCGATACAAAAAAAGCATATTAAAGTATTTTTGTCCTTTTAACCAGTTTATGCACGTAGAACAAATAATTAGGGCATGCATGGTGATGGTGACTTAGAAAGGCATGAGCAGGAAGGAGAAATCTAAACACATTGAGGCTACTGGCCTATTGCCACACAGGACAAAACTGGAAGGCTACCATTCTTTTGGGGCATCAGCTCAGCTAAATGCTGACACAGGTGAGAAGATTATCTAACAAACTGTTAACTTCCTTTGTAATGCTTTTCTGTCCATAATGTGCAGACTTTTTAGAGGTATCAGTAACACTGGCTCGTGTTTTAAAATGGAAACTATTTTAAATAGTTTATAAATTTTTTGAAAAGTCACTTTTAATACTTGTCAGAACAGGTATTAAAACCTGTCAGAAAAGCAGCAGAGCCAGAGAAGAGTCTCTGGAAACCTAAAATTTTAACGTTCAGGGAGACTTTTCTTATGTACAACTCCTACAATCAAGCCATTTGCATTTGGGAATGCAGTTTACTTACTGTCTAGCTGTGTTGTAAGAGTAGCTGCATTTGCGCTCAAGGGATCACCTGGATCTGTGTTTGTTTCCATTTCCACAGGAGAATTACTTCTTAAGGAGTCTTTTGAGCTTCAAGTAGAGTAAAAAAAATTTAGAAACATTTCTGTATAGCAAAGTGAAGTGTTCTTAAAACAGGATTAAGTTCTCTATGAAAGCTGTAAGGCCTAGAACTATACTGAAACTGAATTACAGCAAGTTTGTTTCTATGAGTGCTGAAAAGACATGCTAAATAGAAATTTAGTACTGCAAAATGCACCAGAACTGAGCTGAGGGTGTTTGATGGTCATTTTATTTTTACTTAATTTTTTTACATTACTGCTATGAATAGACATGTCCCTGGTAACTAAGGCATACGGGTATCACCAGCTCTTTGCAGTGTTTCCAAATATTTTTAACTGTTTTGCTAAATGCATTTTTCTAACTTGAGAGTTCTCTGAGACTGCCAGCACGGTCATGAACCATTACAAAAGTGATTTCACTACTTGATTTCATATACAGCATAGCTACAAGTTTTTCATTCTAAAAAAACTCAGATGACAAGATTCAAGATGAAACTAGGAAAACATCTCACCATTTACAGACTGTTTCTTATATCCAGTAATGTGGCAACTCCCAAGTCTTCATTTTCTATAGCCTAAATTTGATTATCAATTTACCTGCCTCAATCATGAAACAACACTGCTTTATACTGGAAAAAAAATCATACTTCTATATCTGAGCTGTTTTAATGCCCAGACAGAAAGTCAAAAGCCAAATGTATAAGAGTAAAGTCTTCCAATACGAGAAGGAATTAATTCTTGACTGCCAGTATTTGGCAACCCAAAATTACATCTATTTGATTAGGTACATACACAAGATTTCAGTAGAATGTAGCGTTCAATCCAAAAAAAGAACAGCATTATCTTGGCTGTTCTCAAAACTGAGCAGAACTACTTAACCTAGTTATCACAGCTGCATAACAATATGAAATTAAAAAACCCAGAACACTAGTACCCACCCATCCTGGAAAGGGAGATCATACAGACCCATGCTGTTAGAGCACACAGCACTCTTCAGACACTTGTATATACACCACCAACACAGGCTTGTGTAGAGATGGATGCCCCAAACAAACCAAACTCACCCTGAATAACTGACATTCTCACCTCAAAGAGGATGTGAAGTCAGAAAAGGAAGCCCAGCCAGTTTCTTTAGCTGGCACAGGTGCTTCACTACTCCACACAGCAGAGCCAACAGAATCCAGACTGGCACCATGTGCAGTCTCCATGGGTACATCGAAGTTCGCTGACCAGTTAGGTGCTGAAAAACCATCACGGAGTTCATTAGAAACAAATTTCTATAAAGAACATCAGCGCACGTATGCCTAACACACTGATTCTCTCTATGTACATTCCATAAAGAGAAGCAAGATTCATAACTAGACTTGAAAGCACATGCAGAAAAATCCTGTACATCCTGTTAAAAAATGAATGTATTCTCTAAAAGAAAAATTGTGCTAATAAAGCAGAATTTAAAGATCAGTAATTCAGAGTACTCCACTAAAAAAAAAGTTTATCTGAAGAACAAAACTAATAAAACATATTAAATGACAAGTACAATCCACTTTATCCTTCAAATTAACCTCAATATTTGTTACCATTTTTCAAACTAATTTCTATCATAATGAAAATCATAAGAGTTTTCATCCTTTTATCAATTTCTTCAAATAACTTCTCATGCACTAATACCATTGCTAAGTTTCAGAAAAGTTTCAGGCTTTTAACAACTTAAAATATTTATTGATATTTTAAATTTGGGAGCAACTGTGAATAGCATCTAATTTAGGATAGGTCAATTCAAAATACTTCACCTACCCAAGGGAAACATGTTTTCCATTAACACTTACATACAAAAAAACAGGCTGAAAAGGAAGCTCTGACTAGCAATTAGAAATTCCAACCCAGGCAGATATGGGAGGAGACCCACATGGATCAAAACTTGTTTGACACACAGATGCCAACGACACCAATCTGACAAAAGAAAAGAAAACCCTTAACTTTTCCTTCTAATTTAGTTCCTTACAGTCTAGATAAACACAGGGCTTTTACCTACAGACATTGTCAGTTTAACAAAAGCCAGTTTAGTCTGACTTGAATGTGAAAACTTTTCAACCTATTACATCAGGTAAGATTCCACGTAAGAGTCTCCCGATGCGTATCTTTCATTCACATTTGAAACCAGAACAACGCAAGTTCACTTAGCTTCTGTAGGATGCCTTCTAAAGAGCACTGTTAGACAAAAAGCTGGTCTGAAAGGCTTCCAGTAAAAATACCATCTTTTGGGTTTGGATAATAACATATAAGGTTTTTGTAGGTACTCAGTATTTATAAATGAGTATTTAATCCTTCCCTTTCTGACTACTCCTCCTTTAACTCTTCTAGAGCAGAATCATGAATTTTAGAGAGAGTAAGTAATTTAAGACATGTAAGGAATTCAAACTTCCCAATATGTGCATGCTCTGTGGTGAGTGGGAAAGACTACTTTAAGACAGTTGGAATAAAAGCAGTCAACGAGGAAATTCCTACAAAGTCAGCTGCTAGATCTAACGATTTCCAATAACCCAAAGCAGCAGGGAATAAAGCTACGTACGTTCATTTAAGTCTACTTCCATTTTGTCCTCTGTATTGGTGTGGGATTCGAACAAGTCTTGTTTAGTTCCATCCTCTTCTTCAGAATCTGTACTTTCTTCACTGTCTGTACTGCCCGAACTTCAAATACAAAGAGAGAGTTTACATTCTGTTTTTAGTATAATACCCTGGGCACAAGGAAATACTGTAGAGTTTCAGGCTAGAGAGAATTAAAATTCTGTCTGACAGATTGCTTGAGGCATAATTTTTAACTCTTAGTATTCCCCTCATTTCTCTCTCAAAGAAACAAGGTTTAAGATACTTCACTTGAGCACAAGAAGACACTTTCTGTAGATACTGAGGGAGGCTGCACAGCCCTGAGTTTTGGGGACTAGATGCTCCTTCCACTCAATGCATTTTCCTCTTTCACAGCCATACTGGTACTGTAGTGAGGGCAGCAAGGTCTAACAGAGGTGTGAAGCTGGGCTGCCTTGTCCAAAGCAAGGACAGCTGGGCCAGTTTAAAAGCAGAAGAATACACAGCAGGGAAAAACCCCAAAAACTAACAAGCTACAAAAGCCAAAGTCCACCTTCTGCAAATTATGGCTGGTAAACAAAGCACTGGAGCCACATCTCCACTGAACAGAAATACCTAGTTATGCTGGACAGTCTGTGCTAACAGACAGAATGAACCAGAGGACAGGTGCATTACTGCAGGCTCACTACATTGCTGTTTGGATGAGAAAAACCCTTCTCACCTGGAACGCCTCTGGGACTCTGGTGCAAATGCAATATGTTTTTCTTCCCAAATGTCTTCCTCATCAGAGCCACCATCATCAAACTGTTGTATCCGTTCCTTACAGCATGCCTCAAACAAGGCTATATTGCCCTAAATACAGCAAAAGTATAAAAACCATACTACATTAATGAACATCTTGAAAATACATGACTGTTCTGAAGAGAATCTTAAGCATTTCTCTAAAAGCAGCCGAAAACCAGAATGTCTTAATTTAAAGCTTGTCAAGAAAATATGCAGTGCTGCTTGTTTTACTTGGCTACTAACAAGCTGAGTGGACCAAAGAACGCTTAGGAACTTCCATCATGTTTAAAAATGGGATGTGGGAGTGACCCCAAAGAGCTTTCCAGATAACCAGAGCAAAAAGTACTCCAGCTTTACTTTCTGTAGTGGGGGGTCATTTTTGTTCAACCAACAAATAATACTGAGGTTCAGAGACTCAGTCCTTACTTTCCCTGTCACTACAATCTCACTGAAGATTTAAAAAGCTTCTAATCATATAACACAAGTGTGCAACGTGCACAAATCAGATCTAAACCCAGTTATACAAATTAGAAGCAATTCTGCTTAATACTGATCAAACAGAACAACAAATATCTTCCAATTAGTAAATCTCATGATATGGAAATCGGGTAGAGTAACTATTTTCCAGTGATTTCCACATAAAAGGAGTAAATATAACCACTGCCAAAACTCTGAGGTCATGCCAAAGTTTAAAAAACAGTAATTTTTCTGATAATATTTGAACACATACTTACACTTTCATTTGTATTGAGAGTAAAGTTGATGTCCGAAACCCGATCAAAAGAAACACTACAAGAAAAAAAGAAACGTACTCATTGAAACAGGGCTTTCTATTGTGACATGAAGTTATTTAATTTCTCTTTGGTTTCTTATTTTCCAATAATCTAAAAATAGAAGATAAAAGATAAAGTAGTCTCCAACACAAAACAGTCCAAGTTACACACCAAGGAGGCCTGGCATTCCTGTGATTTTTTTCACTGTTAAGTATCTTAAACAACAACACAGAACATTGCCATCTACAGTTAGGTGTAGAGATGCAACGAGCCTAAACAAGCACAACTGAAATTATACACCCAAATCTCAAATACTGCATTGCTATGCACTGGAAAAAAGCTAGGCCTAAAGAATGCCTAACCTGACTATGCTCTACCATGATATACCTCAAAATCCTGTAAATATCTGCATTTACAGTTCTTACATATTTTAACAGATTATACCCTTCTATCAAAGGGCCTTTCAACAAGAAGGGACAAAATGAAAAAATAATATCTAAATCTGTTTCCTAGCAGAAGAACCCCACAAATATTTTTTTAACCAATCACTGAAATATTTTTCAAAGGAACCTAAGTTGCAAGTGTGACTGTATTGCTATGCAAGACACCACCTGAATTACTGTGTAACGCTATGCAGGTAACTTAGAGTGTAACTGATTCTTGCACAGAAGGTGTAACTTCAAAGCAACTTCCTCAATTCTAGAAAAGTTAAGGAGTATCCTGCATTACTTCCTCTACCATCATATCTTGATCTCTTATGTCAGCAGGTCCTGTGGTATAAAAAGGCAGCAATACTTCTTGGATGGAAGATACCAGCTTCAGTCAGACATCATATACTAAACACGCCTTATAGAAGAGCACTCAGATTATTATAAAAATACCTTCTAAAAACCATCTTGAAGTAACACTTTTTATTCCTACCTGCATGTTCTGGCATCCCAAGCCATAAAATCTTATAAAAACCACGATCAACTCTATGATTAGCAAGAACTCCGATTCTCCCCTTTTCCCTTTATTGCATCCCTTTAATTATGAAGAAAGATACCAGCTTTTGTGAGGAGTGTTATCTGTTGTGTGCTAGTTTTTGTTTAGTTTGGGTTTTTTTAACCTGACCAAGATTGTTCTCATTTCCTCATATTTCATCTAAGACTACTTATAGAAATAAGTCTTATCTGCCTTGACCTTATAAACAAAGGCAGTTTTACAATGGCCTTCCTTACTCTCCCCTACAGAAAAGTACACTGAGAGACACGTTGCTCCTGTCATCTTTTCCAGGAAAACTTAGAAGTAGGGCTATTCATCTGGTCATCAGCAGGTGAAAAAACTCTGAGACAATGAGAAAGTGAAAGTGGCCCAAACAATGTCAGGTCAACAGAGAACCATACGCTCTGTTAAAAAGACTGTTAAAAAGCAGAGTTATAAATTCAGTTTTTTGTTCACAAGCACAGCATTCTCTACATTGGCACAACCAGAAGATTAGAAAAAGTAGAGAAACTGTTGCTTTCCTCTGTTCAGGGAGGCTTCTATCAATGCACACAGATGGTACATAAAGACAGGACTGACTCACATCAGTAAATGGTTGTGCTTACCATCAGCAAAACCACAGCCAAAAACACAGTAAGAAAGAAAAATCACAAAAATTCAGTGTAATATTATACTCACTTGCCAATGTCATCTTGATCAGCAAACTTCTCATCGTTGAAGCCAAACTGGTCAATAAAATTGGACGTCATTTGTTGCATCTGATAATCAGAAAAGGCCTGGCAACCCCAGGACCAACGACAGTGATATAATGATTCTACTAATACTCTACAATCTATTTGCCCATTTTGCTTCAAAGAAATAAAAGTCTATTTAAAGTAAACATAAAAGGACAGGAAAAGGATTTGTCTTAACCTCTGAATGCTGAAAGGTAGCATCAACTACACCCCTACTTACATTTACTGACTTGAAAATCAATCTAACAACTTACAATAAAAAAAGTTAAAACTGTAGGTTAATCACATTAAACAGCACCTTTCCAAATGCACCCCAAAGAAATTATAAAAGAAAAAAGCTGTCTTTTCTCCAAATAACATAAAGTTATAAATAGTAAGAACCAGAAAAGTAAACTAAATGTAGATACTAAAGCACAGCTGCATATTTATTATGCAGGTATCACTAGCAAAATCAGTCTCGGGCACACACACCTGCAGCATCTATTAAATATTAGAAGAATGAAACCACTGAACATTTTACATATCGGTGCTGTGTCACTGACAAAAATGTGCTGGTTTTTTAAATAAAAATAACAGTGTCAACTGCCAGCAGATTGGTATATACACTAAGGTACATGTGGGCATCATCTATCCATAACAATAGGTTTTTGTCTCTTATTTTGCAGGACTGTCATTAAATTATAAATTACTACACATCCTCTAGGGACTTTTGATAACATTATTTCCATGTGTAAAGTCAGGCAATGCTAAGACAATCTAGGAAATAAAGCTGTCATGTCAACTCTTGGTTCCTTGCCCAGGTAGCTGAGGGGACACAGTATGGTGGTAAAGTTGAACAGAGTGAATATGGAAGGAAAACAAGAGAACAATCAAAAAACCCCAAGTTTAGATTAAGGCATTATGAAAACTGAAGGAAAAGAAAATATATATAAAAGGAGGAGGTATACAGCAAGACAAACTTGAAAGAAGCAGCACTGGACCATCTGCATTTCTCCAGATTAACTACCTGGAACTGCTGGGATTGCCTAGGCACAGCAGGTCACTAAGGGGATGCATGAAAAGCACAGAGATATTAGAAGATCTTACTTTCTCACTAAAGCTGCTACAGATAGCACCCAACTTATCAAGTTTTTGCACAGGTGCACCTTACAGGTACAAAAGCACTTAATCAGATAAAATGCATCATCAGATTCTTTAAAAATGAGCCACCACCCACAATTCAAACTTAGATAAGCAATTACTTATTATAAAAACTATAGAAAATACATAAAATACCAAAGCCAGTATTAGCCTAGGCAGTTACTATATAGCTGTTAGTGTGATCTGAAAGATTCTGGTTAGTAACCCACACAAATAATGCCATCTAAAGCATCTGATTGTGACACAAGGCTCCCACTTGTTCACCGCCAGCAAAAGAATTCAAAGAGATGCTTATGAGTCTGGTAAGATACAGCTGTGTGCATGCACACATGCCTATGTTTTAATTTAAACTTTCTAGATTTATATTTGCTTGTGAGAGAAAATAAAAATACCCCTGCTTTTTAAAAAAGTCTTAATTTACTTTTACAGAAAGAGCAACTTAAGCTGTTAAAAGAATTCAACTCACCTGCTGCAAAGAAGAATCCTGTGAGAAGCCAGTTTCTTTAAAGTCTATTTCATCATCACTGGAAGAATGAATGTGGCAGGTCGTAACCTATACAAAGAAATTGGGTCATTGGCATAGTATATAATGCATTTGTTTCAGATACAAGACATTGCTTTAATGCTTTGTCTTTTTATTCTACTGAAAACTGTGGAGTTTAGAGGTAAGTTTTCAATTAAGTTTTACTGTTATTACATCAAGTACCTCCAAGCACATGGTTATATATCTGAAGGGCCAATTAGTGCCATTTTTTATAAGCTTAAAATTCTTCCTCTTTACATGATCCTTCTTGGTGTCTTGACTAAGAAGTAGATTCTACCCAGAGGAAAAATAACATTCATCTGCAAACCCTACACACTTTGCATTCACAGGCTTAAGAAAAAATGCCTTATGTACACCTTTTCTTCACAAGTTGCACAGTTCCAGATGAACTTCCTATTGCTTCTATTGACACCTGTTAACATCATGTTCCAGTTAGTATTTATGTTGAAATAGCAAATTCAACAATTAATTATAGTCCAAATAACACAGGACTAGCACGAGTTAAGGATACTACCTTGAAGAGGTAAAGAAATCCTCCTCCGTGCAGACTGCCCAGGATTAGCTACACTAGGTAGCTAATTAGGTGAGCCAGTCAGCTATTACAAACTGATCATCTGTATTATGCCTGCACAAATATTAATGATATGGCTTTAGTTGAAAAGTAAGCTAAAGAATTATCAGTTCCATAGCTCAGTAACTAGAGGGACTCCTTAAAAGTACACTGGATTTTGTAAGACTGACAGTGCTTCTGACAAAAAGAAACTGTCCAAGTAAAGCAGCAGCAATTTTCCTACCTTACCCATCACAACTTACCAGATCCACTGTATTCCTCTTGTTGGTTTCTCCTAAAGAGCTTGTGCAGAATGTTTCCCATCGCTCTCTGACCTCCTCTGGAAGCTCTAGCATAGGAAGCAAACAACCCAAACCAATTAGAAATTATCAACAATGAGACATCACTTAATTTTCAAACATTTTTCCTATTCTACCAAAAATACTGGTAAGAACATATGCATCTGCCTAAATTCATAAATATCTAGCAAACAAGCCCAAATTAAGCAGGTGAGCTCCTCTTTGCATCTATTTCAGAGAGCTTTTTGTTTGAAATGAAAATACTTAAGCATTTGTTTAAGGATTACTGCTTTAAATTGAATGCTTCAGGAGTAATACAGTTGTTTTCCTCTTTAATTCAACAGCTGCCTTCTAATTTAAGTTTCCTTAATTTCCTCAGCATCTGATAATGAAAGTCCTGAAGATAAAGTTAGGACTTTATGAATACATACCTTTGATGAGCTGCTGGACTAGTGTGCTGTTTGGCCCCTTATCTGTACTGTGCACAATGCAGTTTGCTATCCTTGTCAGGTGACCCATGTAGCCGTGCCTTCTTCCTCCTTCAGCCCTGCAAGAGACCAAGAGTTCAACTGTTGCACTCAGAGCAACTTTGATGCCATGTGTTGGGGTAAAACACTGCCAGAGTTTGACAATGCACTGGAGTTCTTCAGAGTTAGAGCTGCGTCCTAAAATCACAGGTTCACAAAAATACTGAAGAATTTAAGGTATCAAATGGTTAGACTTCACTGAGACAGTTTAGGAGACTTCACAAGCACATAAAATACCAAGAAAGATGTACAAGTATTTATACTGCTTATCTATGTGTGTAGAAAGCAAAATGCAGAGCATTAGCAAAATAAAAACAATTAGCAACTGCTTCAGAGATTTTAGGAAATTTCTGTTGTTGAGACTATTCTGCAAAACCCCAAAACACCAAATATTCCCTCCGAGCTTTCAGCCCACATTCAAAAGGGAAAAGCATTACTAAATATGCTTCAGTATTTCAGGGTTTCTCAGCATTACATGTAGCATACCCATTCAAGTTCAGGCTATTGCTTTCCTGAAATTTAGGAACAACATGCTTACCAAAGCTAAAATTACAAAGCCATTTAAATATTTCACACAGAACTGTTCTTCAGTAATTAAAAGATGTTAGAGTAATGCTCTGAACACCTACTGCCAGTTGGAACCATTCTAAATCTGACCAAGAGCAATCATGAAATGATTGCATTTGGCTGCAAGACAATCAAACTTCTGCTGCACTGGTTTAAGGTTTTGTGTTTTAAACAAAAACCAAAAAAGACCTCCTCACCCAGCTGGACAAACCTTCCATAACTGAAATCTTTGTAAAGTGGCAGCAGCTCATGAAGTACCTTACATTATGCAAACACAGATCACATGATTTTATTTTCCACCATCATCATCCAACATATGAGGTAACTGAAATTATGTCTATGCAAGGTATCATGAATAAGCTACCACACTGTTTACAGCTTGCTTAGGTAATCACTACATTCAAAATGTAGCACATGATGACAGCAAAGGTTATAGTTTCTAATACAGGATATAACATAGAGTGCTTCTATTGACAAACTAGACTGAGTCGTCATTGCCTAGCCAGAAAGTCTGGAATACAACTGTACATTCTGTTAGCAAACCCTTATTAAGCCCAGCAAATCAAACAACTTTTACTATGTCAGATTTTTACCAGCAGAAAGCAGTCACCTTTAAGCTTCTAGAGCTGCTTGAAATAACATTAAGTGATAGAATACAAAAAAACTAAAAAACTACCCTTTTCTGGAAACAGCTAAGCTAAAAGTACCCTTAAATATTTATCTTTCACAGCTGGAGCCACACCTGTACAAAACTGGATAGAGGAGTGAATTCATTACAAGTCTGTTTCCAGATAAAAGCACTACCTAGGGTTTGAAACACTATTTTCTTCATTAGTATTCTGAAACATGAGACTAAATATTTAATTAAATCATTCATATGGTAAGCACTGGATCAAGAACAGTCTTATCCAAGTAAAACTTAAGTTTTAGGTTAGAATTACAAAGAAAACTTTTCATATTTCTCTCCTACAAGAATCTAATTGCCTGTAAAGTCGGCAATTCTCTGTAACCTTCAGGAGAACTGATAAAAAATGGAAGACATTCAGGAGAACATGTTTTCTACAGTCAAATTTAGCACGTTTATTTCTTTATTAGCCATCCTCTTCACCATCCTTATTTCCAGGTCAGTTATATTATCCATATACTTACTATCTGATTCACTTAAGATAGGAACAGGAATGTTTTGGAGAGTGGAACATTCCATCAAATCAGCAGCACTACCCCAGCAAGCAAATTCAATATT
This sequence comes from Parus major, assembly GCF_001522545.3. NCBI lineage: Eukaryota > Metazoa > Chordata > Aves > Passeriformes > Paridae > Parus > Parus major. Next base: position 18,053,968 of record NC_031774.1, on the reverse strand, counting down.
TTGACAGGTCAGAACTAACATTCACTGTTCAGTATCTCCAGAGCTAAAATTATTTGGCCTTCATGAGAACATTTTACTGCCTCAGGTGATGAATGAGGATTTTTTCTCCTGCTACAAAAATGGTTTCAGACGATGTTAGCTACTTGAAGCTTACATCCTTTCAAACACATAATTTTAGAATGTGTTCTATTGCTGAGGAATTGGCTTTTACTATTTAGGAGTCTGATGCTCACCAGTATGTGATATGCTTTGATGTGTTCACAAGTAATTCTCAACTGCTTACTAGGGAAAAGTATCTCCTGTCCCCTCATAACTTACAGTATGTTTCTGTACTAGAACATGGGTGAACTTGAAAGATCATAGTAATATACATGGCAAAAATGACAACTCTCATGCTCTCAAGAGGTCACAGGAATGCTACCAAAAACTACATGAGAAAGCTTTAACCCAAATATTAACATACAAGTGATTTAGAACTGGCTAGATCACTTCTGAATTGGTTATGCATTAATTTTACCACTCAAGTCTTATTTAGACAATTGCAGGGAATGAGGAAACGAATTACTCACTGTTTCTTCTCATTCATGTCCCACGCTTCAAGTATTCTTTCTATTAATTGGCACTTAAGGAAGAGCTGTCAAAAAAGCAAAATATGCTTAGTAGCAGTAAAATTGAACACCATTTATGCATTTATAGTTGATACTGAAGTCTGCAAGTCTTTTAATTTCACATTCAGGATACATGCTTTCATTAAATGGTTGAAAGTCCAGCAGTCAGATCACAACCTGAAACCTAAAAGCTAAACCTTATTAATTCTTCTCCTCGTAAGTGCCAAGGTGTTGTAGTAACATCAAGCTACTGAAATAGCAATTTTAAGCCTTAAAAATAGGAGAAACTTCAGGAAAAATAAATACTTGAAGCTCTTCACCATGCTCACTTTGGAGCAACAAAAAAACCAAAAACAACAACAAAAATCTACTCTATGGCAGTTCCAGGTTTCACATTTTAAGTAAAACCAGAAGGACAATCTTTTTCATTCTATACATTAATTAGAATTGGGGTGTATTTTATGTAAAATTAACTGCATGTAAACAGGAAAATTGAAGAGACTTGCAAAACACAACTTACATGTTTCAGTAAGAGATTGTCCCCACTGGAATCCTGATCTGTAATTGTGCCATTTTCCGTGTTTTCAAGAGGACTTGCAAGAATTAATGCAATACAGATTTCTACTTGAGTATGCAAAAAGTTATTCCACGTATACTTAAAAAACATGTCCTGAAAAACAAATTCACCAAGGTTTACACAAACCAAGATCTTTTCATTAAACATAACCAATAGTCTCACCCACCTAATCATTTTAATGACTACACTGGAAGAAATATTTTAATTTTTACACTAAGTATTATTTATTGTACAGGAGAAAATTTGTGACCCACAAAACCAGTAACTTTTGTGCTTGCTATTATCTGAACACAAGGAATACTATCCTGGATCATAACAAGAATTCAGCTAACTGAATTTATTGCAGGGGTCACCAGTAATGCACTTTCAGACTATGAAGATGGGGAGAAATAATGCTCCCCACTTAAATTTCTTCTGCCAGCTGCAGCCAAGAAAGTCCCAGAGTCAGAAGTGTTATTTATGACTTTAAAAGTTCTTGACTTTGAGTCCACTTAACCTTCCTGGTATCTATAACAGCCTTTTAGAAGTGTGCTCCTCACTTCAGTGAGATTCCTTATGAAATTGTATCTACCTGTTTCAAACCCATCATCTACTACCTCAGATAATCTAGAAGCAGTTTAAGATCATTAACAAAGCACCAGACAAATACTGAGGTTGATTTACAATAAACAGCATTCATTAAGTCAAGTTCTTGTTTCTCCCCATTTTTTCTCTTAAACACAAGAAAGACTTTTGTCAAGCCTAGTTATTTTAGGCTACTCACTGCAAAATTCAAATGATGGCTGTCACTGGTAAAATGTATGTAATGAGTTCTGGAAATATGTGCAGTGACTGGAACAGTATTGAACAATTTTAGTCTCATTCAAAGTACAGGTAAAGGTCTTCAATCTATCTTCAGTCCTCCTAAACTAATGACATTCTCTCATAACTTTTCCTAAGTCTGCCCAGTAAAACATGTGCTATTTCATCAAACAGCACAAAACACTGAGGATTCCATGGCTACAAGTACTTTTTTTTCCTCATGCAAAACTTACAACAGAAAAGTGTGTTCAAACCTCACTGAACTTAGTTTACAAAATAATCTATTTACAAGAACACATGAGTACATAGTATGTACATTCCTTTACACAATGGATCTAGGAAAAACTTCAGCTACAGTAAAGTCAACTATTTGTATAAACGTTAGTAACTGTTTGCAAATCCAATTGTGAACAAAATTTGAGATGAAAACATTTCAATCACACTGTATTAATCAGTCACAGGAAAAAAGGATTTTGGAACAAAATCGGGAAAGAAAAGGTATTTACACTTTAATCTTGCAACTGCCAACTTAGAAGTTTACATATTGTTATTCAGTAACTAGCTTAAGTTCTACATGATTTGCTAGTTATATTTTAATCAACCAACATTTGGATTTCTTTGGTGAACCTAAACACAAAGAACCCATCTGCTATAGTGAAAGTATGAGGTAGGAAGGACTCAAAGTACATGTTCACATTAACAAAGAGCAATGAGTTAGGTAATTGAGTTTGCTGTACAGCACCTTGCTTTGAGGTTTGAAGGAGAACAAGCTACCAAGAGTAACTGTTCCTTTACAAGATACCGCTGAGATACCACATTGTAGGCCATATATTAGGTGAGAGAAAAGGGCTTTGAGGGAACGACTTAGGAAAAAATGAAAATAGCAATGAAGCCTTAAATGGCTTAAAAAAAACATGGTTGAAAATTCGAGAATGCCCAGCTGAAAATAAGCTTATTAAGATAACCACTTCATGTATTTATGAAGGTGTAGCAAAGTAAGAACCATTCCAGTGATCAACACTGACCTCAGACAGATTGATTAACAGTAAAATCCAGTATTAAAAGTTCTTAAACCAAGCAATAGACATCACAATACAAAGATGCAGAAAAGGCAGGCTGGAAAATAAGTTAGACTGGAAAATTACCTGCAGAGTATGAAAAAGCAGACAAGGTCTTAACAGCAACTCATAAAAATAAAGAAGATGGCATAAAGTTCTTACCAGTATTACTCCTATGCTGTTAAGTTCTATAAGCTCCTGATTCACGCTGCTTGTATTTATCTGTAAAAGGCTAGATATTAATCTAATCACGTTTAAACGCGTGTTTCCTACAGGTGGATCCAGTACACCCCAGGTTGTCTTCATGACACTTTTCTGAAAAAAAAAAATTAAAAATTTAATACATAAACCCATTAAATATCAGCTTATCATTACTACAATGATTGAGTAGTGCTTAAAAATATACACGTTTAGTCCTTGAGCAACTGTCTTACCTTCATCCTGCAAAAAAACCCTCCTTTTAATTCCAAATACTGGAGCTTATTTTAATTCCACAGACAGGAAGCACTAAAACCAGTCACATGAAAGTAACAACTTGGTAAAAAAATGATTGCTAACTACAGACAGGATCTCTAAGTAGTTGAAATCTATGCCGTCTTGGCAGGAATTAGGAGATAGTTCCTCAGAAATAATTCTCACTCATTAATCCAGCTATATTCTACATCACTACAATATACACAGAACAGTTACATGGACAATCTAAATATATTATAATGCCTCAGCAACCCTACCTTCATATATTTAAAAACAATTTCATGTTAATTTCTCTGTTCAAATCTGCAGCACCCAGTTCAGGGTGTAGTGCTCCAGCTGAAATTCTGCCAGTGAAAATGTGAGTAGAAAATACGAATGGATCACAGGTAAACCCCCAATTTATACATTTCTTTTATCTTGGCAAGAACATGACATAGGTAAATTGCTTGCATCAGTTGTAAAGCTCAAGGAATTTAACATGCCTAGAGTGCAGGGATGTGTCATGGAGCTTATCTACTTGGGTCCTGGGAAAGTCAAGAGAATTGCATGAGCCTGATGTGGGCCGTTCCAAAGTTCCAAACAACTGCAGCATCTATAGCCCGTGTTTCCTATCCAGACTGGATTTCCAAGCAGAAAATAGGACCTCCCTTGAGAATATATAGCAAATCTCTTTTCATTACCTTTAGAAAGCAGTAACTGCACCAAGGTTACTTTGCTAATTAAACAAAGTTTGTGCTGGAAAAGCACAAAACATTGCTGCTCATTACTACTGTTCGCCTGAGCCAAAGCTCACAACAGGCTAGGAAGTAGCCTGGATGCTTGCCTGGAAGTTGTCAGACTGGGTTTTGTTTGTTATAATCTGCCTAAAATAGACACCTGGTGAGTTTTGCTTCAATTAATTTGTTAACACAAGATTTCACTTACTTTTGGAGGCTCAAGTAGGAGCTCATGGAAGGATGAAAGTCGTGCTTTTATGGCTTCTAAAACACTTTTGTTGACAGAGTATGTGGAATTGCTCATGCCTGGAGGACAGATCTCTATATGTCCTTCAAATCTAAAACACATATCAGCAAAATTTGATAATTAGTACCAAAACTAGTTGTAAGACATCTCTGAGGTATGTAACAATTCTGAAAGGATGTGAAAGTAACTAAGAGGCAAAAAAATGTAAAAACATAGGGTTACATACACGTAAAAATTAAGCGTTATATAATGGGTGAACAAGAGATTTTGCCCAACACTAGCCCTAGTATTTCTAGGTTTATCATGCTTGGAATCCCCCAAATAGTTTTGAGATTAAAAATTACATTTTAATTTGCTTTACCAAAGCAGATAAATTGCTTCATTTATCTATCGAAAATAACATCAGCTGAATGTACCAGAGAGATCTGTTGGGCAGTTTTCCAAATGAAGTTGCAGAAACATTACAAATAACTTTTAGAAAGTCAATATTCGGTCACTGCACTATACATATTTATTCTATTCCCTGTATCCAGAAACAAACTGATGAAATGTAGTTAGTCTGATCTGTCTACTGCTACTCACACCAGCTTCTAGAAAAAGCTGCAGAAAGACCAGTCATTTGGTGAAAGTGTAGTAATGTCAACCACAATTGATTTGCATTTTTACTCCTTCAGCTACAACAGGTCAGGAATGGTTTGGTCACAAGCATAAGGAAGGCATTTGCTACTGCAGGCATAAACCAAGTGAAATAGTAACACTTACGTCTGTCGTCTTGTCTCAAGTAAGGTCAACAGGATTTGGATTGCACTGACTATTGCAGATTCATTTTTTTCTTTATGGAAAATATTAGACAGAAGCTGCTCTATGATTTCTTGTCTGAAAAGAAAAGCATTGGCAGCAGGTTAAATCACTACAGGATACAGCAGCTAGCAGAAGTAACTACCATTTGCCCACATAAAAGGGAGAAAGGAATACATGAGAACAATTTCTGGCAGAAACATACACTTAGATTAACTTAAGTAATAGAACAAAGCTGAAGTCTCCCATATTTAGTTTGTACAGTATCAAGCTGACCTCCACATGTAAGGGCAGCACAGGAAATAATTTAATGAGACAACTTCACTCCCACATTCCCCACTAGAATATCCTCCAGGTATGCTCTGCTTACTCACCAAGTTATTTTTCATTACACAAACAGAAGATGGGTAGTCAAGAAAATTCACCTGAAAGTTTGCCATTACTGAAGGTTTTAAAGGTCAAAAGTTAAATACTAGGTTCTTATGAAGTGAGAATAAAATCAAAAATTCAAACCAACTTACTTCTCTAAACTTGCAAGTAGTGGATCTGGTTCTGAGCTGTTCTGTACTTGTAGCATCTGGTCTCTGCTTAGACGAATAATTTCACAGAGTGACTGTGATGCATTTGAATGCCTCTGAAACAGAAAAACAGCACTTTTCACTACAAGAATAACATGTTGGATTTTTAACTCTTCAGGTAAAAAAGGTGAAAGCTTCAACATGGACAGGAGCTCTCCTACCCAAAAACATCCAGGCAGAGCTTTATGCCGTAACTAACTTTAACGAAACAAAAAAAACTTTGAAGCACAAGGCAAGAATCTATTTCCAACATTAAGGTGGCGATACATGAGAGCTGAATCTTCCAACAATTCCAAGTATGCCCAAGGCTTCAATATGGATCTCAAGAAGATCCATATTGATCTTTTTGAGATCCCCAAAAAGGGGGCAGGGAGGCGAACAAAACCACATAACCTTCCTCAAATAACCACACTTAATGCTGAAATCAGCTTACTGGAAAAAGCAGGAAGAAAACAGTAAAACTAAAAAGTTCTAACACCATGTTGTACAGTTGAACAGACAGACCCAGGAGAGTGCCAGTGATGCCTTAAGCTTCAGCTGTTATATTTTTCAGATCCTGTGCTGCATTAGTGTATAACTCAACTTCATAGAGAGTGTTAGTAAGCTCTCTTTACAGTTTGGTCAGATAAAACAATCCTTCTAGGCCTGAGAACCAAGGTCACCATCACAGCCTCAAGCCAGGAAGTATAAACAAAAGTGAATCAGGGGGGAGAAGCAAACTGGAGCAATGTGACTTCATTACCTGACACTATAATTGGACAATTAACCTCTGATATGCAAATAGACCCAGCTTATTAATATCTGTTTGAGAAAACTGGTGACTGCCGTCCGTCTTGGGTGTAGCCTCTGCGAGGCTCCTGCACCGCCCAAGGTGTATCTTCAAGGCCTTTACTAAACACCCACTTTCTCTAACTCTGTCTAGCCTCTGTTCTAGGTAGCCAGTCCAAGGCATCATCAGACCAATACTTACATCTTCATCTTGAGATGGGTGTACTATTTCCACAAGCCGCTGGATAATTTTTTCCTCATTCAGCCACTGTAAAAACGTTTGTGGATGTTAATAAGTATTTTTCCCAAGTGAACGAATTAAAAGAATTCCTGAAACTGAAAGTAGCCTTTTGACAACTGCCACAAGTCAAAATGCCAATACTTCTAGATAAGGATTAACAGTACTTCAGAAAGAAAAGAAAAAGTAAAATCAGCATTTCTGAGCCACAATAAAAAAGAAAATCTTAGGTTAATTTCAACAAACTTTGATGCCAAAAGTGTGTTTGGTCAGGTCCAAAACAATTTTAAAATTGCACCTGTCAGGTGCAAGTTAGATATTAAAGACTGCAAAAGAGAACAGCCACTCAGGTTCTAAATTGTCCCCAACGGCACTGGGGTTTCAGTGGAAAAGTACTGGCAGCTCAGAAGTTGAAAAAACACCCAACCAAACCAAAAAATACCCCACAAACACCACAAACAAACAAAACCCCACACATCAATTTCAGCATGTTCAAGAAATAAACTTAGTAAAGCAAGCAGAAATTAAGGCAGCTTAGAGTTCACACATGTCAGACAAAAGTTCTGCAACATTTTACTTACATTTAGCACTTCTTGCCGGGGCTGTGGAGGTTCTATGCAAGTCAGTAGCCTGAGCAACAAGTCCATGATAGCAGAGGTCCCTATGTGCTTAATAATGAGGTCTACAAAATCATGCTTCCTCTTTAAAAAATCCACAATCTGGAAAGGAAAAAGTAAGCTTATGTTTGATTCATGTATTTTACAAGATAAATTACACTGATCACTTTTAATTTCACTCTCCTACCAAACTGACAAAATAGGTGAGAACTTCTTAAACACTTCTGCCACTTAAAGCCTGCAGTACAAGACAATAGAAAATAAATCCCAGGCAGAGAACATTAAAAGGGCACAGGGCAGATCCATACTATATGCAGTGTGTCCTGGGTCTCCTCTCAAACCCAACCTGCTGACCATAACCTACTTAAAAAGCAAAAGAGTCAAGTTTTCTTTTTGATATGAATCAGTCTCATCTCTGGCAAAGTTCAACACAACAAAATTCTTAATACAAACAGTAACTCACGTTTGAGAGTCAAGTCATGCCAGCTGTTTGCAGTATTGGATCACATGCACTGAGTACAAGAGCATTTCTCAACATATATTTCCAAATATTTCTCTCCTTGTTCTAAATAATTCTTCACACTAAGTCCAAATCACTATCACCGATTCAAGTCATTTACATTTGCTTTTAACAGCAATAAATGCAAATATGATGATATAAAACACTGAATTAAGCTAAGCCAAAAGGTAGGCACTCACACACTGACTGCATATATAGCTCAGGCAAATCTGAATCAAATACATCCTACTCATCCAAGTGTATTTTTTAATCATGTGCAAAATGAAAAGGTATCTTCAGCTAGGATGGAACCTGAATGCTCTGTTTTGACTCTGCTGCTATCCCTCAATCCTGTAGTCTTAAAGCAGAATTGCTGAGTACTACATCTTTATCAGAGCACTTTAAGTTGGTGAGTTTGCAAACAGTTACCTGTTCTGGTTTTCTGCTGATAAGAATACTTAACACCTTGCTGAAGAAACTGGCCAGTAGAGGGTTTAGAGGAGATTCGTTGAAGAGGAAGCTGTACAGTTTCAGGAGTAAGGACTCTTCTTCTCCCAGTCTGTCATTGATCTGTGAGACATCTGATGTAAGTAGCTCACATGATATGTTTGGGTATCTGGGGAGAAGAAAAAATTATCCATCACTCATACTTCAGAGTTCTCATACTTCCAGCTCTGAATTCAGATCCTGATAATGCATTTGACTAAATTTTCAAGCAGGGCTGATCTACACTGAAGCAGCAAACTAATTAATACAAAATATAAATTACTAACACAAAGTAATAAAACTGCATATTAAGCCTGTTTTCATTTAAGAAGAGTGCACTACTTCTATCTTCAGTAGCAATAGAACACCAGTAGGGAAGTTGAGAAAGGAAAGAGCAAGCTTTCATTTCAAGTTCTACTGTTAAGTCCATCCTTTCAAGTACTGACTTCTTACTTGCTTCAATTCCCAACTCTACTAGAAACATTCACAGGAGGCTTGGTTTACCAGAAATGCTGAAGTTTGCAACTAGGAGTGTAGCTTATTTCCCATTATTTTAATACACCATTTTAAGACAAAAAGCAGCTTTATGTATGGACAACAGTAAAATATGCCAAAAGCAATACAAGTGCTTTTCTACAAACTGCTAGATGGATCTTCAGTTTGAACCTTCTCAGCAAGCCAGAAGTCATGGCCATACTCCAGAAAGGAAAACATCAGCATTTGGACCCTAAGGACATTCTTCCAAGGAGCACCATGAATCTTCTAAAAGGCATCTTCAAAACATCTTACAAGTCAACAAAACAAAGCTAACCATTCAGTTATACTACCCAAAAAGGGTTTTTCATTCAACTATTTCCTGAATCACAACTACAGGATTCTTAACTTGAGTTCTGGTTGGACCTTTTTTTTTGGCAAATGCTTTGGACAGGAAATGGTTTTGAAAGCATTTGTGGATAAGAAGCTTCCATTTGAAAACTATGCATATATTATAATTATTTACTTAGAAGTTCCATGAAGCCTCTTGAAAACACACTTATTCTAAAATACATGAATATTTTACTATACACCAGCACACAGGGATTCACACTATCAAATTAACTAGATTTATTTAGTCCTCTTTCCACCTTCCAAATTTCCCCCAAACCCAAAAGTCTTCCTACTTATATCGAATTTTTTCATCCATGTCTTGAGGTGGCTCTTCAATAATAAATGAAACTAAGTCTTCCAAACATTCTGACTTCAGCAGAAACTCTATAAGTTTGCGATTCTGAGCCTTGCACTCCTGTAGAACATCCTCTTCATCCATCAATTCCTTCAGTGTTACATCTTCTCTCTCTAGAAGTGTATCTATGTGCGATGATGAATGGAGATCAAATTTCCAAAACATGCTGGTCTGTGTGAGAAGAATAGCAGTATATTAGCAGTAGCCATTATTCTAACATCCAAAGGTAAGAGTTAGGCAGGGTTTTACTTACATGAAAGGAACATGCTAATTTGCATTAAAGAAAAAGATATGAAATTTGCTTTTCCCATTCCTTTTTTTTAAATCTATCCATTGAGTCAGAGATTCAGAACGATTTGCTCAGCAATCAATTGAGCTGGGCCAAGATGAAACGGACAAAGAATAACTGCACTGAAATACAACCCCCAGCACTGAAGAAAACATCTATAAAGGTAGAGGAATTGAAAGAATTTTAGCTTGCAGGAAGCACACTTCAGAGGAGCTAATTTCAACACTACACTAATTGTCCCTGCCTCCACAAACTTGACAGAGGAGGAGTATCAAAGGCTGAGATGTCTTACACAAACATGTAAAGGGCAGTGGCCCCAACCACTGAAACACTCTAAGAGGCTGTAACAGATCTGTAAGAATGAACAACTTCATCTTTTTCTATAAAATACTTTGGCACCTCTATATTAATTCTTTTTCTCTAAGACACCTTTTGAACAGTTGCTACTGAGACAACTGTGCTATCAGAAAAGAGTACTTCAGTCCACAATATATCAAATAAATTCTTGCTTTCACCTCTCATTAAGCTCCATATAAACAATTCATTTCCCTCCAGCCCTAAAAACAGAGCTTTTACATGACCTCTGACACAGCATTAATTTGGTTTATATGAATGCAGATTTTAAGTGGACTGAAAAGAGATACTAGAACACAGTAAGGGTAACTTTCCTTTCCTTACAATTGAAAGTGGCAGTTTTGAGCAGCACTAAGAAAGAAAGAAAGAAAGAAAGAAAGAAAGACTCATTTTGCTCCTTTAGTAAATATTTTCCAAACATGAAAGATTAGTTCAATGTATTAGTTACTGCTGTGCATTAGCAACATCAGCTGTGAGGATATGTAGTTAAGACAGGGAATTTCAGTGAACAGTATTATTTTAGCAAGGACACTTCTGTAAACTGTAGGCTGTATACAGGAGCAAGCTTAAAGGCAATAATCCAACTATGCTGTTGTCATACACTCAAAACACCCCATAAAATTAGAATAGAAATATCCAATTCTTTTCCAACTAAGAGGCAGCATTTAAGCACTTATTTCCAAGTTAAAATTGATTCAGCATACATACTACAGCTACTTAGAACAGCATTGTGTCAAATTTAGCACTTGAGCAGTTTGGAAACAGAAATGACCTCAAGAATCTAGCAAAACCCCTGTGTGCACAATCTTTGCATTAGCAAGACTTTCAGTATTCAGCCTAAATAATTTAAAGCTTGGTATATTCACGATGGAGACATTTTAATTGCTTTGAAGGTTTTAATTGTTGCTTTAACCACTACATACTGATCACCTTACTCCACTTAATCTTTTTTCAGAAGCTGTAACATTCACAACTGGCCCTAGATTGCATAGCTTTCTGTTCATAAAGATAGGGGGTTCAAAATCAAACAATGTACAGATTTATTCAACTGCAATATCGGTACTAATCTAACATCCCATGCCAGTATTAAATGATTAGGAAGCAGAAAAAAATTATTTTGTACTAGAAGTATTAGTAAATTTTCACACAGGATTTAACACACCTGATCTTACAAATTAGCTTAAATCAACTTATACAGTTACAAAAAACACTAGTTTGTGGATAATACAAGCTACACACAAACTTACTGTGAGGAACTAAAACCAATGCATTATAGCCAGATGATATTTTTGATTGGGATTTTTAAATCTCTAGAAAGTAGATCAAATCCCTCCCCTTGCCCCAATTAGTGAAAATACCATCCTCATAAGTAACCACTATCAATGCTAATTCCAGATCTAAATACCTCTGTAGTGATTAATGCTCATTTCAGTAGTTTCAATGTATTTCTCAGTCAGTTATTTCAAGAGAAATTCAACAATAGAAAAGAGCAATAACAAAAAAAGAGGCATACTACTGCAAACATGTTACTGTGTTATTTCACAAACTGTCTCCCAGGCAAGCTCTTTTATGGGCTGCTCCCTCAATATGTCAGGTGCCGGCCACAGATTATTCCATCACTTCTCAACAGGAGCCCAGGTCCTTTGAAATAAGGAAAAATAAACAACATAAACTGTGCCAAAGGGAAAGTCCAGGAACCCTGAAGAGAAGAGAATTTTCATAGCCATTATTACTGATAGTAATCTAGAATCAGCCTAGCATTGTTTTGATTGAAAGTTTTAAAACCAAAACATGTTACTGCTATTTTTCTCACAGCCTACCTTTCTACCCTCCCTCCCAAAATCCACTAGTTCTGAAATTCTGAACCATCATGCTTTTTCAAATTTCAGTCCATTGGATTAGGCCTTCTATCTGAAACTCACAAGTGTGCTCCTTCCAAGACTTCACTACCTGCAAATTTACAAAACACTCAATGGGTTAAATGGGTTGCATTACTCCCAATGTTACTTCACTTTAAATCAGGGCAGAAAAAGACATTTGAACTCAATGCGAGATTGACAAAGGACTTCCAAATATGAGACATGCTCAAGATTAGAAACTACAAGAAGCAAAATAATCCAGGATGACGTTAAAAACTCTCACATGTGGAAAGACAAAATGTGTTTAAGATGGCAAAGATGCTGCATGTATTTGACTGTCTTTTGTAATGTGTTAGTCTTCTATAATCTCTGAAAGTTCCCAGTAAGCAAGACTGACATCCAGTTCATTAAACAATACTTATTAAAGTTTACATCAACTTGCTGATGCACAACTTACAAGTCAAGATCCTGAGTAACATCTAATATCCAGAAAAACATTGCTTTGTTTTCTTAATTAATATTGTTAACAAATTCTTCTCTGAATGAATAGCATTCCATGTAATAAACACTTGACTTAAATCTAAAATGAAAAAAGCAGTTCAACAAAGCAAAGAAAGCCTGCTTCCAATTGCTGGCATACAAGTAACTCAAATTCTCACTTTTATTATTTGCTAAAAGGAAGAAATAAAGCTTAGAAACAAGCCTTTCAGACGAAGAAAAAAAATTAAGTCTTCTGTCTGCTACAGGGAAAGAAAACCGCACTAGTACTTTTAACAGTAACTAGTCAAGGGCTCTTTTAGGAAGTCAAGCACTTAAGTGGCATTTCCATGAAAAAAACCCCAACAATACAACTGGTAACAGTTGTATCACAAAGTCTCTCCGTAGCTTCAAGTGATGGTAGCTGTCACTCACCTTTCTGAATAGACACATTCCTGTTTTCAAGCTACCAAACTAAGATATGAATTCCAGTCAGAAAAGCTTATGATTTAATTTAGGACATCTCCTATACTGAGACTTTTACAAAGCAGACTCACAAGTCTTTACGGCATCCAGAAGTCCTTCCAGTAAATAAGAAAACCAAATAATAAAAACTAAACTGTTCCTCTGAGTTGAACTTTTAAGCATCATACTTAGGTTAAACAAACATGAAGGGGTGTTTTACACTGAGTTCCTTCCAACTCAGTACCTCAGATTTCCGCACAGAAACTGAGTATTGGCAGCTCCAAGCAGACATAGGCATCTAGACTAGTGTAGAAAGAAAACCAGAGGGATTTCAGTAGCCAGCTGAAGGCTCTTTACCTGACAACTGCATAGATGTATATAAACAGAGCTTCAGGTAGGAACTTCACAGATTTTACTGCAATGCCCAGTTTCACTTTTCAAGCAAGAGAAACTAAGTGTATCAGTGTCAAGCTGAAGATTCTGTAGTATGCGAAATTCTGAGAAATGCTACATATAGTTGTAACAATTACTTCATTGTAAAAAAATCAAACTCAGAATCTGTCACTTTTCTTTGTGCACTATTGTATTTTCTTACTATAGGGTTCAAGTACATAGAAGGAAAAGAAAATCCGCTACTTTTGTACCAACAAACATTTCCACAATTGAAGCACATCTTAAGTGATGTAGTAGCCTACTTCAGCTAAACAGGATTTATAATTCCTGTGCAGAAACTAGAAAAAGCCAATCTACTTGTTGGATACAAGGAGAGCAACCACCAAAGGAGTCCTTGATTTTAAGACGGTCTTGCTCTTCTTAATGACAAAAGCATTTCCAATACAAAGAATCCTTTGCCTCCTAAAAACCAAATAGGTAGGTAAGTTTAAGGAAGTAATAATAAAGTAATAATAAGTAATAATAAAGATAGTAAATAATTTTTTTTATCATGAAAAACTTCGGTAGATTGTCTTCTAAAACCTTTACACACATTAAGAGATGTGTGTAAAGGTTTCACCTTACACACAAATTTCAAATTTCAAATGCCAAGCATGACCTTCTGCCAGCTTCACATAACCTCACCTAATTACTATCTAGGTGTGCTTAATTAGATTCCAGTTTTGAGGCAGGGGATCCCCTTCCTCCAATCAATGGACAGTAATAGGACACTGTCCTAGCATTTAAAAAGTGCTTATTTTGACACTCAAAGTGGACCATCTGTTCAAAACAAAACTATGCATAAATGCACATCTTAAAAAAATTAAGAGCTAAAAAGAATTACCAGTGAATGCAAAGTCACAGAAGACACTCTAGTTGATACTTTTTTAACTCCCTGTTGTACCCAGCACAGCATCACCCATTGTACATTTGACGTCTACAACTGCCTGTCCTAACCTATTTGGAATAAATTTCTTTTCCATCAGAGCAGTGAGGTCCACTAAGTACTATTAGCTAGAAAGATGTAAGCTGGTGTTCAAAATCTCTAGATTTAATTACAGTAGAATTACACCCAGCAATCACCAAAAAAAAAAAAAAAAAAAAAAAAAAAAAAAAAAAAAAAAAAAAAAAAAGGCATAAATAAGAGATATAAAGGAGAAATAAAGGGGAACTTTCATGGTACAGTTGCTACATTTCATAACAAAATGTATTCTATGTCAAATTGATCTTCCAAGTCTCAAGTGAATATAAAATAACATGTAGCTGTTTCTTCAGTGTCAGAACAGCCTATTCATATCACAAACCTGAGACCTAGTGGAAAATAAAAACTTCATTACTTAAAATAAAGTAGTTAAGTTTCAAACAAACTCTGTGGAGAAAGGAGCAAATAGATAGCGTGAAATTACCTCTACCTCAACAATTTAATACATACTTCAAATACCATACACATTCCTTCCTAGTCCACCAGCATAACCAACTACAAAAGATACTAAAAAGGAAATAAAACCAATCAACAGTTCTTTCATGGAAGGCAGGGAGGGAGATCTTGTGCAGGCTGGCTGCACTTCTTTCCTCACAGCAGGATTTCTGGATGCATCACCCTCTTCTTAGCCACTGCTGGTCACAGGGGGCAGCAGAGTGGGAGGTTTCCAAGGATCTCTGACCCTCCTGCAAACCTGCTGCCACTGTCTCATGCAGGGGACCCGAGACAGGATGAAGAGCAGGCTGAAGCTTAGGCACATGAGGGGAGGCAGAGGGCAGTCCCCATGCCCAGGGGGCGGCAGGAACAGGGCAGTGATCCCCAAGAAGGGGCCCTCAGTCTACCTAAGCCTCCTTCTCCTACATGAGCGCATCTCTCAACCTCCCCAGCTCCCAGGATGGCCATACTTGGCCACATACACTGCTGCCACAGTGGCCTTCTGATGCCAGAAAAGGATTCCTTCCAGACACTATTCTCTTTCACAGCACATGTGCTCCTCTGCTAACTACTACTATACTTTCAGAGGGTAACTACATCCTCCTGAGAGAAATGCAGGAGATGCCATGTGGCAGTCCCTTCTTAACTGGGAGAAAAACATGCCAGAAAAGTGTATGAAGACAGACAGTGATCTCCTAACAAGCTCTCTAACAAGGTGCCACCTTCTACTGAGGCAAGTTATTAAAAAGGAACTTTCACTCCCCTATCAGACATGAGCAGGAGCCTGCTATTGTTACAGAACAGTTAAGAAGCGAAGTGACATCACTTTTACCCTTATTTATCAACCTAGTCTCCCTTATTTACGAATCCCAACTGCACTCCTATCTAGATGAGAACGACAGTAACACATTTGTGGATGAGTCAGCAGCGTACCCTTGTGGCCAGGAGGGATAATGGTATTCCAGGGTGCATCAGGAAGAGTGTGGCCAGCAGGTGGAGAGAGGTGATCCTGCCCCTCTACTCAGCCCTAGGGAGGCCACATCTGAGTGGAGTGCAATGGTCAATCTAGCTCCACGGGCCAAGCAAGAAAAGCAGCTACTGGAGAGGAGTCCAGCAGGGGCCACAGACACGGATTTGAGGTCTGGAGCATCACTTATGAGGAGAGACTGTGAGAAGTGGCCTCTTTAGTCCAGAGAAGAAAAGACTGAAAGAGCATCTCATTCTTGTACAAATATCTAAGCTGGTGTCAAGATGATAATGCTGGACTCTTTTCCATGGTGCCCAGCAACAGGGTAAGGAGCAACAGCCATAAACTAAATAACAAGAAGTTGCACCTCAACATGAGAAAGAACTTCTTTACGCTGAGGGCGGCAGAGCGCTGGAACAGCCTGCCCGGGGAGGTCATGGAGTCTCCCTTTCTGGAGACAATCAAACCCCACCTGAGTACGTTCCTGTGCCACCTGCTCTAGGTGACCCTGCCTTGGCAGGGGGGTGAACTAGATGATCTCCAGAGGTTCCTTCCAACCCTAACTATTCTGTCATCCTATGATCTTTTACACAATATACACACACACACATACACACACATATCATGTGCATATACACCCCTCCTTATTACTGAATGTCTCAACATTCAATAGCTTTGACATGATGAAGTATGTAAATAAATCCAAACTAGTTAAAGTGCACTCCAGGATACCAACACCTCAAAATTCAAGGCCGTAACTGTTCAAAAGAAGTAGAAAAATCAGGTGAAATCTACAGTCTGCAGTGAACTTACAAGAGCAATTTTATACCAAGCAACAACTATATCCTCATCAATTCCTACACTATCTCAAACCACGGATTACTAAGTGTTAATAAATAAAGATCTTGATTACCTGCAATAGCTACAAATTAAGACAATAATCTCTCCTGCCCAAGTAGAGAAGATGAATCATTTTCTAGTAATTCCACATCAACTGCCAAGTACAAATTGAAAATATTCACTGGACACAGAATTCACTTAGATTTTTCCTATTCTGAATTCTTCCAATTAGCTTCAAAACAAAAATGAAGATATCTTTGCACTAAGAAATGTACATGATTCTGTAATATAAAATGCAAGCTCAACAATGCATAGCTACCCAGAAGACACTTTTGCACTGAAACATGAGGTTTAGTACCAAAAAATTAAATTGCAGAAGACAGTATATAATAATCTATAAATATTACCCATACCTACTATATGTCAGTTCATGAACACATTTACTTTGAAACTCTTTCAAAAAGGTTGGGCAGCAGATACACTTCCTGGCACAAAAGCAAAACACTGTAAAACAAACAGAATATCCACAACAGTGTGCCTGGAACACCCCTGATAGTCATAGTAAACCAAAGCAGGGTGGAGAAAGAAGATAGTGCAAGAGCAGAGTAGGTTAAAAGACAAAGTTAGAATCAGCCAGCTAGAAAGTAGTCAGAAGAAAGCTGCAAGAAAACGGAAGGCATGCCCACAAAGCCTGACCTGAAGGAACTGCAGCTTAGAAAGTAGTAAATGTGAACCTATGAAATCAGGTGACTTCAGTGGACATCAGGGACAAGAAAAGCTTAAGATTTAAGTGGTTTCTGAATGCTTTAGGATAAGACTTTATAGATGCAGAAGCTAAATCTACTGCTGTAGGTGAAGTTTAATAGTTTCTTACCTGTCAAACACAAAGTTTTTAAAAGTTAAAAAATCAGAACGTTTTGTATTCTCTCAGGCTTCTTGCCCATTACAGGGTATCCTGGCAACAGCAAAAAAATCTTTCAATCTACAGTACTAGCAGATTAGCAGGACTGAATTAGCATTTAATTAGATGAAGCAGATTTCTTCCTACAACGACAAAAAAAAAAAATTGTGTAATTTAATATTGTTAATAGGTTCTATTCAATAGCTTGACAACTGCATGAACGCTAAGGACTGTTTCACAACAAATACAACACGTGAACAGAGGAAAGAAACAACTTGCTGGGAAGAAAAGTGTCAGTTCAGCAGAGCATACAATGAAAATAAAATGAAAAGCAGCATGTCATCTGAAATATTTATTTACTTTTAAACCAATTTTAACATTTCCCTCCATTTTTGGGAGTCAAAGGAAGAAACTTCTTTGTCTCACAGAAATGAAATTTGCTTAATAATCTGCACTCTACTGAAATCTAACACAAATCCAAACTTTAAAAAACAAAAACTATTAGTAATTTCCCATAAAGTAACATGTTCAGATCAGGAAGATCTGAAATACCCATTACTTTTTGCAGTAATTTTTTTCCTATCTTCATAACTCTTCCCTTATATTAATATAATTTATCCACAAACCTGCACAGAAATAAATTAAGAAGCATTAAAAATGCCTGTTATGTTGGCACAAGTCTATAAAGAATTCAGCCAATTTCAATCTGAAAACAGGCCAACCTTGAAAAAACCAGCACAGACCATACCCAGGCTTCCAAAGTAACAAGGTGAATTAAGACAGCATTCAGTCACCATTATGAAAATCTCTACTTTTGATAGTTCAATGTTACTTTGCTTCACACCTTAAGAATTGAAGAGGTCTATTAAGTATCCTTACACTGGCTTCAGGCTGACACTTAGCTGTCTGTGCTTTAGTAAGCACCAAACAGGCAAGAAAAACCATCCTATGAACAGATTTTTCTTTCCAATTAGCTGTTTGTAACAGTTGCAGGAAGAATTTCTAAGACAAAAATTCATCTTCACTTTCTAGCACCTTGAAGGGCTTCTTGATTTTGCTTTTTAACATGAGTTTCAAGCAACACAATACTTCCATTTCTTTTGGGAACATGGGTAATGGTGTTTATAGAAAATAAAATACTTGCAACTAAGAAGAGCAGCAAAATTAGTGGCATGTTTATGAACTCAGGTCACTGACTATCCAGTATTTGGCTGAGAAGCTCTGCTATCAGTTTGTCACAAATATATCTTCAGCTAAAAAACCCAAACTATTCACCTCAAAATATTTCACACATTCTGCCAAAGAGAAGAATGATTTAATTTTACACCTTCCATGTTAAAGATAAGGAGCTGTTTCTTCAAAGCTGGTTTTTGAGCTTTGCACATGATTTAACAGATGGTCTCTGTCAACCTAAAGATCATAGATTCAAAGAATACCTTGGGTTGGAAAGGACCTTAAAGATAATTTCTTGGGTTATTTTAGTAAGTATCATACACATAAACTGAAGCTCAGTGTAATACACTGACCATAATTCTCTTCAAGGTCTTTTAAATGCATTTTTTCACCCACACACCTTCAGGTCTCCATGCCTGACAGACCTGACAATCCCCTGTGAGTCAAGTGATGAACTAGAGCAGAAAAAGTAAACAAATTTTCTGGACTCAGTTAACTTTATTAAGTTTTATAGGTTATTGCTTCTGCATTTTAGAAGTGTACCTATGTTCCAAAGCAGAGCTCCAAAAAGGGAGAGAACATCACTTCTTCAGTTATATCATGTGGAAAAAAAGTAAGAAGCCTGCTTAGTTTAATGCACTTTCCCAAGAGTTTACACATTCTTAAGATTCACAGATTTCAACTGCTAGTAGGACTATCCAAATGAAAACCACTATTATTACCCCCCTAAAAGAATGTATTATTACTCCCCTTACAAGAATGACCTTGTTATTTCTTTACTCTGCTTTCTGTTTGAAGACTTCACTGTCTAAATACCATTGCCTAGCACCAGAACACTTGGCTTCTGAATTCAATGCAATAGAATTACATAGTAAATTAGAGACTCCAGTGTAATCAAAATTAGCAAGATACTTGGAGTGCATGCATTATAGCACACCCCATGAAGGGTGCACCACCAGAACCCTGTTCAGGTCAAGCAGGACTTTTTCGGTCCACCTCGGAATCTGCAAGAGTAGAGAGGTTGGTCTAAAGACTGACTTACATTTAGTGGCACATATGGTTTATTACCTCAGACTGCTCCTCTCTGCAGCACAAATTAGGTATTGCTTTATGAAAAAGGGGACAAACCCCCACTCCCAAAAACCCACAGGAGTTCTTTCCATAAAATAATGTAAAAAATAGAATCACCTGACTGGATGACATTCAAGTCTATTTAAATCTGACCTTCCTATATCCAGGGATGGCTTATATTCAGCAACAGGTCAGCTAAGTTAATACAGTTCTGTCATGAAGAAGTATCAAATGATGGAAGGTCAAAACCTTAGACCTGAAGGTATCATGCAAGGGCAGCATGGAAGCATTGTCATGTGCACAGACTGATTACATTCAAACACAGAACTATGAAGACTCATCACAACCCTGACCACACCCATGTTCGTGTTTATCTGATTGACCCAGAAAATACAGCAAGACACAACTACCCAGGGTAGAATTCATTTTCACACAAAATGCAATAGCATGGCAAAGTCTGTTTGAAGTATTACCTAACAAACTTTATTCACACATTTTTAGATTAAAGAAGTTAACCACTAAGCGACTAGTTGCCAGAAAGAGGACTAAACTAATTTTATTAATGCTGCATGAACTGGGCCATGTCTGTTTCTAATACCATTTCCATGCATCTCTATTGGCTCAAACACTGAAACCAAACAAAAGTCTCTGCTAGTAGAAACCAAGGCAACATTTGTGCTTCCTGGTAAAAAAGTGCAAGAACTGCAAGCTCCTGAGTAAGTGTTGCTATTACAGTAATTCACTGTGCGCTTTAACTTCTATAACTTCATATATCTGAAATAAAGTTGTTACGTAAGTGTGACAAAACCACTAGCAGAACACCAGCATTTCTTCTGGAACATAAGGGTCTGGACTACAATTAATAAAAGGAAGCACAGGGCATGGGATAGTTTAGTGCTATCACCTCTCTGGGCCAGGACAAGTCCAATAATTTTTATGCAACACACATGAAAAACAGCTTAAGCACAAAATAGTAGAATCTTTTCCCTTCTTCCACTGGCTTATGGGCCCAGAAAGATCCCCCAGTGAAATTACAGTCTAGCAATATAAAACTGTTTAATGTAACATTTAGGCAGAGCACTGTGAAATCTTAATTTAAGACTCAGCATTACTCCCTATCACACCTCTCCAAATGTCAGATGAGAAAAATCAAAGTAACATGCACTCCTTAGAACACCCACGTGTTACCACATTATCAGGAACATCACCTCCCAAAAAATTTTAAGTAACCCCTTGGACAGGTGGTTCTTGAAGAAACTTGACCTGAAAGTGTCATCCACAACAATCAATCTGTGTAAGATTGTTACGACTCTTGTGGTAAGAACCATCAATAGTGGTAAGAGCTGAAGGGCCAAGACACTGCTGCATCTGAACTGGTCTAGAATTCTCATTTGTGAACTAATCAAGTTTATAGAAAAATGTTCATGATAACCAAGGCAATTTTTAAACACTGAGAAGCATCTCACTTAGGTCAGGATTTAAACTCTGAATGCTTTGGCTATCAGTTTCCAACACCTTGTTTTGAGGATACATGTGCATGCTGAAATGTCACCATTCACACTCAGAATAAGGATAAGGACTGAAAATTCCTCATGGTGTCTCACAGGAGTGCTTTAGGATACTAAATTAGCTTATGTAAAGCAGCTTTGTTCTACCCCTTGCTGTGCAGTCACCCTCTGTTGGCTCCCCAACACTGACAAAACCTCTGCCAAGACATTTCCAAATGAAAAAAACTATTCCAAAAGTGGCAAATGCAGGAGGAAGAAGGGAAAGAGTTTTTCTGCCATGTCCATGGGATGAATTAGCTCAAAGGGTCTAACAATCACTGGGGCCAGTGCAGCCAAGGAAAAGGGAACACACCATTAGAGACAGTGCAATCAGGATCTGACTCTTCCATCTTTGCCCTAAATTATATCACCTCAAGCCTGCTCAGGATTACAGAGGAAAAGCTCTCCTGAATCCAATAAATAAAATGGGTGATGTTGAATTTGGACAAAATCAGTTCTACCATTGTCCCAGCCAGCTGATAATTTGCAGGTGTCAATGAGTCCTGAATTCCTGTACTACTACTGCTGCTCTGGAAATGCAAACACCCCCAGTAACACTGACACACTGCTTTAGCAGTAAACTTTTTTGTTTGAACATTTTAGAAACAAGTACACTAACTTATAGGCACAGACTTAAGTTGAAAGGCATGAATTTTACCAGAGGTTTCTTTTATAAGCATGTGTTTTATTCTGTTCACTGTATTAGTTCAAAGACAGCAGGGGTTTGGATATTTTTTTCTCAAGTTCATCCTCCTATTCCCCTTGTGGATTAGGCCTTGAAAGTTGCACATAAATTTTGAGGCACATGAAAAATACATGGAGGTAAAAGAAAGTTTGCTACTTCAGCAACTTCTAACCAGGACACCAGTGTTCTTTCTGTATAGACAGTGCATTTATGTCTATTATTTGCTTTATTTTTTTCATGCAAAATCCCTGTCTCGTTAAAAAGAATACTTCAAGACCATTTGCAGTTCAGAAATGGTAACCAGCAGCTTCTAGGAGCACATCCATGTTTTGCCTCCTGAAGTTCCAGTCAGCTACAGCTGCTGCCACACCTGGAGTGGACTCTTGCAGGAAGATAGCAACTTCAAAATTAAATCTGAAGCAATTTATAACTTGCTTAACTCTTCAAGTTCATTACAGGTTTCTGGGACTGTTGGTCAAGTAACCTGAATTTTCATGGTAAATTACATGAACTGCACTAGTTAAAGGCTGTGGGCAAGAGTATCTTCTTGGTTTTCCTCATACTAAGCTTTACAAAGCCATTAAAGCAAGTTTTGACAACTGCAAGTTCTCAGTTTCTGTTAATTAGGATATCAAGAAATGCTACCATACCTTGAAAAAACTGACAGAACTATTCAACCCACCCTACATGCATACAGAAGCTAAATATTCTCCTAATGACAGTATCATAAACATGTTTTGCTTTTTAAAATGGAAGTTAGAATCCCTAACAATCTTTTTCAAAGAGTGTTCAAATCCAACATCATGAAAAGAAAAGTTGAAGCTATTTCTTCTCTTAATCTTTAATTTAAGCAAGTTAAAACATCTTCCATTTTGATTTGCCCATGGGCAAAGACTACTAAATTGACTTGCTTTTCACCATGGAGTTTAAGCCCCATCTATACTTTTTTCTACAATACTAGCATTTTCAAGTTTAACAATACAATCCCTAGGACAAAAGTAGAAAAGTTCTTCCAATGCCAAGCAAGAGAAATAAAACACAGAAGGAGCACCTAGATAGAAGGGGAGTGATGCTACTTTAGCATATTCACTTCTTTAGATTTTGGTATCTGCATTTAACAAAATGCTTTATAGTCACCTGGAAACTTCCCCAGCCTGGTGCCAGTCTTACAGCTTTATTTGAGCCTTTAACCAAACAAGAACACTACTTTCCTTAACAGAACATACCCGATATATTCCAGGAAAACAGTCTACACAACATTTTCCCCACCTCTGCAGATACCCTGAGGATGAAGGTAAATACTCAGAAAATAAAAATATCCCAATACATATGGAATGTCAATTAAGTACTTGATGCCGAATAGATCAATTTATCATTCAAAGACTAAAACAGCTGAATAGTGATTCAATATCCTCCTTCTGTAATGCAGAGTGCTAGGAAGACAACTGTCCAGTGTTAAACAACGAGCATTAAAAAAGCATGACCAGCTTGACTTTTCTGAGACTCATCTCAGAAAACTACGAAAATAATGCTTTGAATGGGAACATTTCACCAATTCTCACCTAGGTAAGTTTAATGAATTATATCATTTTTATTTAGGTACATGCAAAAACATGTTCCAGAAAAGAAATTAGAAACCCAGCAACATCATGCAACTTCAGTGCAAAAAGCCTTCTCAGTCAAGTCTGAAGTGGCTATTAAGCTAACACTATCTTTCTTTCCCATTCCCCAGTCCCACAGGCAATTTGTACTTTGGAGACTCCAGTAATGTGAGTTTTGACACACTGTGCTTTTACAAACCACACACAGAGAGCAACCACACATGTTTTTAGGCAGAGGTGCCTCTGTTGTCTCAACCAAAGTAATGGCTTCGCCATGGAACTCTTTTATTTTGTTGGACAATAGTACAAAAATCAAGACTGTCTAATAGAGTAAGACATCTTCCAAGTGCAAGACCCACCCTAGTTTAATGAAAAAAAAGTTCCATTACAAAAGGCAAACCTACTATTTTCTCTGTGATCTTCAAAATAATCTTTTTAAAAATCTACTTCAATGCTTCTCTCTGGAGCATCAGGGAGCAGATTTGCTTCTGTGCTTTTCAGAATTCTACCGTGGTTGCAAGTGGCAACTCTGGGGCAAGTCTGTCTCAAAGATTTAGCAGCAGATCTTAATAATACTGTTTTCAAAGGGAGATTAGTCTAAATTTTTACACTGTAGTGATCAGCAGCTGTGCAATACCCTAAGGACACGAGCATGAACTTGCAAACAGTTTAAAAAACCCATTCAAGCAATATGCCACAGTTAAGGGATACAGTGTCCTTTTGAAATGACCCTTCCCTCAACTATCTTCTCTTTCATTTTCTTTGTGCACTTTCAAGAGGGGGCTACCACACAGTAATTCATCATCAGTACTTTCAGCATCCTCTCCTTCTTACACGTTCTTTCTCTTAACTACCAATATATCTGCCAAGTTTTCTCCTGCTGCAAGAAGAGCCTGAACTCTCACCTAGTGTTACTTTACTAATAGGAATTACTGAACACACACTGTTAAAACTAATCCAAATGCAAGACTGAAAACAGCACTGATAGGTTATAGTTACACAAAACTACAGTGATACTTCTGTGCCCTACGCCTACTCAAGGGATTTAAAGCATATAGTTTCAAAGAAACCAAGCTATTTAAAATGCAAGCTCAGAATTTAAAATGGTATTTATTAAAGCATTACATGATAGAGCCCTAAAGAAAAATACCCTGCTGAGCCAAAGACTTAGAAATCAATTTACTTAAGACCTGAACTTAAGTCTTCTTTTGTCTTGACAGTCTTACTACCATTCCAAAAAGTCAAGTTACTGCTCTGCAAAGTGGCACAGAAAGTAACTTTGTCTGAAATGCCTTGAAGTCTGCAACAAGACTTCTTAGGTGGTTTCACTCAATGTTCACTACCTACAATAATTTTTTTAAAAAATACATATTTGGATAACATATAATAACAACTTCTTTTGAGCATGATATCAGTACCATACTACAAATTTTTATTGTTTTTAGAAATAATTTCACTTCTGGCTGCATGGGACTACAACTTCAACCTGGGAAGGAAAAAACCCAATTCTAATTTAAAGCCTTATTGCTAGGATTGTAAGTTAAACTTCAGAATTCCCAAGTCTAGAAGAAGGGAAGACTGGACCACTGCATTTCAAAGAAAAAAAAAATAATCTCATACAAGTATTAACATCGTTGCTTTTTGCTATGCCCTAAAAGGCATCCAGTTTCCCATAGTGAAAAACATCTGCAGGTGTTTCCTATAATAAATAAATATATAAATAAGTAAATACATAAACCCCATGGGTTTTTCAGACTTTGAATCTTTTTTCACAGATTGCCTCATACATAAAAGATTCAGAATTATTTTTGTCTGCCTTCAATACCCTATTTCTTCAAGTCCAATCTGGGCAACTAAATTCCCTAGTCAATAACGAAGGCATTAGGGATTAATTTATACTTACAACTTGCATTTTTGCAAATTATACATTTGCATTTTTAAAGCAGAGCATCCAAGCCAAGTATAGTTGGTACTGAGTTCAGCTATGTTAAAGTTCCTTGGTTTTTGTTCTCAAAGTAAGTCATATTTAAGTACAGCAGGAGGGCATACTGGATGAGGCAGACACAGGAAAAAAAAATTGTTCTAATCTATGACTGAAGTCATATTAAGACAACTGCACCTGGCACAACTACTGAGTACTTAAAGTAATCAATCATTAATGGGTTCAGAAGTTTTAAGTTTAGTCTCCAATCACATATTACTTGTACCAGATGTATAAACTTTTATATTGTGGCTCTAAAAGAGATCCTTAGCCCTTACAGTACAGGAAAGCAGCCAGGAAAGACATGTTAGGTTTTTACATTGATCATTAAGAAATGCAGATCTCTCATTAATGTTACCTTCACCATCTCCTTATCAAACAAATTTCACTAAATACAGTGTTCAGTGAACAATTTTTTGCTATTTAGATGTGGATTAAAGCTGTAACACATCAAGTACACACAGGGAAGGATCCTTTGATAAATGTTTGCTTGTCACAGCCAAAAGGAAGAACTGATACTTCACAGCCAGCTCAGTGTACCTTCTACAGCTGTCCCTCACAGACAGGGAAAGACACCTACATGTCAGTACCTCCCAGAGCTGCCATGGGCAGTGACAAACTCCTTCTTTGTAATAGCCAGAAAGAACAGAAAAAGACAAACACAGCCGATGGGAGCAAAATCCCTGTGCTGTTATAACTTCTATGTGCACTTCCATCTAGACTGACCAACACCGAAATGAAATGGACGCTGAGTTCTTACAGAAGGGAGATGCCTACATCAGTAGAAACCCCCCTTATTTAAAAGTGGATCTGTTCCTGCCACCACCACAGCTTCATTTTAGCTGTCTCTAAACTTTCCATCCTTTTCCAAGAAATTTGGTGATAGCTCAAGTTGTCAAATGTCACTTATTATTTTTATTTTCTAGAAGACTTAGCTTTCAGTTACATGGATATCCAGCAAGTCCACCAAGACAGTAGCAGAAGAAATAACATTAATTCAAATTCTGCAGCTCAAACCAGACCTAAAGTTTACAGCTGAACTCTTAAGATTGGGAACTTGTCAAAGTAGTAGGCACACAGTAATCAAGAACAGAATCTGGAGAGCCCTCTTTCTGCAAATCACAGAAAAAATGAATTTTTCCATCAATACCTAACCTATGATGTTTGCCTTAATGAAACTTAGAGTAATTGAAACCCACCCCCCTCCCCCGCGAAAAACCCCTTTTTTTCCTTCGCACCAAGTATATTGGGAACACAAGACTTGGTTACCACTATACTTACAAAAAAAAGCAAATAGCATTGTATTTTCACTTTTTCTATGAGAATCATTAATTGTATAAGCACTCCACTACAAAGGTGTAGAGATCCACCCTGTGGGGGCAGTGGCTTACACTCCTTTCACAATGCAAACAAGTACTGAAATAATGTCAATTTGTAGCAAGACAAGACTTAAGAGTATCTGCTGCTCCCTTGTTTTCTGCTCTAGCAAAGGCTCAAACCAGTTACAATACAATGGAAAATGCAATCAACACCTGCACTAGCATTGCCTACAGCCACTGCATAAAGCACTATTTGAAGCTTTTAATCTATCAATTAGGTTACTCGCACAAGAGAGAAATGTGTAACACACAACTGAGGATTAGAGTCTTAGGCTTTGCTCCTCTAAAGGAGCATCACGTACATTTATAGAATAGTTTAGGAAATAATGGAATTCACTTCAAAAACCCACAGCAGAAGTTCAATTTGTACAACAAAATCTTATTTTATATACTGGTAACCAGTTAGAAATCCTGCCAATGGTCACTTAAAAAAGGGAACTCCCCCACTGTGTAACAGGGGTAGGAGGCTTGGGATTCACTTCTGTAATTAACAATCAGAATGCTTTTAGTACTGAAATAGCTAATCTAGAACATATTTAATTAACTTAGAAACTACTTTTTACTAAAAAATTTGAAGTTTTCATCCTCCATCCCAACCGTGCTTTCTTAGTAAACTGGAAATCACATGGCCATCTGTCAAGCCTCACCCAGGATGGGCCTGGGCATCCTAGAAAGGCTTTAGAGATTTCTTCAGGCTTAAAAGCATCTTTTGGCAGAGATGATGAGAGATGGCCTATGGTGTTCCTGTGCTCATTTTCCAGAAGGACCAGTGGACACAGGCCAGAGACCATAAGGCTGTGTGCTCCAGCTCCTTACAGATGCACAATTTAAACTGCATAAATGTTTGGAACCACCCCATTTGAAAACAAAATTGGACAAAGTTTTAAGAATATTCCAAGGAAACTAATCATTCCTCAAATCTCACCACTGGGCAATTTCTGTTTGCGCACACATATATTTTTTTATTCTCCTTTCTCAGTCTCCTTCCCTCATTAATCAAATCCCCACTATGCATATCCCAGGCACTCTGCCATTCTGCCAAGATGCCTAACAACGTAATCTCCCCTCCAGTGGAGTGTTACAGCTTCACTGGTCCATAAGGTTGTATGCTGAGGTGCTTCTGCTATTCTTTTCCACAGCTGGAACATATGCAACCTATCCTACAGATTTTTCAATATGCATTTCAAGTTTAAGAGGAAAAGCTACATCCATTTAACAGAATTAAGGGATGACTGTATGAACTAAGAGAAAAAAAAAAAAAAAAAAAAAAAAAAAAAAAAAAAAAGTCCAAGGGTTAGGCAGGAACTTTTTCACCTATTCCAAACACCATATACCATTTCAAATGTGCTGCTTGATATGTTATATAAGCTATTAAATAATCAAGGGTCACAAAAATCCTAGTATTTCATATCAACAATTTTTTTGCCAATATTATGTGAAGAGCTATTGCATAAAGAGGCAAGCTTAAATTGCATGTCCTCCCAATCTTCTCAAGTCAGTCTATTTCACTTCCTGAGAAGTGTCCCAAACTAGCTATAAAGCTGCATATAATATCCAAGAGCAGAAAAATATTTTACCTCAGTTGCTTAGTAGCATATAGTTTCTAAAACAGATGCTGGCACCCTGACACACTACAGAAACAATTAAACATGCTATGCAGAGCTTTCAACATGATGTTCATGCTCTCTGTGTGTCTTCTCAATCTTTCAGGCTTGCTTCCCACCCCAAAAATACCAGGACCACTAGTTTCTGAAGTTCTTTGCTCTCTTCCTCCAAATGACCAAAGAGGACACAAGCAAGATATTATTTTACATTTACCCGTACTTCTTTTATTATTGTGAAAAGTTTTGCAAAAAACAATGGCTCTACATCATACTCCTAGGACAACCCAACCAGACACTGGTTCTTTTAGAATTTGTCTGTGAGATATTAATTTGAGATAACACAGTATTCCTAAACATGGCATATGATATAGTGGAGTACACAGCAAACTTAAGGATCACAGGTGAAGGTGCTACTACAAAAGACTAATCTAGAGGGCAATGTGCTGAAGCCATCCTACCTTACCAGAGAAAGAGATCACTGTCCTCATACTCTTCTGTCTAGGCACAAAAGCCATGGTTTCCACCACAGTTCCAAAGGCCATAAATTAACTAATTTACCCAAGAAAAGTGAATACAAACGTCTCCCACCTACAACGATGTTGTGTACTAAGCTGAAACACTGAAGCTAAAAATGGCTTATTGCAATATACTTAAAAAGAGCAGTCTTCAACCGTGGAATGAAGTATGTACTTCAAGGCTTTTAAAAGCCGTGGATAAAACAGAACATTAATGGGCAGGAAGGAAAGTGGACCAGAACACATTTCTGCCTTCGGATTGCCCCAGCCTTTTGAGTGGTTGGTTTTGAGACAGCTCTTTTGCATTTCACAAAACATGCATGTCAAGCTTAAGCTGAGTAAATAAGCAAAGATGTTGAGCCATAACAACAGAGTTCACTTTCTCAACATCTGTCAATACTTAAGCTACATACACAGATTTCTGCTCTAATACTGCTAAATTCAAGTTCCATCTACTAATTCACTTGAATTTCATTCTTGGAACACGATCCGAATCTCTGAGTGGCACACAGGCTATAGCATCACCTCCCTTAAGTACAAGACAGAAGCATCACGAAGGAAAACGTCACTTTTGCTCACTTCAGCAACTCAGCAGAAGTGTGTAGTTTGCAGGCTGTATTGTGAAGAGACACATAAACTACTCAGTATCTTTAATTCCGTAAGGGAATAACAGCCAGTTGATTTGTATTTCAAAAAAATCCAAAGCTGTGATGCATACAGCAGTTTACATACAAATCTAACTGGCTTGTAAAGAAGCTGTAATGCACTACCCCACTTAAAGGCAGTCCTGTTAAACAGGTTGCTTTTCCGGAATTTCTAAACTACAACTTTCACTTAACTCAATGTTTTCCTTGGTCATTGTAAACAGACTTCATCAA
Source organism: Parus major (assembly GCF_001522545.3). Taxonomy (NCBI): domain Eukaryota; kingdom Metazoa; phylum Chordata; class Aves; order Passeriformes; family Paridae; genus Parus; species Parus major. The sequence goes on along the minus strand of NC_031774.1, from coordinate 18,023,846 downwards.
CAGTTCTTCGGGCTAAAACAGTATTTCCACGTAGTTTTAGAAAATAAATTCCTTTAGTAACTCAACACAGTACAGGATTCAATGCCTATACATTCTGCTTTTCAAACAGAAAGCAAATAAGAAAAATCTCTAATGTTCAAATAATACCATAGGTAGACAAAACAAGTAATTTAAGAGAACCTAAAGAAGTACTTAAAAATATAAACTGTCAAAAAAACCCATGTAAACTGGATATTACTTTTGCATGGCATCTCATTAACAATTTACATATTGAAAGGTAATTCTGCAGTGTTATTTTCTACTTGGATAATAAAGAAACTCTTGCAAGCTTCAGTTAGTCCATGTCTTGCTACTGAAAACATAAATAACACAGAGCTAAGTAATCAGAGTCTTATTTGAATTTCTGTTGGAAATAGACCATTCAATTCAAATAAATGCAGCAATCTTTCTGGAACACTGAAACAGACAGACTTCCCATCTTTCAGCATCCCAGAAAAAAAGACAAAACACACAGGTATTTGTGCAATCCAAAGACACACTGCACAGCTAGAGTACATATAGACTCATTCCACTGAAGGACATTTTAAACCTAAGTAATACCACCAGCAGTAAGTAATGTAATTTTTCATTTTTAAGTTGTCAACATCTCAAAGGATCCCTTCCAAAAGCTATCCATCTACCCCTAAGTTTTCTCCAATCTTCCACTGAGAAAACGTTTTTTTAAAATAGCAACACACCCATTCAAAGTATCCCACTGTTCTGACTTAAACAACATTCATGCTGACAGAAATGATCTTTAGCCTCAATTACACTTATGTCATATAAGATAGTCTCCTATGACACTAAACAGACTAAAACACTAATTCACTCTTACACTTCGTAAGGTTCTTAGCAACCAACACAAAACAAAACCAGAAAAACTGGCAGGTTCTAAGTGAGATTTTGCCAAACTTATTTAACAGCAGTTAAAGCTCACCGGAACACTGCTACGCTTTTAAAACATTATCGTTCAAATAAGCTGCGTTGTTAAAACCCCAGAACAACCGAACCATCCCAAGAGAACCCCAGCGCGGCACCCAGGGCAGAAGCGGCGACAGGCAAGGAAGGGCTGCGCGGTGCGGCCCGGCCTCCCCGCCGCGCCCCGGGCCCGCGCCCCGCGGCCGCACCCCGGCCGCTCCGGGCCTCGCCTTGCGGCTGCCGGAGGCCGCGCACGACCGGCACCGGCGGCCCCGGCAGGCCCCGGCCCGGTACCGCCCGAGCAGCGCCCGGAGCCCCCGCACGGCCGGGAGCGGGCGCCAGGCCCGCGCCGCCGCGGAGAGGCCGCCGCCAGAGCCCTGCTCCCCTGGAAGCGGCGGAGCGGAGATCACGGAGCCGTCCCGGCCGTACCTCGGCAGCGCGTCCCCCGCCACAGGCCCCGGGTGCCTCCGCTCAGGCGGGAAAACCTCCGCTCGCCACCATCACCGACGCTCCAAGATGGCGGACATGGCTGCTCCGGCGAGCCCTCCTCTGCCTCCGCCCACCTGCCAATCACCTCGCCCCGGCACCGCCCTTCTCCCCGGTTCGCGCCTTTCTATTGGGCGCTGTGCGGAGCGCGGCCTCTCACTGGCCGCCTGGCCAATGTCAATCACCCCGCTACGCGGCGGCGACAGGGTGGGAAGCGGATGGCGGCGGGATCTCGGCTTCCCGTTGGCCAGTCAGCGTATGGGGCGGGTGCCCCTCGATTCCCACCTTCCCGGCCTAGCAACAAGGCAACGTCACGCTGACAGGCGTCTCCCTCGGCCAATAGAGAAAGCAGGTTCCTTTTAAAAATAAACCCTTTCCGCCCAATCCGGAGCCGAGGCGCTCGGAGGCCTCGGCGGAGGGGGGGCGGGAGCGGGAGGCAGCGGTGGCGTCCGTCCCGCAGCTTCACCCGCCGCGCCTCGCCATTGGCCAGCGGGCGGGGCCACGCCCCCGGGGCGCGCGCGGGCGCCAAACTGCCTGACAACAGGGCGGCGGCGCGCGGGGGGGTGGGGGAGCGAGGCGAGCCCGGTGTCAGAGCGCCCACCCGGGGTGCGCCTGGCAGCGGGGTCGGTGCCCGCCTTCTCCACCTGCGGGACTTGCCTTTCCCTGAGCCTGCTTCCGTGCAGGTGCCCGTGAGGCCTCCAACGCCGCCTAAGATCCGGCAGTGCGTTTTATAGAACCATAGGATCATTAAGGTTGGAAATGACCTACCTTTAAGGTGATCAAGTCCAGGCGTCAGCCAGCAACACCACCTTGCTTACCACTAAACCACGTCCCCAGTTCCACCTGCCTTTTGAACACTTAGGGATGTTGATTGAGCCACTTCCCTGGGAAGCCTGGTTTAATTCATGACCATTTATTCAGTGAAGGCATTTTTCCTAATATCCAATCTCAGCCTCCCCTGGCACAACTTCAGGCCATATCCTCCTGTCCTGTTTGTTGCCTGGGAGAAGAGGCCAAGCCCCAGCTTGCTACAACCTCCTTCCAGGCAGTTGTAGAGTGATAAGGTCTGCCTTGACCTCCTTTTCCCCAGGCTGAACACCCCCAGCTCTCTCAGCTGCTCCTCACGGGACTTGTGCTCCAGAGCCTTCTCCATTGCCCTTCTCTGGACACGCTCCAACACCTCAGTGTCTTTCCCGTAGTGAGGGGCCCAGAACTGGACACAGAACCTGAGGTGTGTCCTCACACACAGTGCCGAGTACAGGGGACACCGTGGTCCTCTGGCCACACTATTCCCAATAGAGCCCGAAGTGCTCTGGAATGAACGTGTGTGAGATCCAGGGTGGGTGCTGTGCCTCAGCCTTGGCAAACTCCCCTGGCTGCCGCCTGCAAAGCCGCTCTTGTGGCTGCTGCACTGCAGCCCTGCTTGGCTGAGCGGGGCAAGGGGCTCTGCTGGAAAGCTCAGGTGACACACACCTGACCAGGCAGCCTCTTGTGCACCACAACAGGTGCGGGACACCCACGGTGCGTGTTGAGTGCCCTGTGTCTTAAAGGCACGAACAAATTCTGGCCCACCAGCATGCTTTTGGCTTTCCCTCACAAAGCCTCCCATATCACCTCTGCCGAAAAAGGTGGTGACCCACTCCGGCTCCAACCCCTTTGACCTCTCAGGGCAGCCTTCCTGGTTTCAAAATGTCACTGTCAGGATGACTTCCATGTCCCTGTTGGAGACCACCCAGCCGTGGTCAGTAGCACACCACCTGTGGGCAGGAGGATACCATCAGGTACCTGCCTTGCCTGATGTCCACATGGGTGGGCTTTTGCCTGGCTTCAAAAGGATTTTGTCAGGTTTCATTGTGGTTTTGACTGGTTTCTTGTTAAGAGGGCATGGGCTGGTTAAGGCAAGGACTCAATTTATTTATTTACACTTGGGAAAGAAACAACAGAGCTGAAATGATAGTTTAGCATTAAGGTAGTTCTTGCAGGCTCCTCGTGTAGGGGACATGAAAACTAAAGGGTAGCACTGTGTTTATTTCATGTAAAGGGAGAGGAAAATAATGTATTTCTTTAGCTTCATTATGAATCAGCAGTCTAGGATAAAGCAACTCCACTGCAAATAATGTACCTTCACATTTTTCACATGCTCATCTGACAAAGTTAAGCTCAGTACAGCTGTGCTTACATCTTACTGAAAAACAATCAGCAGGTCTGCTCCCATTAAGACAAAGCTAGTGATATTACAAAGAGATAAACATTGAAGCTGCTGCTGCAGAAAGCAGCACCTTTTTCAGGAGAGAAACAGTGATCCAAGCTAGAAATGGGCTCAAACCTTGGTCTACAATAATAAGGTGTGAATGTCTCTATATAAAACATCTTGGGGTTTGGACAAAGGGATAGTGTAATAGCAGTGTAAATGCTTTGTAGCATTTGCTTACCTTTCTGTGTGTGTCCTTGTCAGATCAGATGGACTCCACATCTTCTCCTTCACAACGGTGTTCTGTTCAAAAATTTCAAAATAGGGTACAAGCTGCTTGGGGTTTCTCTAAATACAGAAAAACATGTTAAAACACTTGCTTCTAAGGAGAAGGTAGCTACCAGATTTACAAGAGCTGCAAACAGGCTAACATGGCCTGGCCTTTGTGCTTTGTCCAGAAATTCTTGCCAGCTGCTCAGGTGCTTGTTTCATAACGCTTATTGCATAAAAAGCTGGCCACCGTGTCCGCTTTCTTTGTGTTCCTGCGTCTTTCCTACCAGTTGACCAAGCTTTGGCTCCTGTCCCCTCTGCAGGCATTACTGGTTCTCCCAAAGATTGAGTTGCAGCATGAGTATCCTACTAAGAGCTGTGCTTGTGCTTGCTCCCCTTCAGTATATGATGGCACAGCCCTTTTTTACAAAACCCCTGCGAACAGAAGCCATCCCCAAGCCGTGAGCCTGGTGGGTTGCTTCCGTTAATAGGATATTGTTGGCTGCCAGCACAGACACATGATCATCTCATCCTGCCTGAATAAGTTAGAGGAGCTGCAGCAATTATGGTTACATGTGATCTTAATGTGTCACAGACACATGGTAAAAACACGGCAGCATGAAATGTTTTTGCTGATATCTACTGCACAGTTACACAGGTCTTTGAGTGTACAGCCTGGCTTTTGCTTTCTTTTTCATGAAAGCAGATTTATTTAGTAAAATGTACCAAAAAAAAAAAAAAAAAGGATTATCCTCAAAACAATTGACATGAAATGGGACATTGTTTCTTTATTCATCATTTCAGCTGGTGGTCAATCCAGAAAGCTCTCTAGACTGTATTTGTTCCACATTTATTTTAGTTGTCTTATTTTTGTTTTCTTTCCTTTTACTGTGTCTGTTTTTGTGGGGTGGTTTTGTTTATGTCATGCCACTTGCATGTTCCAGCAGAGAGTACCTGCACTATCTACAACAAATGGAGATTTCACAATATAAAATGTGTAGTGGAAGTTCTGGTTGTATCATCAATGACAGTGTGTAGGAAAGACACTGGAAATTGTGAGTAGATACTTAACAGGAAAGAATGCATCTAAACAATGGATGGATGAATATACCATGTTAAATGGCATCCCCAGGACAAGCAGATAGTTTGTTAAAATGATAATGAGATTATATATAAAATATAGCAAGCACCAGAAGTGGTATCTAGGGAGAGGGTTAGCAGTTGGAGTGTAGAACAGCTACAACAGTAAAATAGTTAGGTACCTAGTATAGCTCCTGTAAATATTAAGCATATCCTCACAGTTTAACAGTTGTTAAACTGCTATATGTGGACACATCCTATATCACGAGCAAATGTGCCCTGGCAGCAAGGGATGCATCTCAGCTCAGAAGAAGCAGGATAATGTTTGTGCTGGCACATATCTGATTTTCAAGTGTCCTATCACCACCATCACAATTCCAGAAACATTTGGGACTTCATAGGCCCTGTTTTTATCTTAGAGATTTCATATCAATATATTTCTAAATCTGGATTTTGTGCAATTACTTTTTAAAATTACAACTGTCCAGGTGAAGCTGCCATTACCATATAAGCTGCTAATGCCAGGGCACTACTACCTCAAGGTAGAAACATTTCATGTCTACAAATAGTATCTCAAAACAATACTGAACAGCTGGGGGAAATGGGGAGGTTATGTGGCTTGCCTAACATCACACAGTAAGCTGAACCAGAGGCAAAAAAGTGAAATCCCAGTCCTTTATCGCTAGGAGTTATGTGCAAATCTGGAGATCTCCACACCATTCTTGTGCCTGTGATTACAGGCAAATCAGAAACAAAAACCTAGCCTGCTTCAGGTGACTGTATTTTATTGCTGTCAGGGGAACTCTAACTTTCAGGCAATGGACCTGAAACTTGATGGCGTTCTACTAAATCACTAGGCTAGGGTTTCATGTATCTTAACTTGGTGGTGGCTGCTGCCTGTGGCACTTTAGGAGACAGCACTTCTGATTAATTCCTCTACTCCCTCGAGGAAGCCACTTCCTCAGCATAAAGTGATAGGCAAATAAAAAGACCTACAAATAATCACCCTGCTCAGTCACTTCCACCCAATCAACGAATGCTGAGTGTGTTTTCTCAGTGTGCACCTTTAACCCCTCAGCCATAGCTGTGCTCCCTCCAGGAGCTGGTGGGCTCTGGTGGGCTCCCTGCAGGTGCCAGAGGAAGCATTTCTTAGGGCTTGCTGTGACTCAGCAGCTCTGCCACACCTTGGAGAACAAACCTGTCTTCCCAAGAGTGGCACTGCCTGCCAAGCCAGCTTGTCCCGTGGCTCTGCAATTGCTGGATGTGACAGGCTGGACTGTCGCCTTTCAGCAGCATTTCAGCACTAGCTGCTGCTGCTCTTATGGAGCCATAATGTCAGACCATGAGCATCTGAGGTGTGTTTCTGCTTCAGCTCTGCCAAGACAACCTGTCCTGTCCCTACCCACATGTTGTCTCCTCTTTGTCCCCCCAGGGCAGCTGAGGGGACCCTATCAGGGATTATTTGTTTCCAGTTTACCCAGTTTACAGACTTGGATTTCCCACAGGCGCCAGGAAGCACCAGGGCCTGCAAGGCAGTGGGAACATATGCACACAGGTCTGGAGTTGAACCTCCCTGCTGGTGATATCTGGCTGTTAATCAACTCAGGCATAAAATGAAGTCATAGCATAACCTCTTTTAATCTGGTTGAGGTTCACTCTTCTGAGCACTGACAAGTTACATGTAGGAAACAGACACAGAAAAAGCTGGACAATTGGGTGCCTTGCACCAGAGTCCCCATCTCTGTTAGCACTGAATGAATATTTGTAGGGTAAGGTCAGCCAAGACAGAAACACCTCTGGTTTAAACATAGCCCTTACAAAATCCATTGTTTCTCTTATAGTTCAGGAGAGAATAAAGCCTATTAAAGAATTTTAATGATTTAATGTTTAGCCCAACATCTTATTAAAATTGCGAAAACTAAGTAGCTTTAAGAAGAGGGAAGAGCGTTTCTGAACAATAACTTCATGGTTATGCTCCTGAGGGTGAACATGAATGTTTGACTGCACCAGACCCACAAGTTAATCCATTTAGTTGAAACAAAATGTTCAAGTTCAGTTTTCTAATCTCATTTCAAGCATTGATCCTATTAGCAATTCTAAGGCAAAGCTGCTGGGGAGTAGGGTAGGACCTCCATACCACGCTTGTGGCCCTGCTGGAAAGAACATAGACATGGAGGGAAGTTTTGGCACCAACCCATTTTGTTTTCACTTGAGTGCTTTGGCCATCCCCCTTCCCTCTCCCTGGGAGGGCATATATCAGTACTGGTCATCTTTTTCTCCCACCTGTCCAGCAATCAATGGCATATCACCTGAGAGCAAAAAGCAGACAGAACCTGTTAGCTTTGCTGACCTGCCAGCAACGTGCATGGTGTGGGAGCCTGCTGGGTGGCTGCACAGAAAATCAACCCCATCTCTCTTGGGATGGATCCTCTCTCTTTCTGAGAGGATGCTGAAGGCTAGGCAAGGTGTGCCAGCAGTATAGGCAAAGCACTGATTTCTTCCCATCCATTTGCTAAAAGAGCAGAGGAAACAGTGATTGGTAAGGACATGGTCAAAAGGCAGTTTGACTTAATTTGTTGGAAACTCCGTATACCTTATTACATGGGAAAATGGCTGAAGAAATGGAAGCCTAATAAACCTAAACATTAGGTCCTGGTGCTACCACTGTCCCCATATATATATATATATGCAGGGTGGCTTCCCTTGAGCCTTCGTGTTATTTTGTCCAGATAAACGGGTTGGAGCCTTACAGTTTATCTTCCATCCAAACATAGCACTTAGGAATCATGGGTAACAGGGGAAGACCTGGTTACATGAGTTATTAACATCAGAAGCAAATTATGCTCTAGTAATAAAACAGGGTGTGTACTGTAAGCAGAAGAAATAATGTGTAGTTTCCAACAAGCATCTGAGGCCAAAACCCAAGTCTCAGCATAAGGGTGAGCAGAACTTAATATCCATTAAACAACATACACATGCAGCACCCAGTGCAGGTACAGAGGAGATGTCTTGGATGACTGGTGTACAGCATTGCTCGTCCTTCTCTGGGCCTAACTGACCTACCTGACAGGAGCCTGGTAGCACATTCCCACCCCAGAGAGAGTTTGTAATTTGGTGATTATAGGTACATTTGGGAGGTGCAGGTTGAAATTTCCATGACAAAAGAAGGGAATGGGAGCTAAACCACACTCTCATTAAGACTTGTGTAAAAGGAGCACCTATCTCTTTTCCTTCTGGCTGTTCTTCAAAAGAAAACGTAGCCAAGGACTCTTGAGCTGTAGAGTCCAGTATCCTGGCAGTAGGCCGAGGATTTGGGATGCTGACCAAACTGAACTCCGGGGGACTCAGGCCAAATGATACAGAGCTTCTGCGCCAGGATTCAGATGTCACCTGTTTGGCCCTCTCAGGGCCCTCCCAGGCATTTTTTTATACCTTAAAACTTACAGAACAGCTGAGCTGGAGGATTGCAGGATTGCAATTTTAGACTGCAGTGTCTTAATCCCATTTCAAGCAGTTAAATGCTTTTGATACAGCTACTAATATGACAGAGGAGAAAAGAGAGAAGAAAGCTGCTAGACAAGTACTTCAATACAGATCCCAGGAGAGAGAGAGTTCATTTTTCTTTTGCTTCATTAGATATGCAGTGGGTACTGATTTTGTTATGTAGTTACCTATTAAAAAAAAATGTCACTCTGTTCAGCAACAGTGCTAATTACCAGCACAACCACATGACCACTTTGGTCTAATGATAGTCCTAAACCCATGTTATCTTTTAATAGCTAAGCTGATTAAACTAGCACAGAGGGAAAACAAGTTAGAGAAATTACCTTCATGGTACTTCTCCTAGTAAAATTAAGGTGCTTTTCAAGCGTGCAAAGTGCATATATTGTGTCATTTCCCAACCAGCCATGATACAGCTGCCTAGTAACTACTAAGTTTCTGTGAAGTGGTAGCATGGGACCGAAAGAGGTGATAGAAACAGGCTGGATTACCCAGGCAAGCTTGTGAACACAATAATCTAATCAGGTGCATGTCATAAGCAGCAGTTGCAGGCTATTTTTGCTTCAAGCTTTTCCTTTCTCTTATCTTTCTTCCCCTTCAACTCCACCACAGAAAAGGGTGTGTCATTCCCCCAAACTGGTCAAGATGAAAACTTGTACATAGTTTAAGTACTGCAACCTTGAAATACAGAGGCAAACTCTGGTTTTAACCCATTGTTCCACTGAGTGGGAAGGAACAAAGGGAGATGTTTCCCTGTCTCAATGCTAGGAAGGACCACTATGATCAGCTGGTCCATCTTTTGAGAACTAAGGCGACTAAACAAGCAAAGAAAAAAACAAGGTGGAAGAATTACCTTCACAATACTTCAAGGAAAATTAAGATGCTTTCTTTATCTCAGGCCCATTCTTTTCCTATCTGTCCTGACCTGCTGCCCTCATGGTGCGGAACATGTATGCAAAGATGAGGAATGACTGTCAAAGGGATTAGGCTCCTAAAAAATCTAAGTGAATGCAAGTAACTCTGCAGTAGTTCCCATCCCTAAGATGGGAAATTCCTTGCAGAGACCTCACAACCCACTTGACAATGCTATTCAAGCCTTTTTTATATTAGCAAAGTGGCACAGGCACACTAAAGATGCCATATCCAGGCTGAACAGAGCTTGAACTAACCTTAGGATGGGTCAAGACTGATGCCAGAATGCAAGGGTAGTTCTCCAGCCCCTGCTTGAGAGCAAGTATCTCCAAACTCAATTGATCTCACCAAGGACTTGACTGTAGCAAATGTGTAACACTCGCTGAGCCCCCCTCCAAGTCTGGATTTTATATGGCTGATTTAATTCCTCATGTTTGAGAATTTCACCTGACAGCCTCTTTCCAAAGAGTAATTTCACTGTTGGAGTGAAAGAAATAGGACATCAATGAATAGGAGTTTTTAAACTGTGCTTGGAACATCCTGCACCAGAGAGCTCTGAAGAGTGCCTGGTAACTGTTCTGTGATACCTCCAAAAAGATAAATCCCCTACCCATAGGTTTTCTGCAGCATTTGAAGTATTTTAGACATTTCTCATTAAGGCATTTAAAAATCTATAAAAGTTAAGAAATATTCTGTTTTCTGAGCAGATTATACAAAAATATAAGAGTCCACTGTTTTTTCCTACCTGAAAGGTCTTTTGTGTTACAGTGAGTCCATTAACTTCCAGGCTTTGGGGATAATGTGGTGTCAGGAGTGATCATTATGTGCTGGGGCTGCTCTGATCTGTCAGAATTTGTCCTCAATTTTTCTTTTTTTTTTAAATAAATTAGAGACTATAAATACTGAATGACTCTACCCTGACCTGACTGAAGAAACCCACCTAATTTCCTGTATCTCATCTCCTCATCCCACCTGTCCTGGCTGTCTTGCCCTCATAGAATGGGATTAGGTTCCTGAAAGGTGTAGGTGATTCCAATTAACTGTTCATGTAATTTCAACATCTGGGGAAGGGAATGCCTTTTAGAGACCACTTGACTTGCTTCAGTCATGCTATGGAAATTTTTCATGTTAAGAGAGACACAGGCAGACTGAGGATCACAACCTCAGAAGTATTTCCAAGTGTGTCTGTCTTACAAGGACTCACAAAGGCATCAACAGGAGTTAGTACTTAGCCTTGAGAGTCTAGGCCTAAATAATGTGCACAAGACTGCTGAGAAAAACCTGGAACATCTGTCCAAGCATCGCACATGGATAGCAAGAGAAATTCTGCTTTTATTGGGTGTTTTTATTTGCATTTTTTCTTTTTCATTAGCCCCCTCCTGTTGTGTGATATACATTTATGTGGGTAAAAATAGATATTTTTTATTAGTCTTAATTAATAGCTCTGCATGGTGTGTTAGAAGAGCTGTGTGTGTACTTGGAGGATTTCTGTCAGGCTTCTGGGGCTCATTCCTTGCTGTATTACTTGGCTTTGTTTGTGCATTGATGTAGTGTCGATTTTCAATCACCCCCCAAGGCAGAAATAGGTGACCTACTTTTCAGCCCTGGACATCTGTTAATGTAGCCATCCCTCCCCCTGTCCTTTAACCCCTTCTTCCCTCTTTCCCTCTCTGCAGAGCATATGGTGTCTCCCAGCCTTTCCAGGGACCTGTGGCTATGCTGCAGACTCCTTTAGGACCTCTCTGCAGCAACAGGCAGATAATCTAGGAGGCAGTGCTGGGGCAGGACTGACACGCTACATCAAAGAGGGTTGCAGTTCTGCCTCTGTGCTACAGAATGTCATTTCAATAGTATCCCTAATGCTGTCCAGGCCCAAGTACCAGCTGAAAACTTCCAGGACACCTCACCTCCTTCTCACAGCCACCCAACCACTTCAGGGCTGACCAAAAGTTAAAGCATGTTATGGCGTCTCCATTGGGAATTTTCCCTTTCACAGGGGCAGTGCTTCCTCCCAGAGTCCTCCTCTGTTATCACTGCTCTTATGAAGCAGATATTGGGCGTTGCCTTGTAATCTGCTTTAACAGCAGTTTTACTGTCCTGACTAGACCCTTCCTTGCCCTGTGTTAGGAACTTTCAGCTGGAGGCAGCAGGAGTGTTTGCTTGCACTTTGGCATTTTTAGGCAGTGCCAATCTCAAGCTTTGGCTCTGGGTGGTGGGAAAGGATGGATCTACAAGGTTGTCCAGGCTCTGGCCTTGCTGGCCCACAGCTTTCACAGATTTGCAGGTCAATAGTGACAAAGGATGTGGAAAAGACTGGGCTACCTAATGCCTTCTTTTCCTCAGTCTTTAATAGCAAGTCCAGTTATC